>NC_083424.1:22870246-23188596 GCF_020745735.1 Hemiscyllium ocellatum | reverse complement strand
ACAGATGTCAGAGGCAGGTTCTTTACGCAGAGAGTGAGAAGGGCGTGGAATGCCCTACCTGCTAATGTAGTCAACTCAGCCACATTAGAGAGATTTAAACAATTCTTAGATAAGCACATGGATGACTTTGGGATAGTGTAGGGAGATAAGCTGAGAATAGTTTACAGGCCGGCGCAACATTGAGGGCCGAAGGGCCTGTTCTGTGATGTATTGTTCTATGTTCTATAACTTTATTCATATTAGCATGGCTCCTGAAATCTGCCCATGGAGGACACTTGATAAGTTGACATGGAGGGGTTGAGGACAAAGGACAGTGGGTAGATGAAATTGCCCCTTCTGAGTTCAGAATCATCAGTCCTGTAGAAGGGTCATTGGACCCAAAATGTTAACTTGGATTTCTCTCCACAGATGCTGCCAGTCCCAGTGAGACTTTCCTCCCATCTCTGTTTTTGTTTCTGATTTCCAGCATCTACGTTTCTTTCAGTCTTCTCTCATTTTTTAAATGAGTTGTCACTGAGTGAATAAGGCCTATGAATGGCCTAGGAGAGAATGGGGTAGGGCACGGTTGGCATAGTTGGTATGAGTTGCCATGGGCCTGAGTTGGGGAGGGTGCATATGATGTATGGGGGATTATGGGGCTTAATGCAGGACCATAAAGTGAAATGCAATGGACATGGGTAGAGTGTGGGGAAGGGGTGTGAAGGATGTTAGCTGGAAGGATAGTTGTTGTTTTTTCTTTAATTCACCTTCCAAAGAACTAATTTACACAACCAGCAGCCTCTGGTTTTGTTCTGGCGCCACCGGGTCCAACTTCCTGCTATTCCCACCATTCCGCACTGAAAGTCCAATATCCCAGGGCACTTTTTTCCAGGTCAGGTTTCTGAAGCTTGGAGTTTTGATGACTCTGCATTCCTAACTCAGAAGCGAACATCCAGGCCTTGATATTAGAAGCGAGGATAGGGAAGAAGGGCAGGAGTAAGAATTGAAAGGATGTGGCCACTGTGAACAAAAGGATAAATGTTTGGAGGGTTATGTCATCCTCTAGGACCATCCTGGAACACTTGCACACAGTAGAGTAAGTTGTTTTCTTCACAGTGATCAAAGGCGAGAGATGCAGCTGGAAAGGATTAAGAACTTGTTTTATAACTTCAGTCTTTTCTGATAGCTGTCAGGTGTAATCATGTGAAATATGCAAACTGACTTTCAGTGCAGAGCAATATCCTGCCTGGGATATCATTTTAAGTATGAGGTAGAGACTTGCAATTGGGGTGCATCAGTATTTTATGAAATGTTATTCAGTAAAGAGTCATACTTCAAAATATGCAGGAAAGGGGCACTATAAATTTCCAAAATTGCATTTTTGAAGCTTATAGAGTCAATATGTCTAAAATAGAGTTTTGGCTCAAAAGCTGAATTGAAAACTTAGCTGGTGAAGTAAATGATCACTTAAAGCTTTATGGCCAATAATAGTTCACAGTTTGTACCACAAATCACCCATGCTGTTGGTCATGGAATCTTATTCAAATAAGTTGACTGTAAACTCTTCTAAACTAAAGGTGATAAATTATAAGTAAGGTAAGATTGTCATTGTCCCAGACAAGAGACAACTAGTGGTGAGTTTAAAGTACAGTAGGAGCAAATTAGTGTAGATGCTGGAATCTGAACTGAAAACAAAAAATGCTGGAGATCACAGAGGATCAGGCAGCATCCATGAATCACCGGAAGTAATCTCCAGCATTTTTTGTTTTCATTAGTAATATTAATACCTCTTTAATCGAGGGTCACCACGCTTCAGGTAAGGTTGAGAAGGTGAGACCTTCATGGTAGCCCTAGCCAGTGCAGGATAAACTATATGGCAGCTATGGCTCATAGGCAATGTACTTGCCTCAAAATGAATAGGTCTTGGTTTTTGATTCAATTCCCTACTCTGTGGAAACAGGCCCTTCAGCCCAACAGGTCCACACCAACCCTCCAAAGAGTATCCCATCCAGACCTATTTCCCTCTGACTAATGCACCTAACACTGTGGGCAATTTAGCATGGCTAATGTGTAGCCTGACCTACACATCTTTGGTTTGTGAGAGGAAACCTAAGCACCTGGAGGAAAACCACACAGACATGAGGAGAATATGCAAACAGACTGTCACCCAAGGCTGGAATTGAACCTGGGTCCTTGGTGCTGTGAGGCAGCAGTGCTAACCACTGAGCCACCATGCCACCCACTTTTAAATTCCACCCACTTTAAATTCTGCCTGAGTGATGGAAGCAGCATCATTTAGTTTAATGTTCCAGGCAAATGTTCAACCTATTGAATAAGTAGTCTTTTCCATGCCAAACTATGTTGAAGCTTCTTCTGCCTGAACTTAAGGGATCCAAAATAATGTAGAAGGTGCTGAAATTACTCAGGTAGCAGGCGTAGAGAGAAATGGAGCAAATGACTGCTTGTCAGATTTCTAACATCTGCAAAATTGTGTTTATGTATTACATCTAATATTTCAATCCTACACCTCTTTGTATTTAACTTTGTTTTTGTATTTCACAAGAATTACTATTTATTACAAACAGAAAGCAATTGTGGATCATCAGTATATAACTATATCAGTTAAAATTCTATCCTCTTATAAAACCTCTTTGACATGCATGCAGATTGACGCAAAAAAAATGGTGTTATTGGTAGAAGGAAAGATTGGGAAGGCAGTTTAATGTCCCCTGTCAAAGGATTCATTAATTCTTTTGACTTGTCAGGAACTGATCTTCCTTCTCCAGGTGCTTTCACGTGCTTGTAGGAGGCACAGAGCGACTGGTTCACATTTACAAAGTCTCTGACTTATTGGTTACTGACCACAATTTACAGCAACATAGAAATCAAATAAATTGGCTTTCTTCAGGCTTGAGGTGATTTTCCTGCAGGGAAAAGGACATCTCCTTCCCTTTCAGAGTTCTGATGACGTCTGTCTGAACATTCACACCCACAACTACATGGGAATCAATCACAAAGTCATTGGAAAGCAGAAGGCTTTTGTCAATAACAACTGGTCACCATTCCATAGATTAATCAGCAGCTTCTTGTTGTCAGTCAAACCTCCACTTGTTATACAGTCCTTTGGCTTCAGCTTGTCTGCAACTAGACCATCCCACTGTTTCAACAAACAACTGTACAAAGCAGCACTTACAATGAGTGTCCGATCACTTGTTTTTAAAGTGTGCAGTAATCCTTTCCACAGTCCTTGGGTTTTAAAACAGCCCCTTTTCTTATTTCAGTCCACACAAAAAAGTACAGAAAATTTTAGAAATATAGCCTTTACATCTTGCATGTTTCTCCGGGAACGCTCACTTTGAAAATGTTGTGCTTTCTTCACAGATCTAAAGAAGAGCTGGAGAATTCACCCTGGAGTACTAGCCAATCAGTGATCAGCCATCAATACTAAAATAAATTATCTGAACATTATCATCTTGATGTTTGTGGGATCTTGCTGTGCAGAGGTTGTATTGATTATGTTACAAAAACAACTATACTTCACAAGAGCTCGTTACCTGCAGAACATTTTACGTTGTCCTGTGGTTGTGAAAGACAATAAACATATATTTTTCTGTTGTGTTAAGTAAAACCATAAAGCATCAATGTTAATTTAACCAGGAAGATCAGTATTTATACTACAAGCATCTATAACTGGTTTGAGAAGGCATTATTCCTTATTAAAACTACTGCAGTAACGCACTCCTGAATTCACTTGCCAGTTTTCTCCAGTATCTAGGTGTTTTCTCTCCTTCTGACTCCCCATGGCATTCCAACTTCCACAATGCACCAATAAAGACAGTGGTAGAATGAGGTCTGGATGAATACAGCACCAAAAACATTTTAGAACCTCAACATCATCCAGAAGAAAGCAACCTGTTCGATGAGAACCCAATCCTTAAAAACTTGCTTCCTCCACTGCAGGTATACTTTGGCTGCAGTGTGTACCATTGAAGATCTGAACTCTCGTGGAGGGGTCCCTTGGTTCCGCGATCGGTCAATAAACTCACCTGTAAATGAATCTTTGTCAATCAGACGAGCAATTGTCTATTCTATGTTAGGGCCCAGTTGGTAGACTTTGATTAGCCCAGAAGTATGAATACTTCTAAACCATCAAAAGAATACGACAACTTTACAGAGTTTGTATAGAGTTTATATACATTGTTTATAGTCAGACATGGAGCATGATCACAGAGTAACAGCCAATCAATGCATGATATTACTTCATTGATAGTTGCTTGATCCAATGATATTAACTGGTAAATAACTTAGATCATAATGGTTTTACCGGTCTACTTCTGCATTCTAGTGGTTGGCTATTTATGTAGGTTTAGAGATTAGCTGCAGTTAGTCACATAGGCGCAGGGAACCATTTTGTCTCCAGCTGCAATTTATAATTAACCGTTACTTCTGCATTTTATTGGAATTACAATAGTCAGAGGTTTCTTGTTTCTGTCTGGTTCAGTGCAATCTAATTTAGCAATGCAGAAGCCATTTTGTGCAGCTCCTTCAGCCATTTTGCCCTATCTCCCAGATGCCCACATCCTCACGATTTACAGCATAAGCTTGAAAGTAACTTCTAAACCCATGGCCTCTACTACCTAGAGAATCAATGTTTGGGAACACCACCATCTTCAAGGTTCCACTCCCACCTTTCCCCTGCTCCCCCAACATGTCGCAAATATTCCTGACTTCTAACATTATCACTGTTCTTTTATCATCACTGGGTCAAAATCTTGGAATTCCCAATCTAAAAAGCTATGGGAGTACCATCACTTCACAGACTACATCAATTCAAGAAGGTGGCTTGTCACTATCTTTTCAGTGGTAGTGAGAAGTAGGCAATAAACACTGCATGCTGTCAATGCTCATGCCTCTAAATGATTTCATTAAATCCTGTGTGAGAAGAAACTTGTGTGAGAAATGCAAGATCTATAACCTGATTATAAATAAGACCAAAACTGTTGAGAAAGTAATGAGAAGGCAAATAGTGCTCACTCCTGCATATTTACCACAGTAACTTCACAGATGTGTGATTTCACTTGTAAATTGGAATGTTGCTGCTAATGATTTTATCGTCATGAAAATGCATCTCACTGCACAGCTGTTCATTCTCCTACATTGAGTGACATGAAGTTCTTGTTCTTACCTGGTGGATCCAAAGCAGTAGAATATTATCTCAAAACTTTCAAATTGTGTAATGCTTTAATGGCACGTGTGTTAACAACATCCAGTCAATGATTTTTGAGAAGATTTGTAGCTCAAGTTGATGATAAGTATGTAAGTTAGCTCGTTGAGCTGGAAGGTTTATTTTCAGATGTTTCATCACCATACTAGGTTAACATCATCAGTGAGAGTCTCTGGTGAAGTGCTGGTGGTATGTCTTGTCTCTCCATGTATAGTCTTGGTTTCTTAAGGTGGGTGATGTCATTTCCAGTTCTTTTTTCAAGGGAAGGTAGATGGGACCTAAATCGACATATTATTGATGGACTTCGAAATTAATCACTTTGCATTTATCCAGGTTGATTTCCAGCTGCCACTTCTCAACCCAGCTCCATCCAGTTCTGAAAACAAACCTTTAAGCTCAGCGAGCTAACTTACAGACTTACTGCTAAACAATCTCTCCAGCATTGAAAATTATCTATTAAAATTTGGGAATCTCAGTCCTTTACATCATATGTGGTCCTGAAATGTTCTCTCCACTTCACTTTACTCTGGAAGAGTATGGCATCTCAAACATTTGAGCAATAAGTGATACTAGCTGCTGTGTGTTAGCAATAAGAGTAGCAATACTATTAACAGGAATCTGCAGTCAAACCAAAAAGGTGCTCTGCTCATCAATGTGACATATAAATTTCAGTCCCAGTGTGATGTTAGGTATCTAGGCAATACATCTCAAACAGTGGTGGATCATTTCAAACAAGATACAGCTTTGGCTATTCCGCTGGTCGAGCAGCGGATGTGGTTTATATGGATTTCAGTAAGGCATTTAATAAGGTTCTCCCATGGTAGCCTCATTCAGAAAGTTAGGAGGTGTGGGATACAGGGATATTTGGCTGTCTGGATACAGAATTGGCTGGCCAAAAGAAGACAGTGAGTGACAGTGGATGGAAAGTATTCCATTTGGAGGTTGGTGACCAGTGGTATCTCGCGGAGATCTGTTCTTGGGCCTCTGCTCTTTGTAGTTTTTGTAAATGACTTGGATGGAAAAGTGGAAGGGTGGGTTAGTAAGTTTGCCAATGACACAAAGGTCGGTGGTGTGGTAGATTGCGTTGCAGGCTACAACAAGACATTGACAGGTTACAGAGCTGGGTGAGAAGTGGCAGATGGAGTTCAACCACGATAAATGTGAAGTGACTCATTTTGGAAGATCAAATTTGAATGCTGAATACAGTGTTAAAGACGAGATTCTTGGCAATGTGGAGGAACAGCGGGATAGATCCCTCAAAATTGCCACCCAAGGTAATAGGGTTGTTAAGAAGGCGCATGGTGTTTTGGCTTTCATTAATGGTGGATTGTGTTTAGGAGCCGCGAGAATTTGCTGCAGCTCTATAAAACCCCAGTTAGACCACAATTGGAATATTGTGTCCAGTTTTGGTTGCCTCATCATAGGAAGGATGTACATGCTTTAGATACGGTGCAAAGGAGATTTACCAGGAAACTGCCTGGATTGGAAGGCTTGTCTTATGAAGAGAGGTTGAGTAAGCTAGGGTTTTTCACATTAGAGAGAAGATGGAAGAGAGGTGACTTGGTAGAGGTGTACAAGGTAATGAGAGGCATAGATAGAATAGATAGCCAGAGACCTTTCATTGAAAAATGTGGTGCTGGAAAAACACAGCAGGCCAGGCAGCATCTGAGGAGCAGGAGAATCGACATTTCGGGCATAAGCCCTTCTTCAGGAAATTTCAGGAAAAAGCCAGAGACTTTTCCCCAGGCCAGAAATGGCTGTCATGAGGGATCGTAATTTTAAGGTGATTGGAGGGAGGTATAAGGGAGATATCAGAGATAGGTTCTTTATAAAGAGAGTGGTGGATGTGTGGAATGCACTGCCAGTAGTGGTAGTAGAGTCAGAGACATAAAGGACATTTAAGCGGTTACTGAACCAGCACATGAACGGTATTAAATTGAGGGGCGTCTAGGTTAGGATAATCTTAGATTAAGATAAATGCTCGGCTCAACATCATGGGCCAAAGGGCCTGTACTGTGCTGTACTGTTCTATGTTCTATGTTCTAATGCCAACAAACAAGCTGCTAGCTGTACCCAATCATCTCATGCTTGCACACTCAAAAACCCAAATTAAATCTAACTCCACAACTGACAACAATTGCTAAATAATTCTGAATGTGGTTATAAATATGCTGACAACGAATTTAGGATTGTTAGTCAGGCTTGCAGTGCAGCACATTAACACATACTGGGAACTATGTATATTAATACACAGGGCTGTATTCTTTGCAGATAAAAAGAAAATAAACACACTTCTCACCTTTTTTAATTCAATAAAACAGAAGAGAGCCATTCTGTTGTTCATTTCTCAGGGCAGCGCCTTGACCGATCAAGGTCAACTTGCCTATATTACCCATAATCCAAACTGCCTGTCATCATCAAACATGTGCACCCACTTGCAATCAATCAGCACTCCCTTGTCTTTCCTTTATTTATTGTATATCTTGCAAATTATCCTGCCAGCATCCGAGGAGCAGGAAAATCGACGTTTCGAGCAAAAGCCCTTCATCAGGATTCATCACCATTCCTGATGAAGGGCTTTTGCCCGAAACGTCGATTTTCCTGCCCCTCTGATGCTGCCTGACCTGCCGTGCTTTTCCAGCTCCACTCTGATCTAAACTCTGGTTTCAAGCACCTGCAGTCCTCTCTTTTGCCTTGCAAATTATCCAGATGAATATGTGTCAAAGAGCTTCGAAAATATGTGTTTTTCTGGACTAACAAGCAACTATTCTAATTGCTCTTTGAGGTTTTTCTTACTATCGCCAGATCCAATGTTTCTATCTCTCTCTTTATTTACCTCTCTGAACTGATTTGACATTGAAATCACCGTTCTAATACTTTCCTCCAATGTGATTGGTTCAGAAGATACACTGTTGCTTCCCCTCTCCACTCAGATCTGGGATCCAAATAGAAGGTGTCATGTCATTTCCCACTCCCAGTACAAGTTATAATGTAAATGGAATCGGCAAGGGCTATTCAAATGGTGGCTGACAGTCAATGGCCTGCCACAACAATTTTTGGGTCATGATAAACATAAAGTGAGTCTTGCCAGTTAAAAAGTCAGATCTCAGTGACATAACACCAGCATGGAACGCTAGTTTTATTACATTTGATTGGCAGTGGAAGTGAAACTTTCTGACACCAGTATCACTATAATAGTTTAAGTGAATCCATCGAGCATTGATTCTGCCATGTACAGCCTCAGTGTAAATGCTGAGATTATGACCTGTGGATTTACGGTCTCAATGCTTGTTATTATGCTGCCCTGTATTATAATGTCCATGTTTCTGGAAAGCAATCAGTAAATGAGCAGCTTGAAAGTACTCACCTTCTGCTGGAATAATGTTTGATAGTTCCAACTGTCAAGATTTATGTGCAACATTAAAAGCATGTTTTGATGCCTGTAACAGAGTTTGTGAGTATACTTAAGCATGTGTAAAAATTGCAACGACTGTGTGAGTGAGTTGAATGCTGTCTCAGCAACATTGCAAGTCCAGAAAAACCTCTTTGTTGATAGGTGGCACAAATCCTATTAACTGCTTACTGAGAGAAAAAGAAAATCCGGTTTCTTCTACAACTTTTGTTCAGAGTCCAGAAAATCCTGTTCCTCTTTGTTCCAATAAGGGTGTGAGAGATTGAAGTCACTCGCTCAGTCACCATCACCCCCTCTTCTCTCCCCACCCTGGAACATCACCTTTGCCCCAGTCAAAGCTTATTCCTGCTTAAGTGAGTGACTTTGATGCTGAGGAAAGAAACCCACCTTGCTATGTTTTCTGTAACCACACAGTTCGAGGAGAATTTATATCCGGTGTTCAGCAGCACAGTTGATCTTCATTTAGATTAGATTTTTTTTAGATTAGATCCCCTACAATATGGAAACAGGCCCTTTGGCCCAGCGAGTCCACACTGTCCCTCCGAAGAGTAACCCACCCAGACCCATTCCCCTACCCTACATTTACCCATGATTAATGCACCTAACACTGTGGGCAATTTAGCATGGCCAATTCACCTGACCTGCATATCTTTGGATTTTGGGAGGAAACCGGAGCAAACCCACGCAGACACATAGGGAGAATGTGCAAACTCCACACAGATAGTTGCCCAAGGCAGGAATCGAACCCAGGTTGCTGGTGCTATGAGGCAGCAGTGCTAACCACTGAGCCACCGTGGAGTTCCTTAGCATGCTGCTTGATAGAGGTCACTGGAGACAGACCCCAAAACATTTCCCCATTCTCACCCCAATAAAGGATCAAATACAACATTGTCATCAGCACATTCCACCTCCCCTCTGACTCGGGATGTAGGTTTGCTTGCTGAGCTGAAAGGTTTGTTTTCCGATGTCTCGTCACATTATTAGGTAATATCTCCAGTGAACCTCCAAATGAAGCTTCTCAAAATTCGCTATCCCCTCTGACTGTAATGATCCACTCCAGACATTTGGCAGCTGCATCATATTGAGTGGGAAACAAAAGCAGAAATTACTGGAACAGTTCAGCAGGTCTGAAATCATCTGAGGAGAGAAACCAGAGTTTTTGCAATTGCCTGCTAATAATGCTATCTGTTTTCCAGTTCTTTCATGAGGGTATCTGTTTATACCATAAGTTGTACATAATTCGGTATTTTTACCATTCATCCTTCAGTTCCCCATGCTGATGGAATATAAAATCTCTCTCCAACAGTGTGATTACAGGAAATGTAGCAAGATGGGTTCCTCTCCTCAGCGTCAAAGTCATTCACTTAACAGGAATAATATCTACAGCCATTTGTCTAAATTTCTTAATGTTAGTTTGTTAGTTGCAGTCAAAACAGATGCAGGTAGATGTCTCAAATTGGGATTTGCCTTTGATCAAAGTTCATATGGCATCAGCCACTCCCACATACTCCCAAAAGAATCTTGTTTAATGAAGCTTGAATAATTCTGTTTTTAATTCTTTCATCTCATATGATGGCTACTGGTAAGGCTAGCGTATGTTGACCTTGGGAAGATGGTGGTGAACTGTCATTTTAAATTGATCCATCTGGAACAGTAATGCTGTCAGTGCTCTCAGGATTTTGATCCCATGAGAGTGAAGGACCCACTTCATATTTTCAAGTCAGAATGGTGCATGACTTGGAGGAAACTTGCAGGTGATATTGGTCAGATATGTTTGTGCCTCTAAAAGGTAGAGATTACAGATTTGGAAAGTGCTGACCTTAAAGATCTTGATGATTTTGTTGGAGTGCATCTTGTTGATTGTACGCTCTGCTGCTACTGTGCAGCATTGGGTGGGGGGACAGAATGCCTAAATTGGTAGATTTCATTCCAATAAAGCTGGTTGCTTTGTACTGGATGCCTTTGAACCTCTCAAGTGATGTTTGAGCTGCACTCAACCAGACAAACAGAAGAGTATTCCATCACATGCCTAATTTGAATGGATAATTATTGAGAATTCAAGAGGTGAGCTATCTGCCTCAGGTATTTCAGTCTCTGGCCTGTTTTTGTAGCCACAGTATTGATAGTCGCCAATGTCCTGTGCAGGTGCAACATGACCTCCAACTCCTATACTCAGTACTCTGACCAATAAAGGTAAACATACCAAGTGCTTTCTTCACCACCTTGTCTACCTGTGACTCCATTTTCAAGGAACTATGAGCCTATACTCCAAGGTCTGGTTATTCAGTCACACGCCCTAGAACCTTACCATTGGATGTATACATCCTGCCCTGAGTTCCCTTGCCAAAATGCAGCAACTGACATTAAATTAAATTAAACACCAAATGCCACTCCTCAGCCCTTTGTTCCACCTGATCAAGGTCCTGTTGTACTCTGTTTGTTAAATTCTCTCGTGTCCGAGATGCTAATTGCTTTGCATCTATGGTGCACAAATGTTATTCATCTCAGCCCAAGCTTGGGCATTGTCCAGGTCTTAATAGATTTGGGCTGCTTGAGTATCTGAGGAGTCACAATTGGTGCAGAATATTACATAATCATCTAAGCTTATGATGTGAGGGAAGGCCATTCATGAAGCAGTAGAATATGGTCTGGCCTAGGACACTACCCTGAGGAATCCATACAATAATGTCTTGGACCTGTGATGGTTGGCCTCAACTGTAGCCATCTTCCTTTGTGCTTGGAATGTGTCCGACCAGTAAAGGGTTGCCCCAGTTTACGTTGACTTCAGTCCTACTCTGACTCTTTGATGTTACGCTTGGATGAATGCTGCTTCGATGTCAAAGGCAGTCACTGTCAAATCACCTTTGGAATTCAGGTCCTTCATCCATGTTCTGGATGAAGCCAATATTGAGAGAATAGTTCAGGCAGAACTCAGCATCAGTGAGCAGGCTGTTGCTGAGTAATGTATCGACGTGTTTTCCAAAACCACAAGTCCTAACAAGAGAATGCCCTGCAGTGCGTGATATAAACTACCTAAACTTAACGGAAGCTTTTCTCAGTAAATATTTGGTGCACTGAAGAATAATGCCAATCAATACACTGATTTATTCCACAGTAAGGAAGAGCAGAAATTAAAATAGATCCATTTAATTCACACTTTTTAAACTATCTTCACACAATAACATAAAATAAGAAAGAACATTACTGCACGTCCCACACCAGTGGAAGAGCTTATTTGATTTAAATTGGATAATTTTGGGCTATTCTCTGTTCCACAACCATCTTTCAAAAGTGCTTTAGTCACTTGATTGCTTTGCAATACTCTAATTATCTGTGACCTTGTCATTGCCTTATCTCCTTATGTTCACAGCTCGAGGCCTACAGACTTTCCAACACAATGAGTGTCAAAGGTTTTCCAATGATTTAGACAGTCTAATGAGTTGTACCCAATGGGAAAACAACATCAATGCTAACTCTATAACATTTTAACCACTTATAGGTGATTTTGTTGAAAAATAAAGGATGTTTTTTGGACTCTTTCCATCATGTATGTTGTTTCTTTTGGCTGATAGCAAGATCGTGACAGGAAGGTACAACTTTAATGTGAGCACAATTAAAGAGAGGAGTTTAGAAATTAAAACACACAGTGGGCAGTTGAAATGTGGAATTTTGTGCCAAAACTATTCTTTAACGCAGTATTGACAAATGATTTAAGAAGTTATGGTTGTGTGAAGAAGAAGATTATTTATAGTCAAGTGTAGTAAGCTGGTATAATGGTCTCTCTCCACATTTATAGATCTGATTATACAAAATATAGAGCAAGATTTTCAATGTCTAGATGGGGCGAGTATAGCTGAGGCCGATCTGTCCTTCCCTAAATGGCGGCCCGGTTACTAAAGATATTCGTACATGTAAAAGTTTGAAAGACTGAAGAGAAGACACCTTGAAATAGAGGGAGTCTTGTTTTCTCTCTTACCTGAAGTGCAGGCCTGTCACTTCCACAGATTTGGATGACTGCCACTGATATGGACATTAAAAGTGAGCCTACTGTCTGGCTGCTAATTAGCCAATTCAGAGAACCCCATTGTAGGGTGACTGTATCTCACAAAGCGCAGGTTTTTGATCTGTTTGATCCTCTCAACATCTGTGTTCTCACCTAAAGAGCAAAGTAACATCCTGAAGTTGTGAAAAAGGAGATGAAGGCATACTAAAGTGAAAACTATTTGTCATAAATCCATCAAAGGATTTGATGGTAATTCTGCAACTCTTAGATATTGAAGTTCTGCCAACAGACAATTTCAGAACTTGGACTAATTATTTTTTTAAAAAACCAGGGTTTTACCAGCTTTTTAAACGGAATAATTTTGGATCATTGCTGGCCAGGAGCCTTCCAGAAGAGCTTTGACATATAAGTCAGCCATGTGGAATTAAATGGCAAAGTTGGTTTGAGATTCTTGTTCCTCTGATCCTAATAGTTGGAGATCAGAGTTGACAAACAGAATAATTGAAGCATAGAAGAGTAGCAACCATGAGTGGAATCTGACACCCTCCTCTCGAGTGAGTGCTGATGGGGGCGTGGTATTTAATTGAGTGGGATACTGATGGGTGGGAACCTGGTTGTCTTCCCATGTTTGCTGAGATGAAGAGTGAGAAGGTGCATAGATGCAATTGAAGCCCTTAAGTAGGCTATCGAAGGCTCAGTGGATGGGGTCTCACTACTTGAGAGGTTGGAGAATCAAACCATGTTGCTCACTGCTAGGCACTCTGTGCCCAGTTGAGAAATCTGGCATTAGGTGGAAGAGTGCCCTTGGAGGTCTGGTGCTTGCTTTTGTTACTGACTTCCTTCACCTCTTACAACTTCCACCCCATACCAACTCCCCCGTCCTATCATTACTCACCTGTAGACTCGGTCCCTCTGTCATTCTAAAGTGATCTGAAGGTACAACAAAGTGCTGCTGACCCACTGGAGTGGGGTGGCCATGGAATCAGGGGGCAGAGTTTTCTGATCCCAACTTCCTTGATCCTTAGAAGGCTCCTGTGCCAATTCAGCACTAGATTGGCACCCTAATGCTCTCCCAGTCGCCAATATTAAATTCCACCCTTTTGAAGCAAAACAACACATAGGTCCCACAGGGGACTTTTTAAAAATCATCTTCTTAGTGATAGGTCGTGAAACCTTTACTCAGTGGGAAGATTGAGTTTTCTATCTGATTTATGCCACACTAGCAGTTGTTAGTTTGCAGGAACCAATTCCTGTTGAGATTGGATTCTCTGTTCAGGACAGTTCAGATGCCAGTGAAGTGAAACTGAGAATTCTGAAGCATTTTCTGTCTATACTTAATGTACTTCTTCCTGTTCATTATCTAAATACGTCCAGTTGTAATTTCCTGTTGCATTACTGTAAATGATATTCCCTAGACTCTATGGCTAACCCTCTTTCATTTGTAATGAGATCTGTGCACAGTCCGCATTATTTTTTTCCATGAGTGATTCGTTAAGTGACTTTCCAAACTCATAGGCTGAGATTTTGTTGTGAAAAGCAGGAAATAACAGCATTTATCCTCGTTACCCTGCATACTCACATTCACCATCAGATAAAGGCATCAACAAGCTGAGAATTCAACTCTCTTGAGATAAGTGGCACTCGTTTCATTCATTCTTCTCTCAGTGTCAGAGAATTCAGCAATGAACTTGAGAGGAAAGGATCTGTGGATGGTGCTGGGAGGATCCACAGAACTCTCCCTCTGGTTCTGCAGCCTTTGGACACAGATCTCCAGAGTTCTGCTCTGAAACAATGAATAACAAATGAGAGTAGGAATAAATGGGCCTTCTTCCAAGTGGTAGGCAGTGACTAGTGGGGTGCAATAGGAATCAGTGCTTGGACTCCATCTATTCACAATATACATTAATGATTTAAATGACCAAACTGCATGTCATATTTCCAAGTTTGCAGATGACACAAAGCTGAGTGAGAGAGTATACTGTGAGGAAGATGTGGATAAGCTTCGGTGTGATTTGGACAAGTTGAGTGAGTGGGCAAATACATGGCCAATTCAGAATAATAGGGAGAAATGTGAAGTTATCCACTTTGATAGCAAAAGGTTGAGGAAGGGGCTGGTGCAATGAGACCTGGGTATCCTCATGCACCAGTCACTGAAGGTAAGCTTACAGGTGCAGCAGGCAGTAAAGAAGGAAATGTTATGTTGGCCTTCATGGCAAGAGAACTTGAGTAAAGGAGCAGGGATATCTTGCTGCTATTCTACATTGGTAAGAGTAAAGCTGGAGTATCATGTGCAGTTTTGGTGTCCTTATCTGAGGAAGGATGGTCTGGCTATAGAGGGAAGGTTTACCAGATTGATTTCTGTCATGGTGGGAATGACATAGGAGGAGAGATAGGAGTGGTTAGGACTTTGTTATCTCGTACTTAGAAGAATGATGGGGAATCTCATAGAAACCTATAAAAATCTAACAGGGTAGATGCAAGGTGGATGTTGTCAATGACAAGAGGATCTATAACTAAGGTTCATGGTCAGTGGGAGGTCACTAAGGACCGAGATGAGGAGAAATTTCTTCACCCAAAACATTGTAAGCCTGTTGAATTCTCTGTTTTGAAAAGTGGTTGAGGTCAAAACATTGAAGACTTTCAATAAAAACAGAGACATAATTCTGAGGACTGAAGGGATCAAAGAACATGGGGAGAAAGCAGGAATATGGTATCAGCATGATCACATTGAGTGGCAGAGCAGGCTCAAAGGGCTGAATGGCCTATTTTTTTCGATATTCAATGTTTCAATATTTCAATGTGTCACACACTGAGAAAGGCACTCAGAACAGGTATCAGGACTATTGCTCATTTTTTTGCATCCAAGAAGGATTCAGTACAATGTAAAGTTACTTGAAGTGGAGATACTGATGTGAACTAGGGTGGACAAAGTTAAAAATCACAACACCCAGGTTATAGTCCAACAGGTTTATTAACTTAAGCTACTTGAAGTTAGCAATGTTTTTGGAATATTTGTAACTATCCTCCTTACAAAGAGGTGGAAATACTTATCACTACATCCCACAAGCATGCTTTCGCAAGTGGCTTTATGGACTTTGAGATTCCTTTATCTAGAGAGCTGCAAGTAGTTTTTCAAAGCTTTGAAGCCACATCTCTCAGAGGCTGCAGGATCTGACTGATTGCTTCCTGTTGCCAGGTGGTGTGGCTAAGGCTCTGCCTTTGTAATATGCTGCTGCATCCTGAAGTGACCATTTTCTAGTCAGCTCTCTCAAATCTTTGTTCATGCTGGATTGTTGATACATAAGCACACTGTCAAACATCGATACAGTTTGCTGGAAATCCATTCCAGGTCTCAGATGCTGAGAAACAAGAGTCACTTCAATTCCAAGCAGCAGTGCTTCAAGAACACAATTGTTTGTCACTAGGCTTGGATACTTGTAAAGTGAAACAACTATTGTAAAAAAGCATGTGCACATAAAACCACTTTGTGGTATATTAAATGTCTTGATATATAGATATATCTCTTTTTATTGGTTTTTAAGTTCTGCGACAGCTGGGGAGGCAATATGTTAATCTAGGGACCCTGTTAATGTTCTGGGGACACGGGTTCAAATCTTGCCACGGCAAGTCAGAAATAAATGTTGACAATAACCTCATCCCATGAATGATTAAAGGAAAACAATCTAACTATTGAGGCTGTAAGAATTCTGGGTTGAGAAACTCAGCCTCTGTCTTCCCAAAGTCTGTCTATTATCTATAAGGTACAAGTCAGGAGTGAGTATGATAGAATACTCTCCATTTGCCTGGAGGGTGCAGTTCCAATAACACTCAGGAAGCTTAGTTGATACTATCAAAGGCAAAAGCAGTACACTTGATCAGCAACCCATGAAGCAACTTAAATTTTCACTCGCTCTCCTACCAGTGCACAGGGGCAATGATATTAAATTACTCATAGTGTGGAAACAAGCCCACACCAACCCTCCAAAGAGCTATTCACCCATACCCCTACACCTCATACTATAGGCAATTTAGTATGGCCAATTCACCTATTTTTGGAATGTGGGAGGAAACCAGAGCACCTGGAGGAAACCCACACAGACAGTTGCCTGAGGTGGGAATTGAACCTGGGTTTCTGGTGTTGTGAGGCAGCAGTGCTAACCACTGAGCCACCATGCTGCCCACAGACATGGGATAAAGAACGAGTAGCTATAACTGCAAAGCAATCACCGTAGTCGGCAGGACTTGAACCTGCACAGGGAAACTCCTGTGGATTTCTAGCCCACTCCCTTAACCACTCGGCCACTGTGTTGTATATACCATTCCACAAGATGCACTGCAACAACGTGACAAAGTTTCTTCACCAGTGATGTCAAAAGCCATGACCTATACAACCTAGATAAACAAGCACAGCGGATCCTTGTTTACGTGCAAATCCAGCCCTAAGTCATTCAACTTCCTTAGGTGCAACTCATATTGCCATCCTTTACTGCCACTGAGAACAAACCTGGATGTCCTGCCCTCCAGCAATGTGAGTATATCTACATCCTAAGGACTGCATAGTTCAAGAAGACAGCAAAGGATATATTGAGGTGGATTTCCCTGACCTCATGTTATTGTGCAAAGTAGTTCCAAGTAGCAGGTTACTGGCTATCTTCAATCTGTGAATAAATGGGAGAGAACTAATTGAGGAAGTAAGAAAGGAAGAGATTTGAAGAGAGATGTAATGGTATGTAAGCAGTACATCCTATAATTGCATGGCTTCACTGCTATCTACATTACTGCACTGATACCGATTCTGGGAAATGTCTTTTCTAAATAAAGGCATGTAGATAAGAAGTTTTATGTTGGAAAATAACTGGTGCAGGATGATTGTGTTAAAAGTTATCATTTTAAGCTGTCAATATTTTTTTTCTCTCTGAGACCCATCCTAAAGATATATGGATAGCATTAACTGTTCTTGAGCTTCTTACGAAGTTGCAGTATTGAACAGGGATATGTAGCCTTAATAACAGAGGCACCTCATTGCTTCAGGAGGTGAAACTTTCACTGACACATCAGCTGATGGCATTTACTGTGATTCATGACTCATGGTTGTTCAGAGAGTGGTACCTTGAAGAGATCCAATTCCACCTCTTAGTGCCACTCACCCCTTTGCTGTTTTTGACATCTTTCTGCGCTGACAACCAAATCATTCTATTTTTGGCATGCCACTGGATTACATCATTGCTGTCATGGATGCAAGATTGGCAAAGTTATATTTCTAACCTACGGAAATTCATAGCAGAGTCACGACACCATCGGTGTAATGTAGGAGGAACCTTGGCAGTGTGACCCTGTGTGCAGTCAGAATGTAGATGATTTTACACAGAGCTCAGCTTATAAATTATTACACATGCTGCTGAAGCTCTGGAAATGTGCAGAATGATTCTGGGCCCATTCCAGGTATAATTACACAGTCCTTGTTTGAAGAGTACATGATGAAGGAGGGTGCAAAGGGATTTCAATGTTTGTATAATAATGTATAGACTGTATGAATACATGATGTCTGAATCTTAATTACTTCATTTGTGAATTGAAGACATCTCCAGCTAATTTGAAGGGATTTGTCCTTTCATGAGTGTCACAATAGGTTTTCAAGGTATTGGATCATAAATGTGAATCAGGTAGCTACAACGTTATGTTGCCATTGAGAACGCAAATGAAATTGATGTACCAAAGATGAAGGTGTAAATGACTGTGTCTGCATCCAGTTATTATTATAGCAAATTGTAATTGACCTGTAGGCGGAATACTTTACGAAATGTCTCAGTTCCCCTTGAGGGTCAGTGAGGTACACCCAGGGGACACTGCACTACAGTGAGAAGGATTGGTAATTGAGCCCTTGCATTCTGCATATTAGAAATCCCAGATATAGCCAAATGGAATTTGCATCAATTCAACACAGCTCAACTGGACGAAGTAATATGCCGAACAGAAGCTAAGTGAAGTAGAACCAGTAAAGAGAAAATCTGAGCAAGAAAATGCTCTTATGTGTTGCATTTAGGCCACAAGCAAAGTTAATGCTAACACAAATACAAATGGAAAGTGCTGGGGAAACTCAGCAGGTCTGGCAGCATTTCTGGAGAGAGAAACAAAAGTTAATGCAACATGAACCTTCTCCAGAAATCAGGAAGACCTGAGATGCTGCCTAACCTGCTGTGCTTTGACCAGCAACACATTTGCAGATTAATGTGCATGTCTGCTTTCAGCTTTCAATAAGACTAGGAAGTTCAAATACTTGGAACCCAGTCAAATGATCAGTAGGAGAATATATGATGAACCAATTAGGAATTTACTGTTCTATGCCCACTGTTCATTATGTGCAGGTGAACTCCATGAATTCAAATTCCCCGCTGGGGACCTTAACTATGGTGAGTGTTCCATGTCAAATTGTAGCATGCATATCACAATTTACTGTGCAATAATGTTAATGGATAGGAAATAAGGAGATGGGTGATTGCATTTCCTCAATGTATACTCCCAGTAGGCGAAGCTCCATGCTACCAATATTATTTATGAATTAGCCCTGTTTATTCAACTTTGCAGATTAAACCACTCATCTTAGGTTGTCCCTCATTGACCTAACTCAAGCAATATAAAGATATTCTGCAGTGGACAGAGTTATCTACACGGAGAATTGAGGACTGCAGATGCTGGAGGTAAGAGTCGAGAGTGTAGTGCTGGAAAAGCACAACTGGTCAGGCAGCATCCGAGGAGCAGGGAAATTGGCAGAGGAGATGACCTGGAGGGGTGGGGGTAGGGGGAGAGCTGCAGTGAAAGAGAGACTCACTGACATCCTTGTAGGGAGAGGAGGAGAACTTTTTCAAGGTAGGCATCCTTGGAAGAGGCTTCGCAGTAAGGTTATAATCAACTAGGAGAAAGTGAGGACTGCAAATGCTGGAGATCAGAGATGAGAGTGTGCTGCTGATGAAGGGCTTTTGCCCAAAACATCAATTCTCCTGCTCCTTGGATGCTGCCTGACCTGCTGTGTCTTTCCAGCACTACACTCTCAAGAGTAATGTACATCACTAGTTGGAAAATAATTGGTTTACCAAAAGTGAATAGTAGCTGCGAACCATCTTAAACTCTTTTCAGTGTCAAAATTATAATGTAATGAAATTCAGGGCAGTACTTGGTCAGGACATGGATAAATCTGGGTGAAAAATGAAAAGTATTGCCCTTAACATCCACCTAAGCTGATTGGACTTTCAAAAGATTGAAGAAGTGTTAGTTAGCAGGCAGACTGTTGTGGTTACTGCCTACATTAGCAAAATAAAATGGAACATTACAATGTATTGGTAAGAAACTCTTATACAAATAAAATGTGTTCTTTTGGAAGAGTTTGATTAGGCATCATCAGGAACAATGTTGCTAGTATGAAATCTCAGGGAGTGAATCATTAGGTTAGCATTAGAGCTCAGTGGGAGAGATTGGCTCAGATTGAATAGGAGAAAGTGAGGACTGCAGATGCTGGAGATCAGAGCTGAAAATGTGTTGCTGGAAAAGCGCAGCAGGTCAGGCAGCATCCAAGGAGCAGGAGAATTGATGTTTTGGGCATGAGCCCTTCTTCAGGAATGAGGAAAGTGTGCCAAGCAGTCTAAGATAAAAGGTAGGGAGGAGGGACTTGGGGGAGGGGTGTTGGAAATGCGATAGATGGAAGGAGGTCAAGGTGAGGGTGATAGGCCGGAGTGGGGGTGGGGGCGGAGAGGTCAGGAAGAAGATTGCAGGTTAGGAAGGTGATGCTGAGTTCGAGGATTTGGACTGAGACAAGGTGGGGGGAGGGGAAATGAGGAAACTGGAGAAATCTGAGTTCATCCCTTGTGGTTGGAGGGTTCCTAGGCGGAAGATGAGGCGCTCTTCCTCCAGCCATCGTGCTGCTATGGTCTGGTGATGGAGGAGTCCAATGTCCTTGGTGGAGTGGAGGGGGAGGGGGAGTTGAAGTGTTGAGCCACTGGGTGGTTGGGTTGGTTGGTGCGGGTGTCCCAGAGGTATTCTCTGAAACGTTCCACAAGTAGGCGGCCTGTCTCCCCAATATAGAGGAGGCCACATCGGGTGCAGTGGATGCAGTAAATGATGTGTGTGGAGGTGCAGGTGAATTTGTGGTGGATATGGAAGGATCCCTTGGGGCCTTGGAGGGAAGTAAGGGGGGAGGTGTGGGCTCAAGTTTTGCATTTCTTGTGGTTGCAGGGGAAGGTGCTGGGAGTGGAGTGGTTGGGTTGGTGGGTGGTGTGGACCTGACGAAGGAGTCACAGAGGGAGTGGTCTTTTCAGAACGCTGATGGGGAAGGGAGGGAACTACATCCCTGGTCGTGGGGTCCGTTTGGAGGTGGCAGAAATTACGATGGATGATATGATGTATATGGAGGTTGGTGGGGTGGTCGGTGAGGTTCTATCCTGGTGGCGATTGGAGGGGCAGGGCTCAAGGGCGGAGGAGCAGGAAGTGGAGGAGATGCGGTGGAGAGCATCGTCGATCATGTCTGGGGGGAAATTGCGGTCTTTGAAGAAGGAGGCCATCTGGGTTGTTCGGTATCCCTGGTCCTCCTGGGAGCAGATGCGGCGGAGACTAAGGAATTGGGAATATGGGATGGCGTTTTTACAGGGGGCAGGGTGGGAGGAGGTGTAGCTGTGAGAGTCGATCGGTTTATAGTAAATGTCTGTGTTGATTCGGTCGCCCGAGATAGAAATGGAGAGGTCTAGGAAGGGGAGGGAGGAGTCTGAGACGGTCCAGGTAAATTTGAGATCGGGGTGGAAGGTGTTGGTAAAGTGGATGAACTGTTCAACCTTCTCGTGGGAGCACGAGGCAGCACCGATTCAGTCATCGATGTAACGGAGGAAAAGATTGAATACCAAAGAAGGCAAACGTTTATTGTAAATGATAATCAAGGATGCACAGATGTAAATAAAGAAGCGCTGCAATACATAAGGAGTTGAAGCATCTGAGAGATTAGGGCAAGCAGTCTCAAGGGTAGTGTATGTGCTGGAGATACTCCAAGGTTGTATCATAATGTTCAGGAAGCAGTATTGTCTCAAAATGCAGGATAAAGCATGGGGAGAACAGCTGGGGAAAGAAGCTCCAGAACCAGGGTCTGTGATTAAAACAGAGCCAAAGGCTCACAGCTGAAACGGAAAGCCTCTGAAGGCAGGGCAAATTCATGTTAATGATCAGAATCATCAATTCCTCACCAGGGATTAATTCATTTTGTGAATTACATTATAGATAAACTGTAAAACAGATTATAAATGGTTAAATTGGTATTACAGCAAAGCAAGTGAATTTTCTATGTCCAGCTTAAGAACTAATTGGCAGGCAATATTGCAACATTGTCTCTGATGGTCTTACCTTGTTTGGTACACTGTGCATTTTCATCTGTCGATCTGTCATGTTCTCCAGCATTAATTTTACTTCAAACTGATGTTTCTGTAGCTGTTCAGTTGAGCCTGACATGTTTTACATGCAGGTTGCTTCAGATCTTCCCAACAGTTTTTTTATTGGTTGAATGATGCGAAGCATGCATTAAATCATATTATTTTTCTCTCTCTTTCTTTTTCAGCTCTTTATTCATCTTTATGAGTTGAACAGAAATAACTCCTACAGACCATCATCATAAATTCATAAATTTTGATTCATTCCAAGTAAATTTTTCAGCCTGTTCCTCTTGGGTTTTTGATTTTTCTCTCCACAGTAGAGAGTTGAAGGTTTAACTGTATAATTCAGAAGAAATTGAAGTATTCCATTCTTCTTCCATATTCTGGTCTGCAAGTTTATCTCAAATAGTTTTCCTCAAAATCTATTGTGTCTCTGAAGTCTGACTGATTCTTTGGTTTGTGGCTAGTACAATGTCATGGTGTGTTGATATACCTGCAGTTACTGATTCACCAATGTCAACCATGTAGAGTATCTGTAAGTTCCTGGCAGATTGATTATACCTGAATTCCAGCACTATTGATCCTTTGTATGAAATTGGTGAATTGTGGTACGCTTAAAGTTTAACATTCAAAGATTTTGTCATGTCTGTACCTTTCAATGTCTGTATATGTTTTTTAGAATTTGCAGGGACAGTATTTTGTCACTTGTCCCTTTGCCTATCTTGACAATTATCAAATAGTGATCTATTTTCTGAGGGCGATCATTTGAATTTTTTCAGATATGTTGGCTGATGCGATGACATTATACTTTCCCTGGGATTGACAGCACTCATTGTCTCCTTGTTTACATTGTCAGATTCGGGTCTGTCAACCTTTTCAGGTACACACATTTGGTGGGAAATCAATATTGGTATTGTGGCTTAAAGCCAACCCTGGGGCACGGTCAGTTCGGGTCTGAGCACACTGCACTGCCTCCATCAATAATCTTTTCTGCTACATGCCTTACAAAATTGGTTGAAATCTAGGCATTTAGTGGAGCATGTAAATCTGCTACACTTATCTACTCTGCCTTTACACCTCTAGGGCAACAGTAATCTGGTTGGCAATTAATTGTTCTCTGAAACCACTCCATTTAAGAGCAATTCAGGACGAGCAAGAATTGCTGGCATGGGCAATGGTGCAGACATCCCAAAGAAGGATCTTAGACCCTCATAATGGCCTGTTCAAAAATTCTCACTGTCCTGTCTCCCTGACCCTCTCACTGCCCCATGACCCTCTCACTGGCCCCTGACCCCTGACCCCTGACCCTCTCACTGCCCCCAGACCCTCTCACTGCCCTGCCCCTGACACTCTCACTGTTTCCTGACCCTCTCACTGACCCCTGAACCCCTCACTGCCCCCTCACCCTCTCACAGCCCTGTCGCCCATCCCTCTCACTGCCCCCGACCCTCTTACTACCCCCTTATCCTCTCACTGCCCCTGACCCTCTCACTGCCCTGCCCCTGCCCTTGACCCTCTCACTGTTTCCCAACCCTCTCACTGACCCCTGACCCCCTCACTGCACCATGACCATCTCACAGCCCTATCCCCGTCCCTCTCACTGCCCCTGATCCTCTCACTACCTTGTCCCCCTGACCCTCTCACTGCCGCCTGACCTTCTCACTGACCCTCTCACAGTCCCCTGACCTTCTCACTCACCTCTGACCCTCTCACTGCCCTGTCCCCCTGACTCTCTTACTGCCCCATGACCCTCTCACTGCCCCGTGGCCCTCTCACTGCCCCCTGACCCTCTTACTGCCCTACCCCTGACCCTCTCACTGCTTCCTGACCTTCTCACTGACCCCTGACCCCCTCACTGCATCCTGACCCTCTCAATGCCCTGTCCCCATGACCCTCTCACTGCCCCGTGGCCCTCTCACTGCCCCCTGACCCTCTTACTGCCCTACCCCTGACCCTCTCACTGCTTCCTGACCTTCTCACTGACCCCTGACCCCCTCACTGCATCCTGACCCTCTCAATGCCCTGTCCCCATGACCCTCTCACTGCTCCAGACCCTCTCACTGCCCCCTGACCCACTCACTGCCCCGTGGCCCTCTCACTGCCCCCTGACCCTCTCACTGCCCTGCCCCTGAACCTCTCACTGCTTCCTGATCCTCTCACTGACCCCTGACCCCCTCACTGCCCTCTGACCCCTGACCCTCTCACTGCCTTGTCCCCCTGACCCTCTCACTGCCCCTGACACTCTCACTGCCCCAGACCCTCTCACTGTCCCCTGACCCTCTCACTGCCCCCTGACACTTAACCCTCTCACTGACCTGTCCCCCTGACCCTCTCACTGCCCCGACCCTCTCACTGCCCCCTGACCCTCTCACTGCCCGTGACCCTCTCACTGCCTCCTGACCCTCTCCTGCCCAGCCCCCTGACCCTCTCACTGCCCCCTGACCCTCTCACTGCGCCTATCCTCTCACTGCCCTGCCCCCTGACCCCCTCACTGCCCCCAATCCCCTCACTGTCCCCGACCCTCTCACTGCCCCAGACCCTCTCACTGTCCCCTGACCCTCTCACTGCCCCCTGACACCTGACCCTCTCACTGCCCTGTCCCCCTGACCCTCTCACTGCCCCCAACCCTCTCACTGCCCCTACCCACTCACTGCCCTGCCCCCTGACCCCCTCACTGTCCCCTGACCCTCTCACTGTCCCCGACCCTCTCACTGCCCCAGACCCTCTCACTGCCCCGACCCTCTCACTGACCCCTGACCCTCTCACTGCCCCGACCCTCTCACTGCCCCCTAACCCTCTCACTGCCCAGCCCCCTGACCCTCTCACTGCCCCCTGACCCTCTCACGGCCCCTACCCTCTCACTGCCCTGCACCCTGACCCCTCACTGCCCCCTGCCCCTGTCACTGTCCCCCTGACCCTCTTACTGCCCCTTAACCTCTCACTGTCCTTCCCCTGACCCTTTTACTGCCCCCTGACCCTCCTGACCCTCTCAATGCCTCCTGACCCTCTTACTGCCTGTCCCCCTGACCCTCTCACTGCCCCTGACCCTCTCATTGCCCCCGACCCTCTCAATGCCCGCTGACCCCCTAACACTCTTACTGCCCCCTGACCCACTCACTGCCCTGCCCCCTGACCCTCTCACTCTCCCCTGACCCTCTCACTGCCCCCTGTCCCCCGACTCTCTCACTGCCCCCTGACCCTCTCACTGCCCCCTTACCTTCTCACTGCCCCCTGTCCCCTGACCCTCTCACTGCCCCCTGACCCTCTCACTGCCCCCTGACCCCCGACCCTCTCACTGCCCCCTGACCCCCTGACCCTCTCACTGCCTCCTGACCCTCTCCTGCCCAACCCCCTGACCCTCTCACTGCCCCCTGACCCTCTCACTGCCCCTACCCTCTCACTGCCCTGCCCCCTGACCCCCTCACTGCCCCCTGACCCTCTCACTGACCCCGACCCTCTTACTGCCCCAGACCCTCTCACTGTCCCCTGACCCTCTCACTGCCCCCTGACACCTGACCCTCTCACTGATCCCTGACCCTCTCACTGCCCCGACCCTCTCACTGCCCCTACCCTCTCACTGCCCTGCCCCCGACCCCCTCACTGCCCCCTGACCCTCTCACTGTCCCCCGACCCTCTTACTGCCCCTTGACCCTCTCACTGCCCTTCCCCCCAGCCCTTTTACTGCCCCCTGACCCTCCTGACCCTCTCAATGCCTCCTGACCTTCTCACTGCCTGTCCCCCTGACCCTCTCACTGCCCCTGTCCCCCTGACCCTCTCACTGCCCCCTAACCCTCTCACTGCCCCGTGACCCTCTCACTGCCTCCTGACCCTCTCCTGCCCAGCCCCCTGACCCTCTCACTGCCCCTTGACCCTCCCACTGCCCTCTGACCCTCTCACTGCCCCCGTCCCCCTGACCCTCTCACTGCCCCTTGACCCTCTCACTGCCCCCGACCCTCTCACTGCCCTGTGCCCCCGACTCTCTCTTCATCCTTTGCCCTGATGCACTCTTTGCCTCATCTGCCACCGTGTTTATTAACTCACTGATCACTTCATTTCCAGCTCCACTCACCATCTCCTCTGTCTGACCTGCCCATCAGATATCCTTTCCCTCAAAATGCCGCACACCCTTGGCCCAAAGTCCCCGTCTCCCCCACCCAGTGACCAGATCTCAGGCTTAGTGAAGGTATGAACATCTCACAGCTCACAATGAGAGATTATTTCCAATCTTCCCCTGCTGCTGATTGTCTCAGCAGTGGGCCTGTCAGTGAGCTTGATAGAATGTCTTAGGGTATTGAGGCTAATGGGCAAGCTGTTCAACAGGTCTGTCTTTGCCCATGCAAAAAGCCATATCTGATATCATACATAAACCAATGTAAAATGAGGTATTTTACAGTCTGCAAGGAGTTGAAGAATCGTACTGGGTGATAATGTGCAGGCTCAGGGACAGTGTATGTGCGGAGACCTCAGTGTGCACGTAGCTCTATTAGCTTAAAGCACAAGATGAAGCAGTCTGGCTTTCCAGATGCCATTCTCCAGCTTTCCCATCCCTTGAGTTGCACAATTTTGTTACTTGATGGATAGGCTGCTGTATTTTGAGAACTTCTGTTTGTTACAATTTCTCATAATGACCTGCTCTCTGCCTTAAACTGAGTTCTTTTGACTTCTTACTTCACTTGTATCAACTCTTTCTGATTCTTAAATGTTCTGTATGTCTTCCTGAGCATCCTTTTCAATCTTTCTTGTCTCATTTGCTTTTCTAGTCTACTGTAATCTTATATTTTTTCTTCTGTCTCCATGGAGATACAAAGATAAGCTGCTTCCTTTCTCCCTAGGCAGCAAAGAAAATCTCAGGGAGTCGGATCTGTAAATCTTTTCTTTAACAAGAATGGAACATTTTCCTTTTAATGCATCCATAAAGACACACACAGCATTGACACGTCAAAGGGGCCAATTTAACAAGCTCAGCTCCGAGGAATGGTAAAGTCATAGCCACAATGTTTATATGGCTAGTTCAGTTCTGTTTCTGATACTAAGACAATTACCAGACTCTGAAGACTTTGAATTTAAAAGTAGTACAAAGGCATTTAAATGCTTTATTGACCTCACTCCTCTCGACCTCTGAATCCCCTCTGTCTCCACAAACGTTCTATCCCCATATATTTTGTTTCTGTTGCGCCTTTCTTCTCTTCTCTTCTCTTCTGTTGTGCCTTTCTTCTCTTCTCTTCTCTTCTCTTCTCCTCTCCTCTCCTCTCCTCTCCCCTCTTCTCCTCTCCTCTTCTCTTCCCCTCTCCTCTCCTCTCCTCTCCTCCCTTCTCCTCTCTTCTCCTCTCTTGTCTTCTTTCTCTTCTCTTCTCTCTCCCCTCCTCTCATCTCTTCTCTTCTCTTCTCTTCTCTTCTCTTCTCTTCTCTTCTCCTCTCCTCTCCACTCCTCTCCCCTCTTCTCCTCTCCTCTTCTCTTCCCCTCTCCTCTTCTCTCCTCTCCTCTCTTCTCCTCTCCTCTTCTCTTCCCCTCTCCTCTTCTCTCCTCTCCTCTCCTCCCTCCCTTCTCCTCTCCTCTCCTCTCTTCTCCTCTCTCCTCTTCTCTTCTCTCTCCCCTCCTCTCGTCTCTTCTCTTCTCTTCTCTTCTCTTCTTTCTCTTCTCTTCTCTTCTCTCTCCCCTCTCCTCCTCTCCTCTCTTTTCTTCTCATCTCTTCTCTTCTCTTGTCTCTCCTCTCCTCCCTTCTCCTCTCATCTCCTCTCTTCTCTTCTCTTCTCTTCTCTTCTCTTCTCTTTTCCTCTCTTCTCTTCTCTTCTCTTCTCTCTCCCCTCTCCTCTTCTCTTCTCTTCTCTTCTCTTCTCTTCTCTTCTCTTCTCTCCTCTCTTTTCTCTTCATCATTGAATATCATGCCTTCATACTCTTCAATCAGAAGTTCTAGAGTTCGTCGTTCCTCTCGAACATAGAAAAGTACAGCACAGAGTCGGCCTTTTGGCCCACAATCTTTTGCGGAGATTTAATCCTAATGTAAAATATAGTAACTTAACCTACACACCCCTCAACTCACTGCTATCTATGTGGATGTCCAGCAGTCGCTTAAATGTCCCCAATGACTCTGCTTCCACCACCACCGCTGGCAACACCTTCCATGCATTCACAACTGTCTGCATAAAGAACCCACCTCTGATGTCTCCTTTATACCTTCCTCCTAATATCTTCAAACTATGACTTCTCATTCCCTCTGCACCTCCAATTTTCCAACTCCCTAAAAATCCATCATAAACTTCACCTCTTTAACCAAGTACACACTCCATTTCAAATCTCCATCATTTCCCCTTTAACTTCTTTGATTTGGCATCCACCATTGGATGACACCATCTTTCCACAACCTGGGTTGTTTTACAATGCTAAAGGTACTATATTTGCACAAGTTTTTGTTTGAATTGATAGCCCGCTGTATTGGAATTTTATTGCTAATTTCCAATTGATAGAGCTGCTTGCCAACTTGAAGGTGATACAATAGAGCATGCACTATGTTTGGCTTGCAGGGAGTGGGGGGGTGCTCTTTGAACATATGAGTGGTGGCTATTTGGTTTCAAAGGTAGATTTGTGCATTGCATTGGAGTTGATGCATTCATGTTTGCTTATGCTGAGGTGTGATTTTTTTTGCACTGCAAAACCTCTTTTTATAAATTAATTAACTTCAAGAATCCTGCTTCCAGCTGTGATGAAATGGCTGGTATTTAAGTTGCAATGATCAGAAAAATTCCTGTTGGAAATTCCTTTGAGCTCCATGGTGCTTTTAAATTTGCAGTGGAAAGCTCATGTCTTGAGGGCACAATCAGGCACATGTCATCATAACTTCCATGTTAAATATGCACCTGTCCAAGCTCACCTGCATTTACTGACTGAGACCATCCGTCCTGGTAAGAATGTTAGCAATTTCACTGTTTACAAAAGGACTATTACAGGATTGGACATCCTTTAGAACACAACACATAGATAATATTTACCACAGGGACAATACTTCATTCAGGCAAGCATTAAACTTTTATGCCAACAGATCCAAACATTAGTCTATAAAAGAGGGAGACCTTGCTTGCAAATGGGCAAGAGCAAATTACTTGTGGAAAGAGAACATTAGCTTCATAAGCATAAAGCATTTCCCAAATGCAATGTTTCTGTGAATGCAGTATGTTATAAATGACATGCAGGTATTGGACCAACTTTTGAGTCTAGCCAACACCCCTTGACAAAGTGATGACTAACCTCTGGGATGGAGTTCCTGATGAATCAAACAATGCTACCCTTCTTGCAACAGCATTCATTTAGCTGGTCATGAAAAAAGTCGCAAATATTGCGCCCTTCACCAGTTTCTATTTTATCCCTCTAAATTGTTTCTTGTTTCACTTTTGTCTGATATCTCTTCTCCTCAGTCTTATAAGAGTACATGTGTTCAAAAGCCTGGCCGTGCAACATTCTCCAACGAATGTGGACAATAGACAATAGACAAGAGACAATAGCTGCAGCCATTCTGCCCTTCGAGCCAGTACCACCATTCATTATGATCATGGTTGATCATCCTCAATCAGTATCCTGTTCCTGCCTTCTCCCCATAACCCTGGATTCCACTATCCTTAAGAGCTCTATCCAACTCTTTCTTGAAAGTATCCAAAGACATGACCTCCACAGCCTTCTGGGGCAGAGCATTCCATTCACCCACCACTCTTTGGGTGAAGATGTTTCTCCTCAACTCTGTTCTAATTGGCCTACCCCTTATTTTCAAACTGTGTCCTTTGGTTCGAGACTCACCTATCCGCAGAAACATGTTTCCTGCCTCCAGAGTGTCCAATCCTTTAATAATCTTATACGTCTCAATCAGATCCCCTCTCAGCCTTCTAAACTCAAGCGTGTACAAGCCCAGACACTCCAATCTTTCAGCGTAAGATAGTCCCGCCATTCCGAGAATTGACCTCATGAACCTACGCTGCACTTCCTCAATAGCCAGAATGTCTTTCCTCAAATTTGGAGACCAAAACTGTGCACAATATTCCACTCTTTGCTTCTATACTCAATCCCTCTTGTTATGAAGGCCAGCATGCTATTAGCTTTCTTCACTGCCTGCTGTATCTGCATGCTTACTGTCATTGACTGATGTACAAGAACACCTAGATCTCATTGTACTGCCCCTTTACCTAACTTGACTCAATTTAGGTAGTAATCTGCCTTCCTGTTCTTGACACCAAAGTGGATAACCATACATTTATCCACATTAAACTGGATCTGCCATGCATCCGTCCATTCACCTAGCCTGTCCTGGTCACCCTGTATTCTCCTAATGTCCTCCTCACATTTCACCCTGCCACCCAGCTTTGTGTCATCAGCAAATTTGCTAATATTACTTTTAATACCTTCATCTATATCATTAATGTACATTGTAAAAAGCTGCGGTCCCAGCACTGATCCCTGCGGCCCACCACTGGTCACCACCTGCCATTCCGAAAGGGAGCCGTTTGTCACTACTCTTTGTTTCCTGTCAGCCAACCAATTTTCAATCCATGTCAGTATTTTGCCCCTAATACCATGTGCCCTAATTTTGCTCACTAACCTCCTATGTGGGACTTTATCAAAGGCTTTCTGAAAGTCCAGGTATACTACATCCACTGGATCTCCCTTGCCCATCTTCAGAGTTACATCCTCAAAAAATTCCAGAAGATTAGTCAAGCATGATTTCCCCTTCATAAATCCATGCTGACTCTGACCTATCCTGTTACTGCTATCCAGATGTGTCGTAATTTCGTCCTTTATAATTGACTCCAGCATTTTTCCTACCACTGAGGTCAGACTAACTGGTTTATAATTCTCTGTTTTCTCTCTCCCTCCTTTCTTAAAAAGTGGGACAACATTAGCCACCCTCCAATCCGCAGGAACTGATCCTGAATCTACAGAACATTGGAAAATGATCACCAAACCATCCATGATTTCTAGAGCCACCTCCTTCAGTACCCTGGAAAGTAGACTATCAGGTCCTGGGGACTTATCAGCCTTCAGACCTAACAGTCTCTCCAACACCATTTCCTGCCTAATATAAATTCTCTTCAGTTCAGGTCCTTCAGCCACTATTACATCTGGGAGATTGCTTGTGTCTTCCCCAGCGGAGACAGATCTGAAGTACCAATTCAACTCTTCTGCCATTTCTTTGTTCCCCGTAATAAATTCACCCGTTTCTGTCTTCAAGGGCCCAATTTTAGTCTTAACCATTTTTTTTCTTTTCACATTACTAAAAAAGTCTTCACTATCCTCCTTTATATTTTTGGCCAGTTTACCTTTGTACCTTATTTTTTCTTTGCGTATTTTCTTTTTAGTTATCCTCTGTTGTTCTTTAAAAGCTTCTCAGTCCTCACAATTTCTCACTCAGCTTTGCTATGTTATGCTTTTTCCCTTTTGTTCTTATATGGTCCTTAACTTCCCTCGTCAGCCACGGCCACCCCTGCCTCCCCTTAGGATCTTTCTTCCTTTTTGGAATGAACTGATCCTGCATCTTCTGCATTATACCCAGAAATACCTGCCATTGTTGTTCCACTGCCATCCCTGCTAGGGTTTTGCACCATTGAACTTTGGCCAGCTCCTCCCTCATAGCTCCATAGTTTCCCTTATTCAACTGAAATATTGCCACTTCCGATTCTACCCTCTCCCTTTCAAACTGCAGATTAAAGCTTATTGTATTGTGGTCACTCCATCCTAATGGCTCCTTTACTTCGAGGTCCCTGATCAAATCCGGTTTGTTGCACAACGCCAGATCCAGAATTGCTTACTCTCTGGTAGGCTGCAGCACAAGCTGTTCTAAGAATCCATCTCGGAGGCACTCCACAAACTCCCTTTCTTGGGGTCCAGTACCATCTTGATTCTCCCAGTCTACCTGCATGTTAAAATCCCCCATAACAACTGTAGTAATATCTTTGCGACAGGCCAATTTCAGTTCCTTATTCAACTTACATACTACATCCAGGCTACTGTTTGGGGACCTGTAGATAACTCCCATTAGGGTTTTTCTACCCTTAGAATTTCTCAGCTCTATCCATACTGACTCTACATCCCCTGATTCTAGATCCCCCTGCGCAAGGGACTGAATATCATTCCTTACCAACAGGGCCACCCCACCCCCTCTGCCAGTCAGTCTGTCCTTATGATAGCACGTATAGCCTTGAATATTCATTTCCCAGGCCCTGTCCACTTGAAGCCACATCTCAGTTATCCCCACAACATAGTAACTGCCAATTTCCAAATGAACACCAAGCTCATCCATCTTATTTCTAACGCGTCGTGCATTCATAGATAATACTTTTAATTTGTTACTCCCCTCACCCTTCCTATCAATCCCTATTTCACTTGACCTTACGGCATGATCCTTTTTTGAGTTTTCTGCTCCATTGATTCTGTTGTCTTTCGTGACTTCTCTTGTTTTAACTTTCCCTTTAACTTCCTTCTTAAACTTCCAGTTTGTTCCCCACCCCCGCTATTTAGTTTAAACGCAGCTGTGTTGCAGTGGCAAACCTACCTGCCAGAATGCTGGTCCCCCAGCTACCCACCTATTAAGGTGCAACTTGTTCCTCTTATAATTCATCCTTACCACTAAACATACCTCAGTGATCCAAGAATTAAAATCCTTGCTTCCTGCACCAGATCCCCAGCCACACATTCAAGTCCATTATCTTCCTGTTCCTGCTCTCTCCAGCCCAAGGAACTGGAAGCAAACCAGAGATAACCACCCTGGATGTCCTGCTTTTCAGCCTTCTTCCGAGTTCTCCAAAGTTCCGCTGTAGAATGTCCCTCCTTTTCTTCCAAGAGATTCAACCTGTTCCTGACAGGTACTTGCCCTGGGGTCTCTTGCACTTGTCTCATCGTCTTCTACTCTCTTCTGGTATGCTTGATGTAATAACCTCGCTGAAGGTCCTGTCCAGAAAAGATCTTGTACTCTCGGATGAGCCTGAGGTCATCTAGTTCTTTCTACAGTGCTGCAATATGCTCTGTCAGAAGCTGAACGTGTACATAGTTTCCACAGTTATACGAGCCAGCTACACCAGAATCCCTGACCTCCCACATCATGCACACAGTACACTGAATCAGCTTGGCTGTCATGTCTTCACCCCCTTCAACTGTGGAGAATCACTTCTCTCAACTTCTTTGTCGAAGACTCCTGAGCCAAAGACTCGCTCTTTCTTCAACAGAAACTTCCCTCGAGTGAACCCTTACTCTGGAGCTTGCAGCCAGAGGATCTCTCATAAGGTGGTGATGATGCAGGAGAGTCACACTCACTTGTCTTCCAAGGAATACTGTGCAGATGAGCGAGGGCCATTCACTTGTATTCTGTGCAGAGGTGGAGGTTAGAACTCTACACGATGCTCTCCAGCAGCCCTACAATAAAACAACTTCATCCAATGGGGCAAGTGAGGGATGGTTCCTCCACATCAGGCTCCATGCAGGTCATGTCTGTGACTGTGACTGTGGACTAGTACCATCCAGACAGAGGTGGTACCATCCTTGAATTCTCTGCTTCAAACAATGGGAAGATGCACTGGGGTTATGGTGTATTTGCCCTTGACCTGCTACAAAGACATTTCAGTGAGGTGGTTATCAGTGTTTGCTCCTCACTGTATCCTGAGCATCTGAGCTGGTGGAAGGTGTGGGAGACAGCCTTGCTGGTGCAACTTCTGAGGGTTCTATGGCTTCTTCCTCAGAAGTGTGGTGGAGATGAGGTCTCCTGAGGTTGCTTTCTCAAAGATGGAGAGTGTGCAGGTACCACATCTTCTTGCAGGATGCAAGAGAGTCAGTATGTTGTGAAATGTGGAGTGGGGTGGGGTTGGAAGAAAAGTTCGTGCGGTGTATTGGGGTGGGTGAGACTGAGTGAGGGAGGATGTTGCATGAAATAGTCATAGTGGTAAAGGATGAACCATGGCGGAAGGTAGGTGCAACAGCAGAGATAGAGTGAGGGTGAGATATCAGAGAGAAGTTGATCATCACAGAGAGTAGAAGGTTATGAAGCTTCTTGTAGCATTGCTGAACATTTTGCCCAGACTTTTAACATGGCATTGACCCAACTGGCAACTTGATATTAGGCTGGCAAAGTTTGGTGCCATGGTCTTCTCTGTCAGTCCTGTGGAAAGAAAATAACCCCCTTCCTCTACGTGATCCTATCTACTGAGACTTCCAGATCCCTATTGGCAGAGTGGGGAACTAATTTCCCTTTCTCATCCTTCTCGATGAGAATTCTTCACACACAGAAACTGTGAAGGGCAGCTCCTGACTAACAGTGTTTGACCTGGTACACAGCCTTATTTTTAATATGGCACAAGAGCCTGGGATTCCAGGTGGTGCTGCCAGTGGTGAGTATCTCAAATGCTGGTGAGCAGAAGATAATGGAAGCAGGACAGTTTTGAACTGTGATACATAGATAATAGCCAAGCTGCAGACAATAATGTGAGAAAGTCACTTGAGCTCAGAGAGAGAAACCCTGCATGAAACGCCCCAAATTTGATCCTTAGCCAATTTCTCATAAAACTCAATCCCACCATGCATGTCAGAAGCCACATTGGTATCTATCTTTTCCTTTGAGTATGTATCGAACACCTTGCATGTCAAAGAGAAATATGTTTTATTGAAATTTTTTTGAGTTTTGTATCTCTATTTCTGTAAATAAGGGGTTAAGTCAAAATAAAAACTTTGCAAGTCAAATTGTAGTTGTCATAATCATTTGACTAAAATGCCAAATGTTCAATTCTGATAGCAAAATCCTTGGGATTTGTTCTGTATTTTGTATTGTTGAATGGCAGCTCCTTTCAAGTTTAGGAGACACTTATTAATGACCATCTGAAAAGCACAGACAAGAAAAAGTCGGATTAGCCTTGGTCCATCAAGACATGATGTAGCCTATGTGCAAGTCAAGCTACTGTATTTGAAAAATTCAATTGCACCCTTAGTTTATTGTTAGTTTGCCATAATCATGTGACCTCCAGCTCTGCTGTAAATGCAATTCATAGCAGCTATTAAGTACACATCACTTGGATCATGGTGCAGAAAGTGAGCTAAAAATGTGTAACAATTCTGCGGCGTAAGAGAGCCAGCTACTGAAGGTAACAGCAAGGAAGAACTTTGAAGAACTGGGTAAGTTAAAAAAACATTCACTGTTGTGGAATCAAAAGAATATGAGTCCGGAAATGATGTTTCAGCATTATAAAACTGTTGTTAGACTGCTGTTAGAATATTGCTTTCAATTGTGGTTGCCACATTACAGGAAGGATGTGGAGAGGATACAGAACAGGTTTGCCAGTATGTTGTCTGGAGTGGAGGGTACAAGCTATATGGAGAGACTGGACAAACTAGACCTGTTTTCACTGGAGTGGCGAAGGCTGAGGGGAGACCTGATAGAAGTTTATAAAATTATGAGATGCATAGATTGGGTTACATTCTGAACCTTTTTTCCAGAGTTGAAATGTCTAATACTAGGGAACATGCATTGAAGGTCAGAGGGGGAAATTTTAAAGGAGATGTATGAGGGGCAAGTTTTTTTACACAGAGAATGGTAGATGCCTGGAATGTGCTGCCAAGTTGGAAGTGGAGGTAGATATGATTGGGGCATTTAAGGGGCTTTTAGATAAGCACATGAATAAGCAACAAATGGAGGATATGGACCATGGGCAGGCAGAAGGGATTGATTGAATTTGGCATCATGTTCAACACACCATTGTGGGCTAAAGGGCCTGTTCCTGTGATGTCTTGTTCTATATTCTGTGAGATATTTTTCCCCACTCTCAGTGGCAAAACCAAAAAACAGAAACTGAATTACTTAAAGAGCCTGAACATATAAGAATTATAGACCTGCTAATCAGTGCTGATGAGAGTGTCTCACAAGTTACATCACTGCCTCAACCTCACTGAGGGTCAGAAAAGTCAGACACGAGAGATTGTACAAGCTTTGAAGACACACTTTGAACTTCATGTTAATGATATTATGAATGGTATTTGTTTAACATCAGAGCTCAATCAAAAGCTAACGGTCAGTAGTTGTCCATACTGATAAGAGCCAACTGAACATTATGATTTTAGACAAGTGCAAGATGATTTCATTAGGGATAGGACTGCCTCAGGTATAAGGGATCCTACCAGAAGAACACATCTGCTGAGAGAGGAGCAACTTACTCATAAGAAAACTATCAATAAGGTTGTTAAAACTCAGCCACAGCATTTTATTGGCAAGATGCTGAGAAATGATTCAGGCTTAAAGAGAACAACAGATTGTGGAAAAGGAAGAAATATTTGCAAAAATTCCAACTGAGAGATCAAGACCAGAGGACAGGATGTAAATATTGCAGAAGATGCCATACAAAAGCAAGGGAAGAATATCTATTGCGGGAAAACAAGGAAACTGCAAGAATCTGGATCACGATGCATGCAAATGTTGGCTAGATAAACAAAACAATCTTATCAAGACATAAAACAAAAATGCTGGGGAAACTCAACAGGTTTGTCAGCATATGTGTGAAAGCAAATGGAATTAATGTCTTGAGTCCAGTATAACTCTATTTCAGATCAACTGTTTGAGAATTTATCAGATGAACTTGAAACTGCACAAGACAAAAGGATACAGTTGAAGATGTCTGGGGTCAAATATATGGATTGAAGTTGAAAGAACTTCACTCAGATCCTGTAGAAGTCAGAGCCATAACACAGATTCAGCAATCAACAGATTTGAAAGCACTACTTAGCCAACTTCCTGCCTAATTTATCTGCAGTAGTCTTCAACCACTGAAGAAGAAACAATTTTCACTAAAAGTCTAAAAATTAATGTTGACAATGCCAGTGCTGTGGTACAATGATGTCAATGATTAAAGTTATTTTGCAATGTGATGCCAGTAAGACACGATTTGGAGCAACTCTTATGTAACCAGGACAATGAGCTGCATTTGCATTTAGGATATTAATGCAAACTGAGCATTAATAATTACAGAAAGAGTCCTGGACATTGTCTTTGCTTGTGAGCATTCTTAATCAATAGCTGTTCGAGACAGATGAAGTGACATTGAAGTCCAATCACTGGACTTCAAACCACTAGCCACTTTAAAGCATTTTTCACAAATTGCTTCCATTTACTCCAAAGCATTTGTGAAGAATGTTGCTTAATGACTCGAGCTATCAACTAAATATGACATAGACACAAGCATGGAAAATGGATGTACATCAACAAAATGCTGTGGAGACCAGCACTCCCTATGAACTAAATTTGAGGAATGTCAAATAGAGCTAGGTCAGCAGCTCAACATGCTTTGGGTGTCATCAAACCAGCACAGACAATGAATGCAAATGATAAGCATCTCACTCCAATCTAGCAAGCTGTGCAATAAGATGCAACTCTGCAAGTGTTACAGGTAGCAGTGAAAAAAGGAAGGCCTTAAAAACTTTAAGGAAGCAATTATTACTGTGAGAGAGTATTGGGTATATAGAAATGGAATTATTCTACAAGAAATCATCTTGGATTAAGGAAATAGATTCATTATCTCTAAGTAGATGAAAAGAAAGCAATTCTGAACAATATAAAAGCCATCAAGGAATTGAGTCTAGTCTGAAAAGGCAGGAAAAGCACTGTACTGGCCACAGATGAGCAATGAGATTAAGGACCACATGAGCCATTATAGTTCTTGCACTTGTAACAAGTGCCAAGTTAAGCAAGATAAAGAGTCACTTACGGCACATGAAATTCTATATCAGTGCCATACAAGAATAAGCCCCTCAGCTCACCATGTCTATGCCAACATGATGCTAAACTAATTCAAACTACCTGCTCATTGTTCATAACCCTCTGTTCCCTGCCTGTTCATGTATCTGTTCAAATGTCTCTTAAACCTTGCTGATGTATCTGCTTCTACCACCTCCCCTTTCAGCACGTTCCAGGCAATTAACACTGTCCTGTATTAAAAGAAAACTTACCTCTCACATCTTTAAACTTTCCCCTTATCACCTTAACTCTACGCTCCCTAATATTTGACATTTTCATCCTGGGAAAAGCACTCTGACTGTCCATCCTATCCATGTTCCTCATAAGTTTATATACTTCTCTCAAATCACCCCTCAGCCTCCAATGCTCTTGTAAAAACAATTCAAGTTTGTCCAAGCTGTCCTTATAGCTAATGCACTCTAATCCAGGTAACATTTTGGTAAATCTCTTTTGCATCCTCTCCAAAACATCTGTATCCTTCTTACAGAAATAAAATGTGGCCTAACTTAAGTTTTATACAGCTACATCATTACTTGCTAACTTAACAGCCTAACCAATGAAGCCAAACATGCTGTATACCTTCTTTACCCTCTTATCCAATTTTGTTGCAACTTTCAGGAGATTATGGACTTGCACCCCAAGATTCCTCTACATACCAATGCTCCTAATGACCCTGCTATTTACCATATATTTTCCTCTTGCATTTGACCTCCCAAAATGCACCAATTCACACTTATCCAGATTAAACTCCATCTGCCATTTCTCCACCCAACTTTCCAATTGATCTATATCCTGATATATCTTTTGATAATCCTTGTCACTATCCACAACTCCAATAATTTATGTGTCATCTTATGTGTCAAATTACTAATCAGACCACCCACATTTTTAACCATATCATTTATATATATTACAAGCAACAGAGATCCAAGCACTGATCCTTGTAGAACACCATGGGTCACAGACTTCCACTCAGAAAAACACCTATCCATAAGTAACCTCTGTTTTCTATGAGCAAATCAATTTTGTATCCAGTTTACCAACTCACCATGGATGCCATTGTGCCTAATCTTCTGGACCAGCCTACCATGAGGGATCCTGTCAAATGCTTTAGTAAAATCCACATAGACAATATCCTCATATATCATCTCCATCACTTCCTCAAAAATCTCTATCAAATTTGTGAAATCAAATCAAATTTCTCCCAAAAAAGCCATGCTATGATTTCCTAGATTATCCCTGTTGTCCTTTTTAAACAAAGGAAAAGCATTGGTTATTGCCCAATCTTTTAAGACCACACTTATGGCTACAGAGGATACAAAGGTATCTATCAAGCCTTCAGTAATATCCTCCTTTGCTTCCCTCAGTATCCTGGGATAGATCCTGTCAGGCTCTGGGGATTTAGAAACCTTAATATTTTCTAAGATACCCAACACCTCCCCTTCTCAATACTGACATGTCCTAGAATATCAACATATTCCTCCCTAATCTTACCACCGTCCATGTTCTTTTCCTTGGTGAATACCTATGTGACGTACTCATTAAAGATCTCACCCATTTCTTCTGGCTGCACACATAAATTCCTTTCTTTGTCCTTCAGAGAACCTACCTGTTACCTAGCTACTCTCCTGCTTCTAACATACATATAAAATACCTTGGGCGTTTCCTAAATCCTAATTGGCAAGGATATTTTATGGCCCTCTTTTCACCTTCCTGATTCCTTGTTTAAGTTCATTCCTGTTTCCTTTATATTCCTGAAGGGCTTTGTCTGATTTCAGTTTCCTAAACCGTACATATGCTTCCTTTCTTTTTGACTAATCTTTCAATATCTCTTATCATCCAGGGCTTCCTAACTCTTACCATCTTTATCTTTTCTCTTCATAAGAACATGCTGGTCCTATACTCTGAACAACTGACCTTCAAAAAACTCCCACATGTCAGATGTGGATTTACCCTCAAACAGCCATCTCCAATCTAATTTCTTTAGTTCATACTTAAAACTAGTGTAATTAGCCTTCTCCCAATTTAGCACTTTCACCCAAGAACCAGTCTTATTTTTATCCATAACTATCTATAAAACTTGTAAAATTGTGATCACTTTTCCCAAAATGCTCCCCTACTGAAACTTTGATCAGCTGGCCAGGTTCATTCCCAATACAAGGCCTCTTCTCTAGTTGGATGACCTAAATATTGATTCAAGAAACCCTCCTAGATGCACTTAATAAAAATTCTGCCCGATTTAAGCACCTGGCACTAAGGAAGTCCCAGCAAGTGTTGGAGAAGTTAAGATGATCCATTAAAATAACCCTGATCAGGCTACATATCTATCTCTATCTCCTGCTGGCTATTGGGAGACATATGTCATAACCCCATCATCGTGATTGCACCTTTTTTATTGCTGAGTTTTACCCATATGGCCTTACTGGATGAATTTTCCAAGATGTCCTCTGTAAGTGCAGCTGTGACAGTCTCCTTAATCATTAATGCAACTCCCCAACCCCTTTTACACCCCTCTGTTTCATGCCTGAAATATGCATACCTTGGAACATTGAGCTGTCATTCCTGCCCTTCTGTCAACCAAGTTTCTGTAATGGCTACAATGTCATAGTTACACATAATGATCTAGGTCTGAGCTCATCTGCCTTATCTGTTATACTCCTTGCATTAAAATGACTACACTTCAGACCGTCAGTCCCATTGTGTTCATTAGCTTGGACCTGCCTGTTCTTCCTATTAGACTTACTTGACCTAACGTTGACCACCTCAGTCATTCCATGTGCTGACCCATTACTCTGGTTCCCAGCTCCCTGCCTCACTAGTTTAACCCTCCTGAGTGGCACTAGCAAATATCCTGCATGGATATTGGTTCAGGTGCAGCCCATACTTCTTGTAGAGGTCCCTCTTGTTCTGGAAGAGTTCCCAATGATCCAGATACCTGAAGTCTTTCCTCCTACACCAGCTGTTTGGCTACTCATTCAACTGTATTATCTTCCTATTTCTGGCCTCACTAATACATAGCACAGAGAGTAATCCCAAGGTTATACCCCAGAGGTCCTGCTTTTCAACTTTCTACCTAATTCCTAAGTTCCCTTTGCAGGACCTCATCATGTCTATTCCTTCTGAGGAGACCTCTTCACGTTCACAAGAACTGACTGTCTCGTCATTGTTGGCTATTGTTCTGATCACTGGGAGTTAAACTAGCTGATATTAATGACTTCTGGTGAGATTATAAAATGATTGAGACACAGTATAGTTGGTATGGCATTGTCATCAGTGACTGATTCAGCAACTTCATAAAGATTGGGAAATTCAACGCCATTCATCATTTTCACACTATCCTCAGTAAAATGAAAAGGTCAAGGTGGCCGTGAAAATCATTAAAAAGATCATACAGAAATTGATCAGATCCAAAATAAATCTGTACAAGTCAACCCTCAAATGGAGAAATATACCTAATGAAGGCATGGAAAGTAATCCGGTTCAATCACTAATTTTACACTATACTCAAACTATTCTGCTATTGGTGAAAAAGCTGTTGAAACCAAAAATAGTGACCAACATGAGTGACAAAATCTAGATGAAATGACAGCAGAGCCAAGTTTTATTTTGGTAAATGTACCAAGCTATTGCAAGAACTGAGTAGAGAGCCAGTAAGAGTGAAAACATTCAACATTTTCAACAACCATCAGTCCATGTGGGACCTCTGTAGAATAGTTGTCAGACCCATCATTTGCAGCAGCTATGACATATAGATATATCATTGCAGCCACAGATACCCACATACAACTGGAGAAACTGCACACATTGGATCAGAAAAAAATGTGATCTTATCACTTGCGTAGAGTACAGAATGACAATAATTCCCAGAAATCCACTGCTCCTCAGCAACAGGAACAAGACAAGAACAACAGTTACCATGGCAATGACATGTGCCATGGGAACAGCACTTCTTGGAGCACAGACATCAATGCAGGAATGAGCAGATAGCAGAGAAACAGCCAACAGCAACATGCACACACATCATTGGGAGCCCTGTATAATTTAAAGACTGCGGATTCAATGCTTGCACAGATAATAGTGGAACCGACTAGAGCTCACAACTGTTTTATTAATGAATGATACTTTTCTTAGTTACATGCATATTGAGTAATTTGCGTAGCTTCTAACTGTAAATAATATTGCTTGCAGTTTGTTTTTATTCTTTATGAAATAGAGAATGTTTGGAGAAACATTATTATACCCTTAGTATACTGGCAGGTTTCTCATAGTTAAGCGACCTCTGTCTCGGCTGGAAGCATCTTTGTGTGCATGTGGTGACAGCTAGATGAGATGTCATTAAGAACAGAAAATAAAAAGAACAAATAGTATTATGCACACACTTTGGGCAGTTCCTCTCCCCACCCCATAGGAAATCAAGCAATCTTGAGAGGGTCTCTTAACTGATAATGCAAGTCACTTCCAGCTTCAATTACTTGATTGAATGTGAGAGTCGGGACTGCCTTTCATGATCTCACTGCATATTGAACAGGATCAGAGAGGAGAATTAATGAGAACACAGATCATAATCTCATTGTTCAACATGTGTTTCCTGCACCACTGGGGCTGCTGCTATTCTTTTTTTCTTCATCAATGCACATAAATGAACCTGGGTCCTTGGTGGATTTTCCCTCAGACTCCTGCGTTCCTGCTACATCTCGTGAAAGGTAACACTGGGCCTGGGCCTGAAGTGGTAATGGTTTCGAAATTCCTGAAGGAATTGCAAATGACTGTCCTTAGTTATATTCATGAACCAGAATGCGCACTTCAGTCACAGTCTCCTTATCTACCCTACATTTCCTCATGTGATACCAAGGTTGCTATTACAACAGGCATCTAACATGTGGGAGGATGCAAGGGTTTTCCTCGAGGATGTCTACTTGAGTCAAGCAAAGATTATGGGTAAAAGGGATAATGAAACTTGCTGTACTTACTTGGATTTTTCTCTCCCTTGCCCCCACCTCCCATGGCAGTTGGATTTTGGGACCTTCTTCCCCTCAATTCTGTCCCTTGAAATACCTACCAGTCTCCATTAAGATCGTATGTGGGGCCTTTGTTTGTGCCCCTTTATTGTTCCTTCCTAGACCTTCAATTTCTGTAATAGTGTCATAGAGGTGTACAGCATGGAAACAGACCCTTCGGTCCAACCCATCCATACTGACCAGATATCCCAACCCAATCTAGTCCCACCTGCCAGCACCCGGCCCATTTCCCTCCAAACCCTTCCGATTCATATACCCATCCAAATGCCTCTTAAATGTTGCAATTGTACCAGCCTCCGCCACTTCCTCTGGCAGCTTATTCATACACGTACCACTCTCTGTGTGAAAAGTTGGCCATAGGTCTTTTTATATCTTTCCCCTCTCACCCTAAACAAATGCCTTCTAGTTCTGCCCTCCCCCCAACCCCAGAGAAAAGACTTTGCCTATTTATCCTATCCATGCCCCTCATAATTTTGTAAAACTCTATAAGGTCACCCCTCAGCCTCCGACGCTCCAGGGAAAACAGCCCCAGCCTGTTAAGCCTCTCCCTATAGCTTAAATCCTCCAACCCTGGCAACATCCTTGTAAATCTTTTCTGAACCCTTTCAAGTTTCACAACAACTTTCTGATAGGAAGGAGACCAGAATTGTATGCAATATTCCAACAGTGGCCTATCCAATGTCCTGTACAGCTGCAACATGACCTCCCAACTCCTGTACTCCATACTCTGACCGATAAAGGGAAGCATACCTTCTTTACTATCCTATCTACCCGTGACTCCACTTTCAAGGAGCTATGAACCTGCACTCCAAGGTCTCTATGTTCAGCAACACTGCCTAGGGCCTTACCATTAAGTGTATAAGTCCTGCTAAGATTTGCTTTCCCAAAATGCTGCACCTCACATTTATCTGAATTAAACCCCATCTGCCACTTCTCAGCCCATTGGCTCATTTGGTCAAGATCCTTTTGTAATCTGCGGTAACCCTCTTAGCTGTCCATTACACCTCCAATTTTGGTGTTATCTGCAAACTTACTAACTGTACCTTTTATGCTTGCATCCAAATCAATTATGTAAATGACAAAAAGTAGAGGACCCAGCACCGATCCTTGTGGCACACCACTGGTCACAGGCCTCCAGTCTGAAAAACAACCCTCCACCACCACTCTCTGTCTTCTACCTTTGAGCCATTTCTTTATCCAAATGTATTCCGTGAGATCTCCCATGGGGAACCTTGTTGAACGCCTTATTGAAGTCCATATAAATCACACCTACCACTCTGCCCTCATCAATCTTCTTTGTTACTTCTTCAAAAAACTCAATCAAGTTTGTGAGACATGATTTCCCACGCACAAATCCATGTTGACTATCCCGAATCAGTCCTTGCCTTTCCAAATACATGAACATCCTGTCCCTCAGGATTCCCTCCAAAAACTTGCCCACCACCAACATCAGGCTCACTGGTCTATAATTCCCTGGCTTGTTCTTATCACCAGTTTTTAGACAGTTACACCACGTTAGCCAACCTCCCGTCTTCCGGCACCTCACCTGTGATTATCGATGATACAAATATTTCAGCAGCCCAGCAATCACTTCTCTAGCTTCCCACAGAGTTCTAGGGTACACCTGATCAGGTCCTGGGGATTTATCCACCGTTTCAAGACATTCAAGACATCCTCTGCTTGAGGGAGCCTGTGTACTTAATGAACCATGACCCAGTAGGATGGGTCAGAGCTGAGGTCAAGTAGGAAATGGCAACAAGCCCTGACCAACCTGAACTCTGTCCCAGCAAGGAGCATTCTGCCTTCCTGAATGAGCTGATATGAACTGCAACATTTCTCCTTTGTCCTTTATGCTTCTAGACTACCTTCTCAGCTTTCTTTAGTTAATGCACTGTGCTGCAGCCACTAATGACCGGTGATCAATGAGAAATAATTTCGAGGAAGAGCTGCTGTGTCCTATTCACTTTTTCAGCACTCCAAATGTTCCATTCATTCTCTTCACCACAGGTATAAAAGTAATTACTTTTCAACCTTTTTTTACATTGCATATTTATCGTATGAAATATACATGACTTCTAATAACATGGCCGCTTACCCTACCTATTATGGTTAAAATAATGAAATACAATCCTGGATGTGTTATTAGAGCAAGGTAATGTTAAGGGATACAGTGGGAAGATACAAGTGAGTTCAAGATCAATGATTGAATTGAAATCAATTAAATCAACAATCTCAACAAAGTTGCTGCACTGTGTAATGTGCTGCCTCAGAGGGATTTTGGAAACAGATTCAATAGTAGCTTTCTAAAAAGATTCAGATACATGCTTGAAAAAAAAGACTACAGGTAAAAAGTAGGAGAATGCGAATAATTGAACAAGTCTTTCAAAGAGCTAACACAAGCATGGAAGGCTGACGTGCACCTCATATCCTCTATTATTGATTGAGAACCTTAGTGCAAAAATGGAATTGTCCTATTCCTGAAACCTCTTCAGTCCCATTATACGTGGAATGCCCTACCTGTAACAGAAGTGAACTCGTCAACATTAAGGGTATTTAAATGGTCATTGGATAAGCATATGGATGATAATGGAATAGTGTAGGTTAGATGTGTTTTAGATTGGTTTCACAGGGTGTGCAACATCCAGGTCCAAAGAGCCTGTACTGTGCTGTAATGTTCTATATTCTATGTTCGAAATCTGAGCTGATGTGCTGTCTTCCAACACACAATGCATAAAATTGTTTCCTTCATGTCAGTAAAAAAATTGGGTTTTTTACACAAACAAAGGAGGGCATGGATAATAAAATGCACATTACAAAGTTGTCCGCTATTTATTTCCTTTTATGACTCCGATGTGTCCCTAACTCCTAGCCTCTGGTGTTCAGTTTCCGATAATCTCTCACTTGCACTAGAGTCTGATCTGCCTGCTGTGCATTTATTTATAACACAACATTTTTTTTCAATTCTTTGTTCTGTCTAATCTTTTTAATGGGTCCGAATGTCCAGAGAGAATCTTTTTGTGGTCCAGTGCTACCTCTAAACGAGACACTTTAGTTCAAGTTTCACTCAGGGATTGATGGCCAAGGAAGGGCGCACAGGCTGAGTATCAATTTCTACGTTCCTCCAACACACATTAATAGCAGATGGAAAGAGCAGGAGAGATTCCTGGTCAACCGTGTGATAGGAAGTTGGAGAAATTATAACTTTAACAAACACTGACTACAACTTCTGGCTCCAACATGCTTGCAAAGTGTATGTTGCCAAAGCAATTCAGGCTTCCTGGGGAGTCAGTTGTCTTAGTAGCCTAAACAGTTGGCGTGGATCAGATTGGTGCCAATAGCATGGGGTTCAATCCCTTTTCTGGCTGCCACACAGCAAAAATGCCAAATAAAAGCATGGTGACATGGTGACTCAGTGGTTAGCGCTGCAGCCTCATAACACCGGGGACTCAGGTTTAACTGCCGCCTGTCTCTGTGGAGTGTGCATGTTCTCCCTGTATTTGCATGGGTTTCCTCCAGGTGTGCCAGTTATCTGTCACAGGCCAAAGATGAATCAAAAAGCGTGATGCTGGAAAAATCTTCTTATGCCCGAAAGGTCGACTTACCTGCTCCTCGGATGCTTCTAACCTGCTGTGCTTTTCCAGTGCCATACTTTTCAAATCTGATCTCCAGCATCTGCAGTCCTCACTTTCTCACAGTCCAAAGATGTGAGGGTTAGGTGGATTAGCCATGCTAACTTATTCTGTTATGTCCAAGAATCTGCATGCCGGGTGGGTCAGCCATGGTAAATTCAGGATAGCAGTGATAGACCATGAGGTGTATCTAATGGGGTGTTCTTCGGAGGGTCAGTGCAGACTCAATGGGCCAAATGGCCTCTTTCTACGCTGTAGGGATTCTATTGTATTCTATTCTTTGAATCCATGAGCAGCTTCAATAAATTCTAATTGGAACTGGATTGGAAACTATCAAGCATAGGATCAATAGATGGTCTGATAATTGACTAGAAACATGACTATGGTTGTGGTTTAAAAATATAGATGAGACTGTACACAAAAAAAACCTCATTGCCTGTAAAGTGCTTTTGGATATCCTGAGATCACAAAATGTTGAATATGAATGAAAATTCCTTCTTTCAGATATGATCTGTGATGGTGGAACATATTTGGGGGGAACAGGTGACTTTGATCCTTTGGTTCCCAAAGTTTCAAACCAAGTCATTTAATGTTTGTTTCTATTCCAGATTAATTGACAGAGATTTATTGTCATTATAAATAAACAGTTCCATGGTCAGGTGATAGAACTACTAGAATGGCAAATAGCAAACAAAATGGACCTTGGCCTTCCTTTGTCTTGCAATTCTTATGTGAGGGATGTTTGCTTGATTATCTTTGGTGAACAGGGATCGGAAGAAAAGAAATCTCCAGGTGGGACCTCATGAAAGGCTTTCCTCCATTTTCTCAACTGAAGTATAATCACAGCTTTTACATAAACAAAGGGACAGCAAGGTTCCACAGTAAATTAATGACTTGTTAATCTATGATGTTGATAGAAGGAGGGATCTTAGGCAAGATATCAGAAATTCCTGTGCTTTTTTGAAAAGAAGCTCTGCATAAGTATACCTCTACCCAAGATGCCAGACAGTAATTTGAATTAAATCGCATCCGAAAGTCTGCTCCTCCAAAGAGGAGCGTGAACGTGAATTATCAATCACATAAATGTGAGTTCCTTCGTTTTTTTTCTATTTTTTCAGACTGGAGTTAAAAAAGCTTAATTCAAACACTCAGGTCAAAATGCTGCAAACGCCCTGCAAAAGGTGATATTTGTTGGCTGTTCTTCAAGCAGTCCTACATGGGAATAACTGGGCCCATATCAGGTTGGGAACTGAATAGTTACACAGATCTTTGACAGAAGCACTTTAGTCAAAACTCTCGGTTCCTAAATGTTTCATGACAATTACAAACAATCTATTTTATAGAGGTTGGCTGAGGGATAAATATTAGTCAAAGCACTAGAGAGAATTCCTGTGTTCTCTTTTGATTAGTGCAATGAGAGCTTTTATAGTGACTGTAGACCAGAGGGAGTACCGGTTTATTTGATTTCATTTCCGACTGTGCAATATTCAATACAGCATTGGACTAACCTAGCGTAGTTTAAGTTACCTAGTTTAATTTAATGATTAGGAGAAAGTGAGGACTGCAGATGCTGGAGATCAGAGCTTAAAAATGTGTTGCTGGAAAAGCGCAGCAGGTCAGGCAGCATCAAAGGAGCAGGAGAATTGATTCCCGAAGAAGGGCTTATGCCCGAAACGTCGGTTCTCCTGTTAATTTAATGATTAGTCTGGGCTTTATGGACATTGCAGAAATAGGGCATGAATCTTCAACCTCTATAAAGAATAAAGAAAACAATCTCATTGCCTAATACTATCTGCTTTAAAGTTTTCTAATAATCTCCCACTGGTTCTTCATGAGAGGCTTTCCGAAAGACACCTGTTCTACATCCACTATATTTTCCCATAGACAGAGGAACCTTGATTACCTGAAGGATACGTGCAGGGAGTATTTCATTCGGTTAATCGAATGCTGGATAGTCAAATGCCGGCTAACATAATTAGCCAAGCATCGGGACCTTGCGATCTTGCTTGGATAATCCGAAATTCGGTTAATCGAATGCTGGATAATCCAGGTTCCTCTGTTCAGTAGCTGTTAACTCCTAAAAGAATACTGAGACTTGTCAACTATGATTGTTCTTTTTGAAATACATGCTAGCCATTTCTATTTTCTCTTCATTTAGATGTCTGGTGATTTTATCTTTAATTAAAGGTTGTAAAATTTTACCCACCACAGATGTTAACCTAAATGGTCTGCAATTACCCAGATTAGTTCTGCCTCCCTTTTTAAAGATATTGGCAATTCTCCAGTCCACCAGTATACATCCTGATTGAATAGAGCCCTGAAATGTAATTCTAGAGCATCGACAACACTATCCCTCAGGATATATTCTATCAGGCCCATTTTTTTCTTCCTTTAGCCTAACTAAATTACATAAAATGTTCCTTTTATCCATCATAATATCACTCATCTGTTCTCAGCCACTTCAGGAATCACTTCTTCTGTAATGTCTTTTTTTTGTAAAGAGCTGTGTAAAGTACTTCTTCAATACCTTTGCCAGTTTTTTAATCTACAAATCGAGAATGCTCTCCACTCAGGAATCCCATATAATTCTTAACTATTCTCTTTTCACTGAAATACTGTAAAATACCTGAATATTCCTTTTGATACTTCTGAATTTTCTTTCATGCTCCATTTTCCCTCATCTTACCCTCAACCTCCTCTCCAATTTTTTTTATATTCTACTGCAGTTTTCATAATTTATAAGACCTATAGTCCTTATAGGGCCTCTTTTTGATTGTTTTTCCAATCTCATTATGTAACCTGGCAGCCAAAAGCTACTACCAGTTTCTTTTCTTTAATGGAATAGATTTATTCAGATATCTTTGGGGTTCCTCCTGCTTTGCTTGCTATAACTTCAATCAGATTTCAATGGTAACCTCAGCTCTCACAAACATGAGTGGGGTTTCTGTCCACAGAAATGATGGCAGCAGAGGGATGAAGCTCTGAGGAAATCTACCCTCATTTTGTACCTTTGAAATTTGTTTAACATTTCATGGTTAAGACACCTTGGAAAGTGAAATCACAAGACCAAATAATAGTTTCTTTGAACTCCAGTTTGATCTCCGTTCAATTTAAGCACTCTGCACAAAAGTATAAATCACAACTCTTCATTCAAAAGCAGCACAAGAAGGTGGGCATATTTTAAAGTTAACTTTTTAATCACTGATGTGTGATCTTTAAGTGACAACAAATCAATCACTCAATGTACAAAGTCTTAAAATTAAGTTGGATTTTCCTTCTCTTCATGGTACTGTTGAACGCTTTGCATTTTTCCTAGTCAATTCTTTATAAAATCCCCCTCTTAAATTGCACACAGCTTTGAAGATTTGTTGTCACTGACATCAAAGTCATGCGTTGGAAATTTCTGCACATGCTTAATATCCATTTTATAGCTTGCCCCTTTGGCTATTTACTGTCTTCAATAAAAAAAGGTGAGTTTGCACCTAACTGAATATTTGGATTTGTTCTTTCTGTGAATGATATTCCATTCATATTGCATTTGCACTTTCAGGAGGTACAGAAATGTCCTTGCATTGAATTTTAAAAAAAGAATGATGAAAATTAATTGGGATAGGCTTGGCGTTTTTAAAAAAAATCCATAGCATATTCAATGTTTCAAACAGGACAAACATATTTTGGTTTTGCTAACATCTTTAACTTTTCAATTTTTGATTAGGGAAATCTCCAAATGTTATGCACAGGAAGCAGAAAAGAGCAAGGCAGAAACTGATATGTTAAATTAAATATAAGCAATGTTCCTGTTAACACTAGAGGATCTGTAATGCATTCATTGCACTCAGTCTCATTACTGACGACTGCTGGAAAATATTGCATCTTCGAAGGCCAATTACCGTCCATCTTCATTGTCATTTTATGAAAATTGCTGTTTTTTTTAACTCTTAGATCAGCCAGCATAGCTGCACAGGGTGTTTTTCAAATTGAGCATTTTTTTTTGGTACAAGGATATAAATGGACATGTAATGACATCTTAATCCTGCCATTAATGGAAGAATCTTCATTGTCAGGCAAGGGTCTCACACACTACCTGCATGCTGAAACATTGGCAGTCAAGAAGGCCAGACCCTGTGCTCATCAGGTACTTAAGTGAACAACAGCAGGGCTTCCTCCCTACTTAGGGACTTGAGGTAGGGTGTCCTGGCACTTGGAGTTTTCTGGCTAATCAGAATCCAGCACTCCAATGCCTCACTGAGGAAGATGTGGATGCTGCTGACTTAGCATCCCTACGGCTTGTAGGATAGTGGACTGATAAGAGCCAAAAATAGGCATAGATTGTTTGGAAGGAGGGGATTCTTGGGAGGTTGGGTCTCACAGAGCAGGAATCATGTGGTGAATTTTGCCATGGTGGTCAGAAAAGCATAGGTTCGCTGTCAGCAGTTATTCCCACCCCATTTCTCTTTCCTCCATAATACAGAAATTATTCCTGATAAAGCCTCCTCAACAGCCTCCCCACCAATTAACAGCCATCCAGCACTGGTTCACCTGTGGAGTGAGCTGCCTGCAAATTGCCCTGCCTGAAATGTGAGATGTTGCATTTTGGTACAACAACAAGCACAAGACTTATACAATTAATGGGAGGATATCAGGTAGTGTTGTAGAACAGAGAGACCTAAGGGTTCAGGTATGTAATCCTTTGAAATTTGCATCACATGTAAATAGAGTGGTTAAAAAAGTATTTAACATGTTGCTTTCATTGCTCAGTCCTTTTGAGGATAGGAATAGGAATGTTATGTTGATGCTGTACAGGACATCAGTGAGGCCTCTTCTGAAGTCCTGTGTCCAGTTCTGGTCATCCAGTTATAGGAAGGATATTATTAATCTAGAGAGGGTTCAGAAGAGATTTACCAGAATGTTGCTGAATATACATGGTGGTTTGCATGTGGAATAAACTTCCTGGGAAGTGATGGATGTAGGCACAGTTACAATGTTTAAAAGATGTTCGGATGTGTACATGAATAGGAAAGTTTTGGGGGGATATGGGTCAACAGCAGACAGGTGGGACTAGTTTAGTTTGGGATTATGTTCAGCATGGACTGGTTGATCTGAAGGGTCTGTTTCCATGCTGTCGGACTCTATGAAGCTCCCTGGGCAGGAGGATGCCCTTAAGCAGTCCTTAAGTGATTGTTAATTGGGCACTTCAGCATCTCATGTGGAGTTGGGGCATGAAGGTTCATCAAGAGTCTTCTCACCTGGTACTTACTTAAATGGAGGTAGGAAGGCTTCAGGCAGAGATCCTGATAAAAACCTGCCTCATTTTCCAGGATTTCTACCTCCTTTCTCACCTGCTGCAGGACCAGAAGCCACCCATTGACTTTTGCCATCTTCAATGAAAATAATAAAAAATTATTAAAGGTTACCTGAATGCAGTTTCGTACATAATGAACCGTGAGCTGCTTAGAGCTCAGTACACTATAGCAGGAGGGCGATTGACCTATATAGCATTTCATTGAGTAAGCACTTTGAAAGTTTTTTGGATTCACTTTCCTCAGAAGACTTAATAATTGGGTTCATCCCAAGTCAGCGAAGAACATGCAGGATTTTCTGATAAAACCAGTTTTATGGATGAATTTTTGTTTTCTCACTCCAGGTTATCTTCAGTTCCTTTGAGTGTGGCTTTCTGTAACCTCCGCACTGTTTAATCAGTTTAGCCTGACCAGTTCATCTCTGTTTAATATGCCTGACTAGAATTTGTTCAGAAGCAGAAGCAACTGAAGCTACAGAAAACAGTTCCATATTAGACCAGCCATTGCTGTTGCCTTATTTTAATTTGTATTGATTCTCCGGTGCACTGCAGGACCCTACTATGGAATACCAATGTTGATTTGTATTTACTAAGTGGTGTAGAGTACAGCAGTGCATGCCCATTAAACAGCAGGAGAAATAACAACAAAATAAGATGGTACTATTTACCATTTCACTGTAGTATAATTCCACATACCAACTCATTCTGAGAACGGAGTACGAATCAATATTGACTTGATTGGATTCCCTCAACTATGAACTAAAAGCATTCATTGATAGTGTCTTCACCCAAATATTATTCCGATGTGGACTTGGTTGTTTGAATTCTAAATGTCAATAATTTATTCATCTGTAACAATCATTGGAAGAATGAGTCCACATCTAATTAAACTCTGGAGGGTTTAAGTGCAGCTTACAGCAGGTATTTCTTCCTTTGAATCTATGCTAATGAGTAACATTGTGTTTGAAAGACTTCCCTTTTCAGTTCTTTGAAAATGTTGATCTCCCAGCATTTGTAATTCTGGCCGAATGTGGCTCACTATGACTCTGTGAGACGCCTGGTTCCGATGAATAATTGGCCTGAGTAAATTGTCCAGACACTAGTGGCATTCCTCAGAATGTAAGTTAACAGAGCTGGTCAGTAGAATGAAAATGCCCCACAGCTGTCCCAGTTATGCTCAGTCTAACTACAGGAAATCCATTGGGAGTTAATAAGTTGGCAGATAAATCGCATTGCCAATATTATAAGGTGGCCCATGATCCATATCCCAATTAGATGACATGATATGTATTTAAATATTAAAAAGAATTCAATGACAACCAGTAATGAACATTGTTAAGTGGACTTCAAACTACATTCTTACTAAAAATAAGGTAACTCCATATCTTTTGGTCATTATTGTGCTTAGCTACAAGGAAGTCCAATGTTTGGATAGTGGAAAAGATGTGGAGAGAAAATCAATACACAACTGAGACTGGCGTTGTCATGTGGCTAGTTTTGGGATTGGCTGAGTCGGAAATGTCTAATGTGAACACTAGGCATTAGTGAATATGGGATAATGTTTTGATCAGATTAGTACTGATCCCCTTACCTTGAGATGACTGCTGTGCCTGGGAATTCTAGGAAATTACTTCCTGTTATTAAAGTGTCCAGGAATCCTTGAATCAAGCAGCAAAAAAGATCTTCATAGTAATCAAGCCAAGCTTTAAAGCACTGAGCATAATTCTACAATTAAATGTCTGTATATTTTGTAGTTTAAATGTCCAGCAGACACTATGGAAACAACTGTGAAAGGGTTAAGTGTATTCAGGTAAGTTAGGTTGATAGGGTGCTATAGGTAGGTCAGGGTATAGAGTGCCAGTTGACTCAGGTGTGTCCTGCCACCAGGTGGGCATGGTGTTAGAGCTCCAGTTTGGGTCTGCTATGGGAATATTGGGTCACAGGAGTGTCAGGGTCCTGCACAGTTGAGTTGGGTGGTGTCTGGTTGAGACTGGGCATTGAGTTGTGGCATAGTAATAGTACTGGGTCTGATGGTAGAGTCAAGTAAGGGTTTGCTGTCAGATGGGGTGTAGGGGTGTTGGGTTGAGGATGTCTGGGGTCAGAAGTGGGGATTATAATGACAGAAGGGGATCAGTGATGAGTCAGGGATTCAGTTTAACAGTTCCCAGGTGTTAAAGTAACTTTTTAATCCTTGAACTCTTCCTGAATTCAGGATAAGCGAGGCGGTTGCATCTGATTTCTTGGCCTTTGAGGAACTTTTGTTGGAGAACTGAAGATGCAGGTAAATTACCCATCAGAATTTTCAATTTCCCGAACATTTCCCACAGGCAGCTGTGTCAGGAATTCTGCATTGTCCCAGCATGCAAACCCAGCCTATATTTTTCCAACAACAATCTGGCCTCCCGAATATCTGGGCTAAAAGATTTTGAAATGCCTGTATTGAACTGGGGTGTAAAACCTGTGGTACTATAACCTGGTGTTGTATGGTTTTTAACTTTGGGTTAATGGATGTTGCTTCTGTTGGGATAGCAGAGGTCCAAAGAACTAGGCAGAAATCTGACAGAATGCATCTCTGAGAAACTCTTCCAACCCTGTTAATCCCAGTTAATGGAAACCCGAGCACTTTATGTTTCATGTCTCTAGAAACCACTATCACAGAGGGTGGAAGTTTTGAGTAATTGCTTTCAATATTCCAGCTTTGAAAAAAATCATCAATCCTTTGTAAACAAACTATGTGAAAGGCTTGGCTCTGTCTACCTGATGATTTCAGAGCTAGGGAAGATAGAGGCTCTCTGAGTGAAGTGTGCTGCTGGCCACTCCTAGCCTGACTCACATGGGGCCCCAAGCTAAGAAGGCCACTTGCGCAGTTATGCCTTTCAGCTCCAGTAGCTTCACTGATGTCTCACAATCCCAACCTGCACCATGCAGGTCTACCCAAAGTATTCTTTTGTCTTCAAAGGGATATCTGGTCAGCATGGACAGGTTGGACCAAAGGGTCTGTTCCATGTTGTACATCTCTATGACTCTATGACTCTATGACTGAGCACAAGTGTAATGCTACAGGGATCCTCTACTAGTGTTATTATAAGCGTCATTGGTCCAAAGTGAGGTAGTCTTGAGTAAATTCTATTGTTGGAAAGTTGTTGGAAGCACTGTGGAGTATTGTTTGAAGAGTCATGGTGATTCACTGAGTTTGGCAGGGAGTGTTGCTACACGTTCATAGGCAGCATAGAGAATTTAGTGACATGACCAGAGGTAAGAGTTAAGCTGTGAGAGTTGCACAGGGTTCCATTAGGATTGACAATACAATGGAGAAATGGATCAGAGTCTATGGAGAGTGATGCTCTGTGAGGTGGAAGAGTAAGGAAAGGAGGAGGCTTCAGTTGAATGGACTGTCTGTGAATACCATGGTTCATTAAGGATGACACCTCTTCATCACCACCGGCCCACTATACCGCAACTTCTAATTTATTCAATTGACTTTGCACCAAACTTCAACTGAACTTTAACCACCAACTGCTCTTGATAGTTGGGACTGTGAGATTGATTAATTTCTCTTAATTAAATGACTCACTTCGCTCTGCCAGTTTATCAGTGATTTTATAATATTGGCAAATGGTCAGTAACCTTGTGACTTATATATCTTTCTAATTGTTATTTTTGCCTGGAGGACAAACTTGGACTATAGGAAGTTTCTCATGTACTCTATATATTTCAAACAATCTTCCAAACAAATTACGAACAATGCACTGGTGGAATCTCACTCCAGTTTTCTCTAGATATGTGAATGCACAAAATCTCATTTGGACACTCTAATCATATTTCTCCTTATTACCTTAGTGCTTTTTTACCATAACCTTTTAACCAGCACTGAGCTCTCTAAGTTTCATGCCTCATGTATCATAACTTCACTTTATCTTCCTTTCTCTTACTTTGCTATTGATATCAGATTTAAGCAAATTAAACCTCATCCTAAGAGCAGGTTTGTGCCACAAGCTTTTAAGGTGAGCAACCCCTTGTAGAATATGCGGCTATGATGTAAAAGGACAGATAACTCTTGTAGCCTGTGTTGAAGGCAAACATGAAAATTATTGTTTGATAGTCACCAAGCAAACTGTGCTTCCATAGAGATTCTTGGAAATTTGTACAGTTCTTTCAGCATTACCTATCAATGGTGGGCAACATAATGGCATTGGGGTATATTTGACCCCATTCTTCCTCAGAAATATTTCACACATTTCTAATGTAAACTGTGCAGCAACATCTGACACCATCTCATCTGGCAGTCTATAAATCATGAATCAACTTCACGTAAGTTCAATATTTTTGGTACACAAGGTAATGACCATGGGCTCAATATTTATCCACTTGCTGTAGCCATTAAAACAAGGTACTCTATCTGTTCTACTTCCAAGAAATGAATATGATGGATTCTGATTGTTTTCTTGTCTTTGACTGTATAAGGAATAGAACCTGAGTTAGATTGTTTATATTTCTGACACATAGAGTCATAGAGATGTACAGCATGGAAACAGACCCTTCGGTTCAACCCGTCCATGCCGACCAGATATCCCAACCCAATCTAGTCCCACCTGCCAGCACCTGGCCCCATATCCCTCCAAACCCTTCCTAATCATATACCCATCCAAATGCCTCTTAAATGTTGCAATTGTACCAGCCTCCACCACATCGTCTGGCAGCTCATTCCATACACGTACCACCCTCTGCGTGAAAACGTTGCCCCTTAGGTCTCTTTTATATCTTTCCCGCCTCACCCTAAACCTATGCCCTCTAGTTCTGGACTCCCCAATCCCAGGGAAAAGACTTTGTCTATTTGTCTTATCCATGCCCCTCATAATTTTGTAAACCTCTATAAGGTCATCCTTCAGCCTCTGATGCTCCAGGGAAAACAGCCCCAGCCTATTCAGCCTCTCCCTGTAGCTCAGATCCTCCAACCCTGGCAACATCCTTGTAAATCTTTTCTGAACCCTTTCAGGTTTCACAACATCTTTCCAATAGGAAGGAGACCAGAATTGCATGCAATATTCTAACAGTGGCCTGACCAATGTCCTGTACAGCTGCAACATGACCTCCCAACTCCTATACATAATACTCTGGCCAATAAAGGAAAGCCTACCAACGGCCTTCTTCACTATCCTATCTACCTGCAACTCCACTTTCAAGGAGCTATGAACTTGCACTCCAAGGTCTCTATGTTCAGCAACACTCCCTAGGACCTTACCATTAAGTGTATAAGTCCTGCTAAGATTTGCTTTCCCAAGATGCTGCATCTCAAATTTATCTGAATTAAACTCCATCTGCCACTTCTCAGCCATTGCCCCATCTGGTCCAGATCCTGTTGTAATCTGAGGTAACCCTCTTCGCTGTCCACTACACCTCCAATTTTGGTGTCATCTCCAAACCAACTAACTGTACCTCTTATGCTCGCACCCAAATCATTTATGTAAATGACAAAAAGTAGAGGGCCCAGCACCTATCCTTGTGGCACTCCACTGATCACAGGCCTCCAGTCTGAAAAATAACCCTCCACCATCACCCTCTGTCTTCTACCTTTCAGCCAGCTCTGTATCCAAATGGCGAGTTCTCCCTGTATTCCATGAGATTTAACCTTGCTCATCAGTCTCCCATGGGGAACCTTGTCAAATGCCTTACTGAAGTCCACATAGATCACATCTACTGCTCTGCCCTCATCAATCTTCTTTGTTACTTCTTCAAAAACCTCAATCAAGTTTGTGAGACATGATTTCCCATGCACAAAGCCATGTTGACTATCCCAAATCAGTCCTTGCCTTTCCAAATACATGTACATCCTGTCCCTCAGGATTCCCTCCAACAACTTGCCCACCACCGAGGTCAGGCTCACCAGTCTATAGTTCCCTGTTTCGTCCTTACCACCCTTCTTAAACAGTGGCACCACATTTGCCAACCTCCAGTCTTCCGGCACCTCACCGTGACTATCGATGATACAAATATCTCAGCTAGAGGCCCAGCAATTACTTCTCTAGCTTCCCACAGAGTTCCCAGGTACACGTGATCAGGTCCTGGGGATTTATCCACCTTTAAACATTTCAAGACATCCAGCACTTCCTCCTCTGTAATCTGGACATTTTGCAAGATGTCACTATCCATTTCCCTACAGTCTATACCTTCCATATCCTTTTCCACAGTGAATACTGATGCAAAATATTAATTTAGTATCTCCCCCATTTTCTGTGGCTCCACACAAAGGCCGCCTTGCTGATCTTTGAAGGGCCCTATTCTCTCCCTAGTTACCCTTTTGTCCTTAATATATTTGTAAAAACCCTTTGGATTCTCCTTAATTCTATTTGCCAAAGCTATCTCATGTCCCCATTTTCCCTCCTGATCTCCCTTTGAAATATACTCCTACTTTCTTTATACTCTTCTAAGGATTCACTCGATCTATCCTGTCTGTACCTGACATATGCTTCCTTCTTTTTCTTAACCAAACCCTCAATTTCTTTAGTTATCCAGCATTCCCCATACCTATCAGCCTTCCCTCTCACCCTGACAGGAATATACTTTCTCTGGATGCTTGTTATCTCATTTCTGAAGGCTTCCCATTTTCCAGCCATCCCTTTACCTGCGAACATCAGCCTCCAATCAGCTTTTGAAAGTTCTTGCCTAATACCATCAAAATTGGCCTTTCTCCAACTTAGAACTTCAACTTTTAGATCTGGTCTATCCTTTTCCATCACTATTTTAAAACGAATAGAATTATGGTCACTGGCCCCAAAGTGCTCCCCCACTGACACCTCAGTCACCTGCCCTGCCTTATTTCCGAAGAGTAGGCCAAGTTTTGCACCTTCTCTAGTCGGTACATCCACATACTGAATCAGAAAATTGTCTTGTACACACTTAAGAAATTCCTCTCCATCTAAACCTTTAACACTATGGCAGTCCCAGTCGATGTTTGGAAAGTTAAAATCTCCTACCATAACTACCCTATTATTCTTACAGATAGCTGAGATCTCCTTACAAGTTTGTTTCTCAATTTCCCTCTGACTATTGGGGGGGTCTATAATACAATCCCAATAAGGTGATCATCCCTTTCTTATTTCTAAGTTCCGCCCAAATAACTTCCCTGGATGTATTTCCGGGAATATCCTCCCTCAGCACAGCTGTAATGTTATCCCTTATCAGAAATGCCACTCCCCCTCCTCTCTTGCCTCCCTTTCTATCCTTCCTGTAGCACTTGCATCCTGGAACATTAAGCTGCCAGTCCTGTCCATCCCTGAGTCATGTTTCTATAATTACGATTATATCCCATGCCCTGAGTTCATCTGCCTTCCCTGTTAGGTCCCTTGCATTGAAATAAATGCAGTTTAATTTATTAGTCCTACCTTGTCCCTGCCTGCCCTGACTGTTTGACTCACTTCTATTCTCAGCTGTACCCATCTCAGATTGATCTCTTTCCTCACCATCTCCATGGGCACCCCCCTCCCCCCCCCCACTCCCCACCTTACTAGTTTAAATTCTCCCAAGCAGTTCTAGCAAATTTCTCTGCCAGTATATTAGTCCCCTTCCAATTTAGGTGCAAACCGTCCTTCTTGTACAGGTCACTTCTACCCCAAAAGCGATTCCAATGATCCAAAAGTGTGAATCCTTCTCCCATACACCAGCTCTTCAGCCATGCATTCATCTGCTCTATCCTCCTATTCCTGCCCTCACTAGCTCATAGCACTGGGAGTAATCCAGATATTACTACCCCTGAGGACCTCCTCTTTAAATTTCTGCCTAACTCTCTGTAATCTCCCTTCAGAGTCTCAACCCTTTCCCTTCCTATATCATTGGTTCCAATGTGGACAATGACATCCTGCTGGCCCCTCTCCCCCGTGAGTACATTCTGCACCCTCTCTGAGACATTCTTGATCCTGGCACCAGGGGAAACAACACACCATTCTGCTTTTTCTCTGCTGGCCACAGAAACGTTTGCCTGTACCTCGGACTACAGAATCCCCTAACACAATTGATCTCTTGGAAGCCGGCATATCCTTCGTTGCATTAGAGCCAGTCTCATTACCAGAAACTTGGCTGTTCGTGCTACGTTCCCCTGAGAATCCATCACCCCCTATATTTTCCAAAACAGCATACCTGTTTGAAATGGGTTTATCCACACAAAAGACTCCTGCACTAGCTGCCTACTTCTCTTACCCTTCCTGGAGTTAACCCATCTATGTAAACATTCTCCAATTTTTCTCCTCCTCTTCAACATCGCCATATGTACTTGGGTATCGAAATGACCTTCTTGCTATTGCTTTTATCTGGATTCTCCTCTACACCTCTGCTGCTATTTCTTACTTTCACATGATCTCATTTATGATATTGATGAAGTTTCTGAGTCAATCTCTCTCAATCTTTTCTCAGTAATTTCTCTGGTGAGGCGTTGGTATGTAATTTGGTCATGTAAAGAAATCAACAGGTAATTCAGTGGCTACAAATGATCCAGTCCATAAATCTCAAAAAATGTCCACATTTGCTGGCTTGTGATACTAAATATCATATTGATGACCAGTTTTATGGTTTGATCCTCTTTGGTCAAAAACCACTTTGTTTTCTGTTAGTGCTTTCTCAATATTAAAACTGAATTTTACTGATCCCAATGATAAATAACTTATCCCAGTTTGACCATATTTTATTCAGTCAATTCCCTGACATGAGAGCACTTTGTTCCCTCCTACCACCAATGGCAGATAACAGGAGTTACTGCCTATACTCCTTTCTAAGATGACAACCATGGTCGTGGCTGTATCAACAATGAAAGTAACATATAAATTTGTAGCTTCCATTTCCACAGTTTAGATTAGATTAGATTCCCTACAGTGTGGAAACAGCCCTTCAGCCCAACTAATTCACACCGAGCCTCCGAAGAGTAACCCACCCAGATCCATTCCCCCCTAACTAATGCATCCAACACAATGGGCAATGTAGCATGGCCAATTCACCTAACCTACACATCTTTGGACTGTGGGAGGAAACCGGAGCACCCGAAGGAAACCCATGCAGACATGAGGAGAATGTACAAACTCCACAGAGTTCCACCCAAGGCTGGAATCGAACCCAGGTCCCTGGCACTATGAGGTAGCAGTGCTAACCACTGAGCTACCATACCGTCCAACTGTGCCAGCTGGTGCTGGAAGTTTGTCTTTCATCTTTGATGTGCTTTTGTTTTGCTCTCTGACTGAGTACAATGTTGACATTCCTGCTTGAGAACACTTTTGTTCACACATCTCTCATATGTGCATTTGAGGATTTTCAGATTCTTGAGCTATCTTTTGTTTTACCACACCTCAGCCACATGCATAGATATAATTGGAGCTGTAACTCAATCTAGAACAATATGTTTCCTTTACTCCTGCACGTCATTTGGATATGGTTGACTTGCCCCACAGATGTAACCCTTTGGCTGCAAATGGACCATTTAAATGGTTAGTGGCGACCATAGCATTGTTAGCATCTACATTTCTGACTTGGAAACAGTGAAATTAGCTGGCATGGGCTGGATCTTGCTGCAATATGGTAGGTTCCCCTAATGGCTCAGGAATAGCTCTCCCCTATAATGAACAGCCATCTTTTTCTGCCATTCCCATGACTGTGGTCTCATCTCATGCCTCCTTCTACCTCATCCTCTTATTTGCGCTCAAAGATTTGCATTAGCCTTTATTGTTTTTAAGGCCTCCCATGAATATGTTTCCCAGGTCGATTTCTGCTTTAGTGTTGATAGCACAGGGATTAGACAATTAATTTGAGAATGGGACCTGGATAGGTATCACTTGACAAATGCTTTATTTCATGGCATGTGACTCTCAGTGTCATGCTATACAGAGGAACCTCGATTATCCGAATATCAGTTATCTGAATATCGGATTATCGCAAGGAGATCTCAAGGTCCTGATAGAAACTTTACATCAAAGCTGTATTTTCAGCAGTGATCATGTCTTTGTTTACAGTGATTAAACAGGCACCGTGTCCAAATGACTGACCTCCTGCCCTCTCTCTCTCCTCACATTTTCCCTGTAGGTCTACAGAGGGGTGTACCCTAAACTCGCCTTCCCCAGATAATCTCTCCAACATTGTCTTGTACAGGGTAAAGGTAGAACCTGTCAAAAAGTTGCGTGTGTGTGAATACACACGCGCTATTTGGAGACTTACCCTACCAAGGCAGCAGCAGCAGCAGCAGTCTTGTTGTTAGTGGCCAGTCAGGATGCCCTGGAGAGGGGGCGGGGGTGGACGGGGGGAGGCCACACGGGGGTGCGGGGGCAGGCGGTGTTGGACGGGGGTGGATGGGCGTGCGTGGGTGGGTGGTGCTGAATTGAGGTGTAGGGCTCTCACGCGGTGTGCTGCTACCTCGTCTCCTGAACAAGAGCAGACTTAAAAAACTCAGAGCCCCAGAGGAAAGGCATTTAATCAATTAACCAAATAATCGATTATCTGAATGAAATAGTGCCCCCAGCCTCGTTCGGATAACTGAGGTTCCTTTGTATATGAGTACAGAATCTTATTAATTGCAGCATATCCCATCATGCTGGGGTTCCATGATTAAAACCCACAAAGAAATCTAGCTCCATCATGGTGATGAAAGATTTTGGCTAATGCATAACTTTCATTTGAAATTACACTTGGTTAGAACTGAATTCGCCCATTGTTTCGAAATATGTAGTCAGTGCTACTTTTTAGAATTATGTACCATGCTGGTTCACTGTCTACAAGAAAATGCTGTGCAGAATAGCATGTTTTCAAATTGCTCAAATGTTCCCAAAATCAAGGTTAGGAGCTCCACAAATGTATCACAATGATCTTCAGCCTGTAATTTTGCAAATTAAAAAAATAAGGAAGTTCCATCTCACTTTTAATGTCATCGTTTATAGCTCCGAATAAGGCGAGCACATTCTCAACTAGAGACAGCCATTTTGAACAACTTTATTCTATACCACCCTAACAACAGGGCAATTATGTGCTTTACAATATGTACGTTTATGGAGGTGCCTTACATTTTTGGAGGTGCCATTGCTTGTTGTAATGCTCTTAGTGGGTGGCACAGTGGCTCAGTGGTTAGCACTGCTGCCTCACAACACCAGGGACTTGGGTTCAATTCTAACCTCAGGTGACTGTCTGTATGATGTCTGTACATTCTCCCCATATCTATGTGGGTTTCCTCCCAAGGTCCAAAGATGTGCAGATTAGGTGGATTGGCTGTGCCAAATTGCTCATAATGACCAGGGATGTGCAGGCTGGGTAGGTTAGCCATAGAAAATGCAAGGTTACAAGGATGGGGTTGGCCTGGTTGGGCTGAATGTCCTGCTTAACCACTGTAGGGATTCTATTAGATGGTGCTACACAAGTGGCTACAGCATGGCTAGTGGAAAGGTCTTGATAACTGAAGATGACTGCAGATAGCCTAGCATAGTGCCCTTGAGCTACTCTGGGTCTTGAGGACCTAGTTTTGGATGACATCACCTTGGTATGAATGTTTGGGCTGGCACATTGAGAGGCAACAGCAAGAGCATCAGTGGAGCAGCATCAGTAGGGGAATAAACGCTGTCAACTTGAGATATGGTGAGACTCTGTCTCTAACAGATTGTTTTACCTGATGTGGCAATGCTTGTGTTATCTCCTGTAACATATGGAACCAGAGATGGACATTGTGGTGCTGAAGAATTCAATAGACACTAATTATAAGTAACTATTTAGTACAAACATTAAATTTCTCAGACATATAAATGGCTGGGCTAATATTAAGCTATTTTGTTAAAATAGAGAAGCATGCTTCCAATAGTGTGCGATGTCTCAAGTGATCCATGAGTAAGAAGGAGTATGAGACTTTTAGGCCCTCAGATCACATGTTAACTTGATGATGTCATGAACACTCTTAAAGGTGTACTGATGTACTGATCATGAGGCATAACACGACAAGAAGGCTTAGCACATTTGTGAACCACAGTGAGGCCTCAACAAACCTCCTGGAGGACAGTTTGCTGGATTACTGTTTGACCCTCCAAACTGTGAAATCTGTAAACATGGTAGCATGTATAGAGCGGTGGTCATGTTGCAGACTCAGACTCCATAGGCAGGAAGGGGATGGGTGACCACCAGGCAGAGCAGGATTGCTAAGCAGGCTGTGCAGGAATCTCCTGTGGCTATTCCTCTTGAAGGAAATGACCTTTCAGGAAATAGCAACTGCAGCCAAACCCATACTCCTTCTTACCCATGGATCACTCGAAGCATCGCATTCTATAGGAAGCATGATGCACAGGGAGGGAGAAATAGGCATAGAAATGCTATAGTTCTAGGGGACTCAATCATAAGGGAAATAGACAACTGGTTCTGTGGCTGCAGACAAGAGTTCAGATTCATGTATTGCCTCCCTGGTGCTCAGGTCCTTGATATCTCAGAGCTTTTGCAGGTCATTCTGGAGATGGAGAATGAACAGCCAGTTGTTGTGGTACATGTTGGTAGTAATGACATAGGTAATAAGAGGGATGAGATCCTAAAAAGCAGAATGTAGAGAACTAGGAAGAAAGTTGAAATGTACAACTGCGAAGGGAGTTATGTCAGGGTTACTACCAGTGCCACAAGCTAGACAGAGTAGAAACAGTAGGATATATAGGATGAATATGTGGCTGAAAAGATTGTGTGAGGGGGATGGTTTCAGATTCCTGGGGCATTGGGATTGATTCTGGGGAGGTGAGACCTGTACAAACTGGATGGGTTACACCTGGGGAGGACCAGGACTGATGTCTTTGGGATAATACTTGATAGAATGGTTGGAGAGGGTTTAAACTGGTGAGGCAGGGGCATGGGAACCAGAGAAGTAGGGCAGTAGGTGTAGAAATTGAGGGGGAGGTAGAAACCAAGGCAAACATGACTAAGAACAAGCAGAGAAACGGTGCAGAACAAAGCAGGTCTGAAATGCATGTGTTTCAATGTAAGAAGTATAATAGGCAAGATAGATGAACTTAGAGCTTTAGTTAGTATTTGGAATTATGACTGCATTGCAATTACAGACACACGGCTGAAAGAGGGACAGGAATGGCAGCTGAATATCCCAGGATTTAGATGTTTCAGGTACGATAGAAGGGGATGTAAAAAAGGTTGAGGAGTTGCATTACTGGTAAATGTTATGATGGAGGACTCGTGCAGCAAGGCAATATGAGTAGAATTCAGGAATAGGAAAGGTGAAATCACAATGCTGGGGGTATTCTACAGGCATCCCAACAGCCAGTGGGAGATAGAGGAGATAATATGTAGACAGATTTTGGAAAGATGTAAAAACAGCAGGGCTGTTGTGGTGAGCGATTTTAGCTTCCCCTATATTGACTGGAACTCACAAGATGCCAGGGGCTTGGATGGGGCAAAATTTGCATGGACCATTCAGGAGGGTTTCTTGACAAAGTATGCAAACAGTCCAACCAGGGAAATGAGCCCAGCCAGGCGAGTAAACTTTCAATGGGGGAGCATTTTAGGAGTAGTGATCATAATACCGTGAGTTTCAAATTACTCTTAGATAAGGATAATATCAGTCTTCAGGTGAAGGATGAATTGGGGAAAACGAACTACAATAATATTAGACAGGAACTGGAGAATGTTCATTGGAGGCAGCTGTTTGATGGTAAATCCACATCAGACATGTGGGAATGGCACATTCCTTTGAGAATGAAGGATAGGTTTGGCACGTTTCATGAACCTTGGATGACCAGGAATGTTAGGACCATGATCAAAATGAAAAAAGGAAGCATATGTAAGGTTGAGGAGGATGGGAACTGATAAAGCCCTTGAAGTATATAAGGAAAATCGGAAAGAACGTAAACAACGAATTAAAAGGGTGAAAAGAGGTCATGAAAAGTCATTAGCAAACAGGATTGAGGAAAATCCCAAAACTTTCTTTTACAAAAATAAAAAGCAAGAGGGTAGCCAAGGAAAGGATTAGCCCACTCAAGGACAAGGAAGCAATCTATGTGTGAAGCCAGAAGAGGTAGATAAGATCCTAGATGAATACTTTGTGTCAGTATTCACCAAAGAGAAGGAATTAGTGAAGAATGATCTCGGGGAAGGGAGTGTTGAATTTTTATGTCAAGTTGCTGTTTAAAAGAAAGAGGTGTTATGTATGCTAAAAAATATTAAGGTAGATAAATCCAAGAGAATGAAGTGCTGGAGCATTGACAAACATCTTTGTATCCTTTTTGTTCACAGGTGACGTCCCAGAGGATTGGAGAATAGCCAATGTTGTCTAATGTTTTAAGAAGGGTAATATGGATAATCCAGGAAATTACAAGCCTGTGAGTCTCATGTAGGTGGTAGGAAAATTATTAGAAAAGATTCTCAGGAACAGGGTCTGTATACATTTAGGAGTAAATGGACTTATTAACGAAAGGCAGCATGGTTTTGTGCGGGGAGGTTGTGCCTCACTAAGTTGATCAAGTTTTTTGAGGAGGTAACAAAGATGATTGATGAGGGAAAAGCAGTTGAAGTTGTCTTCATGGACTTCAGTAAAAGCCTTGTCAAGATCCCTCATGGCAGATTGGTACAAAAGGTGAAGTCACACAGTATCGGGGTGAGCTGGTAAGATAGAAACAGAACTAGCTTATTCATAGGAGGGTGGTGGTGGTGGAAGGAAGTTTTTCAGAATGGAGGGTTGCAACTATAGTGGTGTACCACAGGAATCAGGGCTGGGATTTCTGCAATTCGTGATCAATGTAAATGATTTGGAGGAAAACGTGGCTTGCCTGATTTGTAAGTTTGCAGATGATACAAAGCTTGGTTGTGTTACGGATAGTGAGGAGGATTGTCAGATGATACAGCAAGGTATAGATCAGATGGAGGCATGGCAGAACATTGGTAAATGGAATTTAATCCAGGCAAATGGGAGGTGATGAAGTTTAGAAAGTCAAGTACAGATGGAAATTATACAATGAATAGCAGAACCCTTCAGAGTATTGCTATGCAGAGGGATCTGGGGGTCCAGGTCCACAGATCACTGAAGGTGGTGGCACAGGTAGATAAGGTAGTAAAAAGGCCTATGGCATATTGGAAGGGGCACTGAGTATAAAGAAAGACAAGTTATGCTGCAGCTTTATAGAACCTTAGTTAGGCCACACATGGAATATTGTGCACAGTTCTGGTCACCACATTACCAGAAGGATGTGCATGCTTTGGAGAGGTACAGGAATGGGCTACCAGGGTGTTGCCTAGGATCCAGGATTTTAGCTATGAAGAAAGGTTAGATCGACTGGGTTTGTTTTCACTGGAATGGTTGTGGACCAACATGATAGAAGTTTCTAGGGTTGTGAATGGCATGGATAGAGTGGAAAGTGTGAGGTTTTTTCCCAGAATGGAGGGGCCAATTACAAGGTTCAAGGTGCAAGGGGGTGAGAGTGGAGAGTATAAAAGTTGAGTGAGGCGTGATTTTCACACAACAGGTGGTGATGGCTTGGAACATGTTGCCAAAGGAGGAGATAGAAGCAGACAGAATAACAGAGTTCAAGAAGCAACTGAATGAAAACATGAACAGGAAGGGAGTAGAGGGTTACGGATCTTGTAAGTGAAGACCATTTTAGTATGGAAGAGCAAAATGTGTCAGCGCAGGCTTGGAGGGCAAAAGTGCCTGTTCCTGTGCTGTATTGTTCTTTGTTCTTTGTTCAATCACCAGGAAGTGCACTCTGGCCAGGTCCAGCAGTGCTGTTAAGCAATTTACCCCACTTGCTCAGTGCAAAGAAATAACTCTAAGCTAAGGCCTCCAAACACTTCATCCCTAAAGACAGGAACTCCTTCTCTTCTATGATGTTCCATCTGTGCATCTCCTACTTTTAGCTTGTGCCGGACTCGGTACAGCCAGCATCAGTTCCCTTCCATTAAGTGGGTTTCACCTTACAATGGCAGGCAGCCCTTTAATGGTTGCATGACACAGCATTAATGCATATTGCTTGATCCTTTGCTGAATACCCAGGCAGGAGCCTCAACGCCTCTTCTCAATCCAATGCCATAATCTTTCCAACGAGGAGGAAGTGCCAAATTTGAGTGCTGCCTACTTCAAAGAGTACACTTTTGGGCAGGTTGCAAAACCCAAGATATAATGATTTTAGTTCTTTTTTTTGCAATTTTGGATTCCTGTGACTTTAAATAGAATGCTTTAATTTTGGGCAGATTGCCTGTGAAATTCTCTGTCAGTGTCACATCCTGCCTTGTCTTGCGCCTGTCACAGTTTAATGTCTGATCTGAAACAGTTGCTTGATTGAACTGAGTGAAGAAGTCAGTTTATTACTTTGTGGTGCGACCACTCCTTCCCCCAACTCACAGGGCAGTCTCTAATGTAACAATCAGACTTTGTTTCAAGATCTAATAAAGTGCTGACAGAGTATCTGTTTGGAATTTTGACATTTGTGACGAACTCCCTCAGTTGTGATCAGGAACAATCTGGTATGAAAACAAACAGATAAAATAACCTCTCATACTGCTCAGCCAATCTTTCATGCAATTTTCATCCCATGATTGCCACATGTTTATCAATAATCAGAGTTACTTCCCTATTTTCTGGTTGACAAGACATGCCCTAGAACAGTTGGGCCCTTTCAATGTATGTTGGAAAGGATGAAGGAAAATTGGGCTGAATGCGCACAGATGATTGAGCATCCACCTCTCTGTGTGCCTGATTACAACACCTAGATCCAGCAATGTTTGTCTGCCCGCTCCAGTTTGAGGCTGGATCTTGATTTTAGGTGAGTAGAGCTATCATTGCACAAGGCAGGTTTAAATGCTGCATTGAAAGCCCCTATGCCATTATCTTCACTCCCTTCATTGCAACAAATAATTCGTCAAGTTGCCCAAAACCTCTCGGTAAGTTCAGAAACATTTCCTGCAGGAAAACGCCATCTCATTTACCCTTAGAGCCAATTTGCTCAAGGTGTTATAGTATGCTGTGAGGAACCCAAGTCAGTGCAGTCTCCCCTACCTCCCTTGGAATTGAGTAGGAGTGCCAAGACAAGCTTCAAGATTATAGTACACATGGGAGTGGAAATGATGCTTGTCCTATCAAGTCATTGTGGCCAGGATAAGAGCATACAGGAACCAAGGATGTGAGCTGTTTTTTTTTGCCTTAAATAACCTTATATCTTAGAGCCATTGAGAGTGCACAGTATTCCATAGTGAATCTTGCTGACAGTTAAAGCCAGGCATCAACACTATAGCAACAAGAATGAATAGGTGGGGCATTAATGAGAACAATCAATGGAGCTTCAGAGAGCCAGGGGTGATACATCTAATGGAATCAACACATGTTGGACTGGAGCTTGTCGAGTTGGTTTTAAATGGGCTTCAATGAATAGCCAATTGAGGTGATATTAAGACCATAAGAAATAGAAACAGGGCAGGCCCTGTTGCCTTTGAGCCTGCTCTGCCACGGATGATCCAACATTCATCATGCTCACTTTCCTGACCTTTCTTCATAACCCCTGATTCCCCCCACCTAGGGGATATGTGACCTGAGGAAATTACTGTAATTCTTTACCAAGCCATCTTATCATTAGTGGACAAATCAAGACTGGTTACTGCTGACTGAATGTAAATAAATATGATTCAGTCTCAAAATTGACCCAGCTTTCCTTGTGTTTCTGTGCAGTAACTTGTACTCAGTATTTGGCTGAGAGTCCTTACTCCTGGTCCATATGTGGGCCCTGGATCGCTGTATTTCTAAGAGCATTCCTCCAGCAAACAAGATGATATGTGAAATCCAGCCCCTCTTCCCTCTCCTGATTTACCACTGTAATTCCTTTTATATGTATGTTAGCAGCTGTAAATTTATTGGAGTGACTATGGATATTGTTATGTCCAGATTACAGCATTGTATCATGTTTACGGGGCTAATTACAAAGATGTCACATTCAGCATCCCTCACTGAATGCTGATTAGGTCAAACTCAGAACTAAACATTGTCCATCATCTCCCCATCACAAGGTGAATGTAATTTACAAATCTTTGCACCTTTTCACTTCTGCCTGGTATTATCTTGCAGAATAATTTGGGCTTCTGTAGCGGTGTTGAGTAATCAAAATTAAAGGGAGGAGGATGAGTGTTTTAGGAGTCCTGTCAGGTCCTATCATCTTATGCCAAGCACATTTTTCAAGGTTACCTATACCAACTGGAGTTGGCGCACCACAGCAGTGTTAGAAGTACTTTCTGTGGTTCAAATGCACACAGAAGAAGTCTATGAAATTGAATTTTGTAGTTTTAAGCCAGTTCATTATGGGAATGGCCAAAAGCCTCAAAGTTGCTCCAAACAGTCAATTTTTCTTGGATAAGCTGCATTCCAATTGGCTCAAAAAATGGAAAAATGTAATACCAACCAGATGCTTTTCTGTAGCTGAAGTACATTAGAGCTGAATAATGGGACCTTCCCTCCGTATATAACTGTACCTGATCTATGAGTGCTTGGTGGGAAAGTGCCAAAATAGCTTTCTGCTACATCAATACATTTAATATCTAACCCAGGCTAGCTTGATGGAAAACTGTTGAGGGCATTTAGTCCTGCATGCAATCCATTCAATGCCTGACCTGGAATTGCTTGATTCTGACACTGAGTGTCTGAAATATTAAGTATTTTGTGCACCAGCATCCTTCAGCTCAATTTGTTTTTTAAAAAAATTTAAAAGGCTTGGGAAAAGTGACTGACTCCTTGCTAGTATAAAACATTCTCAGAACACAAGTCACAATTTAATGCTTGTCAGCCAACAATAATTGGGCAGAGCTTGAAACTGCCTCTTTGAAATAACTTAGATTAGATTCCCTACAGTGTAGAAACAGGCCCTTCAACCAAACCAGACCACACCAACCTCCCAAGAGTTACCCACCCAACACTATGGGCAATTTAGCATGGCCAATTCACCTGACCTGCACACCTTTGGGAGGAAGCCAGAGCACCTGGAGGAAACCCACACAGACTTGGGGAGAATGTGCAAACTCCACACAGACAATCACCTGAGGCTGGAATCAAACCTGGGACCCTGCTGTTGTGAGGCAGCAGTGCTAACCACTGAGCCACTGTGCCATCCACAATGGTTGCTTATTTTGACTTTTAAAAAGTCCATGGACTAGAATGCTTTTTTTTCTCTCCAGTTGGCTCAATGAATTACGTTTCATTATTAGCCTACTTTTGAAATGAGTTTAAGTTAAGGCTTTGAGGATGTTTCTGATGGAACAACCAGATTATCTTCTCAGCCACATCACCGTAATTCACTATGCAACCCAACTCCCCTGCAATTCTTGAGATTGTTGTAAGGATGACAATATCTTTTCACATTGAATCTGAACAAAGATGCAAATGTTATCAATCAGGGGAATAGTTCCATTTTATATTTCTACCATGATTCATGTGGTGAGTGGAGTTGAGAGGTAGTTTTGTTAAAGTTGCATATTAATTTTCAATACAAATGCAAACACAGATTCAAACAACACTGAGATCTTGTTGTAAACCACCCTGCCACAACCATGTTCATTCATAGATGGTTCAGAACGTGATATTATTCACCTTCTCTAACCAAGTCTCAAATACATGGTTCTAATCCAGCAATAAAAGCTACTGCACCTCACTTTGCTGACCTTGGGTTGTAAGGTCCATCTTATTAGTGTAATAAAAAGTAGCACTTGACAAAGATTTGATTTGCAGAAGCAGATGATCAGGTATTAGAGCTGTTAAAGGGCTGCTTGATGCCTTTAAAAATGAGTCTGTTCTTGGAAAGGATTCTGTAAGTAATGTCCAATACACTGACTTTTAAAGTCCTGGAGGGAGCAGGTATTCTTTTAGTAAGGATTGATTTTTCAAGAAGAGCAAGCAGACTTTGAAGCTTACTGCAGGTCTCTTTGAAGTGTTTGTTACAAATAGACACAGAAGCAATGATTCCACCTTCCAAATGTAGTGTGAAGTTTGTCCCTAACTTCAGGAAATGTTTAAATACAGCAAACAGACTGAACGTCCACAGAGGTCAGCATCTATACATAGCATACTGAATATATGCATATTGAGATTGCCTCAGCAGCTTGTTAATACATGCTGTTCAGTCACTACATTGGTATTGTACATTGGGAGGGTACCAGTATATTACTTGATGGAAATTTGTTGTGGTATTATGAGTCTTGCCATCTGGATGGAAGTCAGTGGGAGACCAGAGCTGATTCTTTTGGAAAGGCTGCTAATCAGGCAATGGTGAGGAAACTATGTAAGTGCTCACCTAGAATGAAAAACCCAGGTCAGAGGTCTCCCCTTGTGAGAACGCTTGGCCAGATATCCATAGTTCAGCTTCTAGAACTATCTTCTAGAACTTCTTGGTTCTAGAAGTCAGCCAATGGATTCTGGAGCACCCATATTGTAAGTAAGTAATGAATGGCTGAGATTTATAGACTGGGAATTAGCAGGGAGAGTGTGTATGAGAGGCGGCACCAAGGTGGGGTGTACTTCTCACCGACACACCTCCTTCCCAATGTCCAGTAATTTGGTGAAGTGCTGACTACCTTTGAATAAGACATTCTCCACACTCAAGGTGACAAGTGGCCCACATGCTTTCCCTGGTCATGGGTGGTGTCTAGGCTGGGCTTTTGCCCGAAACATTGACTTTCCTGCTCCTCGGATGCTGCCTGACCTGCTGTGCTTTTCCAGCACCACACTCTTGCCTGCAAATTGGTGAACCCCAACAGCAGCAAGACAAGGTCTTTAAATGGTCATTATTCAACATGGGTTTATCCAATAAACTGGCATAAAGGAGATGTAAACAATTGTAGAAAAAGGAGTTTTGTGATGTCAACTTATAATTATGAGTTTTGAGCATTTTTTTATCATGGTGATTTGTTTTTACTTTACATCTTTACTTGTGATTTTAACAATAAAAAGAGCAAGATGGATTTGGTTTGATTTAAGTTTGGACCACGTGATCTGTCACCACCCACTCAGATTGCTGCTTTCACAGCTAATATGTTGCCTTAGTTCAGTTCCTTTAGAAGCATTAGTTTATGTAGGGGCTGTTAGAATTTGCTGCACAAAACTTGCCCATAGGATCTGCACTGCTAGCTGGCTGTCAAGGTCACATACACCTTAACTTTCATGTTTTGGGATCATTCCAGGCTGCAGCTGGAGACATCATTAATCAGCTCTGTGTCCAGACACTCTTGTGTTGTTTTCGTAAACTAGCAAATTAATTTCCTTCCCCAAGACCAACCACTGGAACAAAGAGGGGATGCTGCAGTTTTAAGATTGGTCATCCCCCTGAAGGTCTGAGGACTGGGGACTAGATTATGCACTGATACTGAGTTGCACACTCACTCACATTAAGTACTACATGAAGTGGAAAGGATTCCGCTTACTAATGTATATCTCAAATGTAGCTGTCAGTATTACCCTGGCTACTGCTGTGGTGCTTTCACTTTAAGGCATTCCATCAGTACTCAATCTGTACAGGAAAGTGACAGTTTGGCTCTTGATTGATCAGTGCATCCCTCTAGGGCCTTGGCTTATGACACCTCTGTGGCAGCTGAGAAGACCAGTTTAAAGTAGGCAGAGTGATTTCCATTCATTCACAAGTCACTATAAGAAAGACTCTTGGCTTGCATATAAACAGCTTTTCAGTGCTCGATCAGATCATGGGGCACTTAATTTTGCTATTTGGGGATGCATCATCCCAGAGATCTGGGTGCACACTCATGAAGGGATTCAACAGCAAGAGATTAAAAGCCCATTCACAACTCCTCAGATTCTGGACTTGTCCATTTTGAAATGCAGCAAGGCCTAGCCATCTCCTAGCTTGGGCTAACAAGTGACAAGTAACATTCATGTCATACAATTGCCATGCAATGACCATGTCCAGTGAGATTGCATACAGCCATCACCCCTTGATTGCTTCTAATATCAGGGGTCTACCGTTTCCCAGAGTCTGAACTTGACCTGATACATGGGTACTGTGGCCACAACAGCAGGTCAGAAGCTGCAGCATTAAATCTCCCCATTGCCTGGCTACTATTCACAAGGTACACATCAGGAATGTGATGGAATACTCTCCACCTGTCTGGATAGGTGAAGCTACAAATACATTCAAGAGGCAACTGTCCATCCAAGACAAAGCATCTATTAACATCCAATCAACCACCTTCAACGCTTACTCCCTTCACATCTAATGCCTAGTGGCAGTGGTGTGTGCTAGCAATGAGATGCATTGCAGTAACTTACCTAGACTTCTTCAAATGTACTTTTCAAATCCATGACCTCTCCCATTTTGAATGACAAGAGCAACAGATGCTTGGGAAAACTGTCTGCTGGACATTGCCCATTCAAGACATGCATCATGCTGACTCGGAACAATATCACTGTTATTTCACTGTTTCTAGGTCCAAATCCTTCCTAACAATATTATGAGTGTATCTACACCCCAAAATCTGCAGAAGTTCAAGAAGGCAGCTCACCACTGCCTTGTGGTGGGCAAGTTGTTGGAGGGAATGCTGAGGAATAGAATGTACATGTATTTGGAAAGGCAAGGACTGATTAGGGATAATCAACATGGCTTTATGCACAGAAATCATGTCTCACAAACTTGTTTGAGTTTTTTGAAGAAGTAACAAAGAGGATTAATGAGGGCAGAGTGGTAGATGAGATCGATATGGACTTCAGTAAGGCATTTGACAAGATTCCCCTTGGGAGACTGGTGAGCAAGGGTAGATCTCATGGAATACAGGGATAACTCGACATTTGGGTACAGAACTGGCTCAAAGGTGAGAGGGTGATGATGGAGGGTTGTTTTTCAGACTGGAGGACTGTGACCAGTGGAGTGCCACAAGGATCGCTGCTGAGTCTACTACTTTTAATCATTTCTATAAATGATTTGGATGTGAGCATAAGAGGTATATTTAGCAAGTGTGCTGATGACACCAAAATTGGAGGTGTAGTGGACAGTGAAGAAGGTTACCTCCGATTACAATGGGATCTTGATCAGATGGGCCAATGGGCTGAATAATGCAGATAGAATTTAATTTAGATAAATGTGAGGTGCTGCATTTTGGGAAAGCAAATCTTAGCAGGACTTATACACTTAATGGTAAGATCATCGGGAATGTTGCTGAACAAAGAGACCTCGGAGTGCAGGTTCATAGCTGCTTGAAAGTGGAGTTGCAGGTAGAGAGGATAGTGAAGAAGGCATTTGGTATGCTTTCCTTTATCAGTCAGAGTAGTGAGTACAGGAGTTGGGAGGTCATGTTGCGGCTGTACAGGACATTGATTAGGCCACTGTTGGAATATTGTGTGAAATTCTGGTCTCGCTCCTATCAGAAAGATGTTGTGAAACTTGAAAGGGTTCAGAAAAGATCTACAAGGATATTGCCAGGGTTGGAGGATTTGGGGTTTAGGGAGAGGTTGAATAGGCTAGGGCTGTTTTCCCTGGAACATCGGAGGCTGAGGGGTGACCTTATAGAGGTTTATAAAATCATGAGGGGCCTGGATAGGATAAATAGACAAAGTCTTTCTCCTGGAGTGGGCCTGTCCAGAACATGAGGGCATAGGGTTAGGGTGAGAGGGGATATGTGTATGGAATGAGCTGCCAGAGGAAGTGGTGGAGACTGGTACAATTGCAACATTTAAAAGGCATCTGGATGGGTATATGAATAGGAAGGGTTTGGAGGGATATGGGCCAGGTGCTGGCAGGTGGGACTAGATTGGGTTGGGATATCTGGTCGACATGGACAAGTTGGACTAAAGGGTCTGTTTCCGTGCTGTACGTTTCTATGACTCTATAAAAGCAGAGTTAACATTTCGAGTCCAGTGACCCTTTGTTCTGACAAAGAGTCACTGGCCGCAACATATAAACAGATGTGATTTGACTGTAACTAGGGTTTAGAGTTAGTGAGCAATGAGTTAAGGGGCATCACTTGAGGTCCTTAGAATTGGAAACTCAGCGAAAAATTGGTTTGAAGTGGGAAAATATTTCTGTAGACAGTGCGTTGCGAGATTTTCCATCCCACACTGATCTTATAAAATGCATCCCAACCACAAAAATTTTTCCTCCATTTCATAGATTTCCTACAGAGTGAAAATAAGCTCTTTGGTCCAACAAATCCACACTGAACCTCCAAAGAGTAGCCCACCCAGACCCATTCTCTTACCTTATTACTCAACATTTACCCCTGCCTAATGCACCAAACCTGCACATCCCTGAACACTATGGCAATTTAGCATGGGTAATTCACTCAACATTGTGTGGGAGGAAACCAGAGCAAATCCATGCAGATACAGGGAGAATGTGCAAACTCCATACAGACAGTTGCCCACGGCTGGAGTTGAATGCTGGTCCCTGGTGCTGTGAGATAGCAGTGCTAACCACTGAGCCACTGCTCACACAGAAGGATAGCCCTGTCTAGTTAAAACACACGTAATGTAACATGAAGTGAAACAATGATGAAGAATTCATAAAGCACATCTAGTGAGGACAATCTGGGCCTGGACCTTCACTATGCTTTCCTATTTGAAAAATCGGAATCTTCTTTACAAAGCTCCAGTTTTTTGAATCCTAGTTGTTCTCCTGCTAGAGCTCCCACTTTTATTAAGTCAAGTTTGACTTGCATTAGAAATATTTACTGGAGCACAATGACTGCTGTAGAAATTGTGCAAGGCATTTGCAAGCAGACTGGGCTGAAATGGCATTGGAATTTCAATATAAGTATGAGCACAGTGCAGCTCAAGAGAAAAGCGTCTCACAAAGTAGACCATGCTTGCTATTGGTAGAATGGTCCTGAGCTAACTAGTACCAAGAGGCATTGCTGCTTCCAGCCTAACATGAGGCAAATGCACTTACAACACATTCAGCTATTAATATTCATGAATTGCTGTGAAATTCCGAGAGTATTTTTAGGAGTAGTAAAAAGTTAATCAAAGAATATTGTTTCACTGGTATTCCACAGTGTTGGATACTCAATAAATATCATTGGGAAGAGTGGCTTTGTAGTGTGACTGAGTGCAAAGGAGTCATTAATGGGTGATTATGTCAAATTATTAACTGAACTCACTCACTACTTTAGAATTAGAATCCCAACTGTGTGGATACAGGCCATCAGCTGAACAAGCCCACATCAATCTTCTGAAAAGTATCCTATCCAGACCCATTCCTCTATATTTACCCCTGATTCATGCACCTAACCTATTCTTCCCTGAACACAATGGACAACTTAGCACAGCCAATTCAGCTAACCTGCACATCTTTGGATTGTGGGATGAAACCCATGCAGACACAGGGAGAGTGTGCAACTCCACACAGACAGTTACCTGCAGTTGGAATTGAACCTAGGAACTTGGAGCTGTGAGGCAGCAGTACTAACCACTGAGCCACCATGCTGCCCCTTACTGCTGTCTATATTTTGTGTTCTAGCTGTCCGTGAGTGATATTATTGATAACATGTCCATGTTACCCCATGGAGTGCCAAGTAGAGATGGTGGATTAGGAGTAGTATTTTGAGACCAATTTGTTTTCAGACTTAATTACCTTTTTTATTGGCTCCTGGAAAATAAATAGTGTGTCCTTTACCCACTGCAGATAGGTTATCAAATTATGGCTGTCTCATATATACATCAATCTATGCAATGACAAGGACAAAAATGGATACAAAATTTAACAGAACAGTGAATGAAACTTTACTGAAGGAAATAAGAACTGCACATTGAATGAATGAATTTACTTACTCAAAGTACTGTGAAACACATTCTTTATTTTTGAAAATTTTGGTTATTTTGGAAAAACATTGAATTGTTTCCCAATCATCACACCATGAACTTCAACTTTAATTCAGTAAAACATTCCAAGCCCTTCACAAGGAACATTATGGAACAAAATTTGATTTTGAGCAACATAAGACCATATTGAGAAATATAACCAAAGTCTGGTCAAAGAGCTAGGTTTAAAATAACGAGGGAAGTGATTGCTGGGCCCCTTGCTGAGACATTTGTATCATCAATAGTCACAGGTGAGGAGCCATAAGACTAGGGGTTGGCTAATGTGGTGCCACTATTTAAGAAAGGTGGTAAATAAAAGCCACCCCGATAGAATAGTGAAGAAAGTGTTTGGTATGCTTTCCTTTATTGGTCAGAGCATTGAGTACAGGAGTTGGGAAGGTCATATTGCAGCTGTCAGGGACATTTGTTAGGCTACTTTTGCAAAATTGCATGCAATTCTTGTCTCCCTCCTGTCGGATGATGTTATGAACCTTGAAAGGGTCAGAAAAGATTTATAAAGGTGTTGCCAGGTTTGGAGGATTTGAGCTGTAAGGAGAGACTAAATAGGCTGGAGCTGTTTTCCCTGGACCGCCAGAGACAGGGAGAAGACCTTTTAGAGATTAATAAAATCATGAGAGGCGTGGATAGGATAAATAAACAAGCTGGTAGAGTCCAGAACTGTAGGGCATAAGTTTAAGTTGAGAGGGGAAAGATTTTAAAGGAACCTAAGGGCAACATTTTTACACAGAGGGTGTTGTGTGTATGGAATGAGCTGCCAGAGGAAGTGGTGGAGGCTGGTATAATTACAGCATTTAAAAGGCATCTGGATAGGTATATGAATAGGAAGGGTTTGGAGGGATACGGGCTAAATGCTGGCAAACGGGACTAGATTAGGTTGGGATATTGGCATGCGAGTTGGACTGAAGAGTCTGTTTGCATGCTGTACATCTCTATGACTCAATGACTCTCATGCCTTAAAAAAGAAAAATAAGTAAAGAGGTGAAAAGTTTCAGGGAGTGATTTCCAGAACTTAAGGGTTTCACAGATGAAGGCAGAAGTACTGGTGATGGGTTAATTAAAACTGCAGACAATCAAGGAGCCAGATTCAGAGAAGTGGAGTTACCTCAGGGTTTTGAAGCTGAAGGAGATTCTAAAACAAGGAATAATCTGAAAACCCCGTGGGAATTTTAAAATTGAGGCATTACTTAAGCAGCATCCAATGAAAGTCAGCTGGCATAAGGGACAATGGATGAATGAGACCTGATACAAGTCAAGAAATGGCCAGCAAACATTTGAATTACCTCTAATTTCCAGAGGGCAGAATATGGGGAGGTTGGCCAGCAGTGCATTCAAATTGTCAAATATCAAGATATCCAAGTTTTAAATAAGGCTATCAGCAGCAGGTGAAGACGCTCAGAAACAAACAGCACGACAGAACTGAACAAAGATGGTCTGAGGGATGTTACAGATGAGTAGTTATCTCAGAGTTAAATTTGACACCAAGATTGCAGACCATCTGATACAGTCTCAGACATTTTCTAGGGAAAGAATTAGAGGTTCTGGTTGAGGAATGAAATTTGTGTTGTGTCTTAAAGAAATAACATCAGTTTTCTCAATATATAGTCGTCAGAAATTTCTGTTGCTTCAGCACTGTATGGCAGATAAGCAATCTGACAATTTAGTGACGGTTGGCAATGAGATTGAACTGGCTGTTGTTAGCACATCTTTGGAAACTGATGCAGTGTTTTCAGATGCTGTTGCTAAAGGGCAGCAAATACATGAAAAATAGAAATGGACTAAGGATAAATCCTTGAGGGACACCAGAGCTAACTGTGCAGGAGAAGAAAAGAGAATAGTTTCTCGGCGATACTATGAGTGTGATGAGATAGATAAAGCGTTGCAAGGGATTGACAGAGAAATTATAACAGAAAATCACTGGCACCCATGACACACAAATGAACAAATTTACATTGAAACTCCCAATACAGTGACATCTACAGGCATTGCAAGGTAATATAACCGATACTTTAATGTCAAATTGCCATAGAAAGCATTCACAGTGGTTTTCCGTGAAACATGGAAACCATACATATTTTACTCGAAGATTAATTGAGTAACAAAAGAATGCTGCTGGAGGTGACTATACTAAGGGATGGATGATATCTCATACGGAATTAGATTAGCCTGTTCCAATTTTGTTGTAAATCACGAATACTACTTTAAAATGAAGACAGATATCATAAGTATAAATAATTAAAAGATAAATGTAAAGAAGATACAAGAATTACCTTCTTTGCACAAATGTTGACACAAGTCTGAAATAATCTGTCACAGAATGATTAGGTACACTCAGACACAATTAGTTTGTAGGTTCAGATAGCTTGAATGCAAGACGAATGTGTTTTGTGAGACAGATTTTTCTGAACATTAACTTTGCTTATGACCCTGGTGGGGGAGCAAAGATTTGATAGATGTCTTCTGCAGCTCCACAATCTACTAATTAGCACAACACAAAGCAAATTCCAATAACCCTAGTTCAGCAAGTTACCAGTGAATTGTGTTTGAACTTCTGTATAATTGGAACAGAGTTTCAGGCAGCATCAGAGTCTGGAAGGAATTTCCACAGGCAAAAGAAGCAGAACGTGAAGCTTCACTGACACTTTCTAGAGGCAAAGAAATCTATTGTTGGCATTTTTTTGCAGATACTTTGAATAGACACAGGCTGGAGGGAAAATTCAACAAAGTGGATGAAAAATGTCAGATCGGCTGCTCAATGTACATCTTATATAAAATGGGATGTCCCCATCCCCTTGTGCATGGTTTTTACATTACTGCCCATTGTGATGTTGAATTTGCTTCCAGAGTGTTGAAGGGTCATTGCAACACTCCTTTTTCTTCAGCAGTGGTTACAATGCAGCTATCAGGTTCTTATATCATAGGAACGACATTATTGGGTAAGACTAGACACTATCTTGTGATTCCTTGATGATTCTATGTTATAGGCCAGTGATCCTGTTATTAGTTTGAGCATCCTATCATTTGAAGAGGCCAAAGGCAGAAGTGGACTTCCTGAATCATCAGAGGAAATTTGTCTTATCGCTTAATCACTAACAGCATTTTCAACTCACAAAAGGTTATTATCAATAATGTCTCTAATTGCCTGCAGAAGCCGACAGGAAGATCCGGGATACCGTGTGTAGAATTATTAACAAAATCTTCATGAAAACATTAATCTGAGGCTTTGGATGTTGGGCTAATGTACGTATATCGTTGAGGAATCAATAGAAAGTTTTCTGGTCTACCCAAATAATATAAATTAACCTGCAATGTAAGAGCCTTCTCCATGTCTATCTAGACCTTTTCCACTCTAATTATTCACTTCTTGGGTTATATGACACAAGTCCCAGTGGGATGAAGAAAGCTGCGCTTCCTCAGAAATACTTTGAAGTTTACTGCTGTTTAAATCTGGCTGGTTTTCACCCCGTGTGAAGAAGAAACCCTTAATATCTTCCATGAATTACATATCAGTGCAAAGACTCCTACTAAATTACTAATGGCTTCCTATGGTCATGAAACCCTAAAGAAATTCTAGGAATTCAACACAAATCTGACAACAACAGAAAATAAAACAATGTGTTATCAAGTTGGCTTAGGATTCCTCATTATAACTGAATTCTAATTAATACTAACTGCTTGAAATGATAGACCAGTCATTTCCATTTTCAGTTGTGGGACCTGCGATGTATTTCTGGTGCCTTCTGTTTTTATTTCAGAATCCATTTTTTTCATTACAATTGTTCTTTTGTCCACAGTAAACATTGCACACTACTTACTGAAAAATAAGCAGAACATAAAGAGAATTAAACTGAGTTTGCCAGTCTCTGCATAAGGGAGAAGGAAGGGTGATAACGAATTGTGTTACAAGTACAAGGGACTTGTGCAAAAATATTAATATCAGACAATTTGCTCTTTTACAAGAGAATCACATGAATAGTTAATGCAGCTCAGCTGTGCTGCTGTGTCTGGTTCATTATTGTCTCAGCCTCCAATAGCCTCCAGTAGTGCAAGCTTTCAAAGGCAAATGCTAAGCATTGTTCGGTATTGGGGATAGGCCCACAATTGAAATTGCAAGTTCTTTCATTTCTGGTTATCATTTGTTATTTCAGACATGTCAAAGAAAAATATTTAGTGGTTTCTCAAGCTTGTCAAGCCAGAAAGAATTCAGCAGTTCTGTGTGTTACATAACTCGTCTGAAACACACATACACTGCATAATTCAACACTACTTCAAAGGGCGTGGACTCAGGAAGCCAGCAGAGGAATAGGCATCCAATGAACTCTGGACACTGTAGAATCTCAGATATTTTCACTACCAAGTGTATAAATATTATATTACAGGAATAAATAGAGCAAATTTAAAAATGACAAACATAACAAGACTATGGCTTACACAACATTTAATCCAACATCAAGAACAAATAATTCCAACAACAAACTGCATTTGTGTAGTGCCTTTTCTAGTATAACACACACAAAGGCATTTCTAGTTACAGTCCGACAAATGTTAGCATTCACCTACTGCTTATTATTTGAATCTACACTGATTATATATGCACATAGCTACTTGCATATTAACCATTCAATGAGCAAATAAAATATTTCAGTGCCCTCAGATTATCCAAAAGGGACACCACCGTCGTTCCTTCCCACTTCCTGAAGCATTTCCTACAGACGCAGAAATTTCACCATTTGGTCAGGAATTATATGCAACCTGTTTCAATGATAAGTTTCTCAAATAATGAGTATTTTTTGGAATACATGTCAGTTAGCCAGTCGTGTCTTTCTACCATTTGATGACAATATGGTTGCGTGAATTGAGCTGGAATGAACAGATTGCGTTATGAGGAAAGGCCAGACAGGTTAGCGCTGTATCCTTTAAAGTTTAAAAGCATCAGAGGTGATCTAATTGAAACACAGAAGATCTTAAAGGACTTGACCAGGTGGATGTGGGAGAATCTTTAGGAGGTCATCGTTTATAAAGTAAGAGGTTGCCTATTTAAAACAGAGATGAGGGAATATTTATTTTTCTCTCCAAGGGTTGTTAGTCTTTGGGATTCCCTTCCTCAAAGGGTAGTGGATGCAGAAGCTTTAAATAATTTTAAGGCAGAGATAGATAGATTCTCGATTACCAAAAGCATGAATGATTAATGGGGACATGCAGGAATATAGTGTTGAGGTTAAAATCAGATCAGCAATGAAGGTAGTGGAATGCACTGCCCTGAAGTATGGCGAAGGAGATCCAATTAAGGCATTCAAATGGCATCGGATGATTACTTGGAGATAAACAATTTGCAAGAATGTGAAGTTAAAGCAGGAGTTTGGCAGTAGGCAATGATGCTCACTTGAAGAGTCAGTACAGGTATAATAAGTCAAATGACCTTATTTGCCTTGTTAAAAAGTTTCTTCTTCTCACATCACATTTGCTTCTGTTGCAAAACACTTTAAATCTATACCTTTTCGCTCTTGTTCCTTTTACATGTTGTCATAGCTTCTCCCCATCCACTCTATCCAGCTTACTCATTATTATGAAAAGCTCTATCAATTCCCCTCTATCAGACCAGGAATCAGACCTGAATGAGAGCATCCAACTCATGCTCTGCAGACTCATCCTCCCCATCTACCTTCTGGGACCACAACAACTGGTAAAGGTGGGAGATGGAATACTAGGTATTCAAACCCTGACCTCCAGTGAGGTGGAGCCCCCCAGGTTGGCCAGAGAGCAGGGTGGATTGTCCATATCTGATGCAGAGATCAGAGTGATGGATGGGGAGAATGTGCAAACTCCACACAGACAGTCGCCTGAGACGGGAATTGAACCTAGGTCTCTGGCGCTGTGAGGCAGCAGTACTAACCACTGTGCCATCTATGCTTAGAATTGGACAATAGGTTTAGACAGTGGATTTGGATTGGCTCAGGTTTGGAGGGCCGAAGGGCCTTTTCCTGGGCTGTAAATTGTCTTTGCTCTTTGTTCTTTGTAATGTTCGGTGTGAAGAAGCCCACAGTTCCATTTGCATGAAAGCAAGTGTGCTGAGGACCTGGACGGAAATAGCTGCTAATTGTTTCATTTTCCCTCACAGGCATTCTGGGGGGGACGTGGATAAACCATTTCTCAAGCTCTTCAGATCACTGCCGGAAGAGAGAGTGCTGAGGCTTCAGAGGATGCAGTGTCACTTCCATCCCCCATAGCATTCAGCAGCATCAATACAGTCAGCTCAGAGGGTATGTGCTTGCAAAACAGCCCAGGGTCCCAATATGTTGAGCCCTTCACTGAAATAAAGGAGCAGCTGGTGGACATTGTGTGTGACAACTGAGGACCCTGACAGTGAGGAGCCTGTTGGAGGACCATTAAACAGAAGAGCAGAATTAGGCCATTTGGCCCATCAAGTCTGTTCCACCATTCAATCATGTTTGATATGTTTCTCAAACACATTCTCCTGCCTTCTCCCCATACCCCTTGATCTCCTTACTAATCAAGAACCAATATATTTCTCTGTCTTAAATACACTCAATGACTTGGCCTGCACAGCTTTCTGTGGCCATACATCACTTTGGCCTGATAGTAAGCCTCTGGTATTGGTCATAACCAATCTGCTGGAATCACAAGCATGAGTGGGGTAGAATCTGACAGAGCTGCATGTACAATGGAAGGCTTCATCCAGACAGTGTTGTTTCATTGCTCAAGGCAGTGGGTGCATGGGCTCCGCCTTGGAGATGTTGGCAACCTTCATAGACAGCAGTGCTCTGACTAGATGCCAAGTGTGAATACAAACCTGCAGACTATCGCTGTGGCCATGACCTCACAGTAGGAGTGGCCAAGCAAAAGATGAAAGGTTAACCTAGACCACCCTCCAGGTGCATCTCCTTTCTGTTTTTGAGTGAGGCAGGCTGGTGACCATTTGGATGCCATAGCACTGTTTAATAGCTGGATTCCTTTCTTGTACTTCAAGGGGATGCTCACTGCTCCATATACACTGGATGCCAAAGAGCTGTCCAAGATTTAGGCTCATGGCATTGGGCATTTTTGTTCCTGAGACTGTTTAGAGAGATGAAGAGGGCAAGTCAGGAGGTGTGTTGTTGCTATCCACCAAGTATTCTCCTCTTGTTAGTGTCAGTATTATCATCACTCATGCTCTAATTCAGCAGCACAGAATTAATCAGCTAGTGTTCAGGTCAAAAATATCTATGCGTCTGAATTTCTCATTTAGCCTCCTCAGTGGTTCTACCTAGTACATCACTGATTACCTTAAAATACATGTCTGGTGTATTTTATTCTACAGAGCTCGTGTAACACTCGGAGCTCTTATCACTGAAGAGTAGTTATCATATTATGTTTTCACAATGGATGACCATTTAAACATCCTATCAATGATGCAATAGGAGGCTTATTTCCATGCTGACACAGCGAATTACAAATGGATCGAACCTATACAAGAGAATAGAGTTCCAAAAAATTCTTGACTTTGAGGCACCCTTAACTTCCATAACAGGTAATGATGTCTGTGCAATAGATTCATCATATCATTATATGTATGAATACCACTGACTTGAAACTAATCTGTGAAACGTTATATTAGATTTTTAATTATATCTTGAGCTCATAAAAACTCAGAGCCTTTTTTATGGATAAAAAGAATTCTGTATTTCACTTGCTGATATTTAGTATTCAACTCTACTCACTGATTTTTTAAAAAATCCTTTTTTGCTAATAACTAACAGATACACATTCGTCTTTATTCGGATTGACATTTCTTGCATTGCCAACTACTGTCCCCTTTGGATGAATCCAATTCTATTACATAATCCTTCAATATATTGACACCTTCAATGTGCACATCGATCATCTGGATGGCTTTGTGATCAAGGTCCCAGGCTGCTATAACAGTAAATGCAAGTCATGAAACAGGTCCTTTGCAGAAAGTATGAAATGCACTTAACATGGAATTTGCTTCAAACACAGAGAATGACGGTGAACTTTAGCAAATCCTACAACATCTGTGGAGAGAGAAACAAACTCAACATTTTGAATCCACGACAGTTCTGAAGAAGTCATACCAGACTCAAAATATTAACTTTCTTTGTCTTTCCACAGATGTTGCCAGACCTGCCGGGTTTCTCCAGCATTCTCAGTACTTGTGTCAGATTTCCAACATCCGCAGTTTTTTGTCTTTAATGGAATTTTCTTCATTCAGTTTCAGTTGCCAGGAACATGAGGACACGTCAAATTGGTAAAATATTATGTCATGGCAAAGTATAATTTCTTTAAAAGTTTGGACTGTTTCCTTCCAGTATTCCTATTTAATAATCCTCTGTCCTATCAAGTCCTTAATAAAAATGCCTGCCACAAGGGGTACCTTACTGCAAGCCTGAGGAATGATTAGATTACTTGCAGTGTGGAAACAGGCCCCGCGACCCAACAAGTCCACACCCACTGTCTGAAGAGCAACTACCCAGACCCATTCCCCTACATTTACCCCTTCACCTAACACTACGGGCAATTTGGCATGGCCAATCCACCAAATCTGCACATCTTTGGACTGTGGGAGGAAACCAGAGAACCTGGAAGAAACCCACGCAGACACCGGGAGAATGTGAAAACTCCACATAGACAGTTGCCTGAGGCAGGAATTGAACCCGATCTCTGGCGCTGTGAGTACTAACCACTGTGCCACCGTGCCACCCACAAACCCAGGCCAATTAGGGGCAAAATACATATGCAATAGTCATAAAGCAGAAGGCATGGTTAAGATATTAATTAAGTACTTTGAATCAGTGTTTCCCAAGAGAGGGAACTTTGCCAAAGCTATGGTAAACAATAGATAATCCAATTCTGGCCTCTTGTGTATCTTCAGTTTTAATGACTCCATTATTGGTGACTGTGCCTTCAGTTGTCTGGTCTCAAAGCTCTGAAATACCTGATCCTATACCTCTCTACCTCACCTACCCATCTTAAAACACTCCATTAACTTTGCAACTTTGACTTAGCTTTTGGTCTCCAGACCTAATATCTCCATTTTGTTTCAATGTTATACTTTTGTTTTATAATACTCTTGTGAAGCACCTTGTGACATTCAATTTTGTTGAAGTATCCACGTGACTTTAAGTTGTTGTTGTTGCCAGGAGGTCTGGGTTGGTGGATGAGGTAGAAATTGATAAACAAGTAGGTAATTGAAAGACTGGTGGTTTTTAGAATTCTGATTAATCAGAGTGCTGGCCACAATCTTCCAATCCACCTTGGTTACAGGGGTGGTGCCAAAGTGCTACAGAACTGCAAATGTTACACCCATGTTCAAAAGCATGGAGGAGATCAAAACCTGCCAGTTTTAGGACAATCAGTTTAGTGTTAATGCTGGAGCATGTTTAGGGACAGTGGCTGGGAAAAGATTAGTGAACAAATTACTCAGGTTAAGACATTTTCCCATTATGCTGACTACTTTTTGTAGCACATCTGCTGGTAGGGTTTATTTTTCAGAATTTGAATCTGTTTCTTTCTGTGAGTCATTAAAGCTCAACTTAGTAAACATTTCAGTAATTATCTTTTCAGGTAGCTTATCGAGCCAATTAGCTACAAGATCTTGAGAACTAGGAACAGGAGTAGGCCACCTGGCCCTCCAAGCCTACACTGCCATTCAAAAAGATCATGGCTGATCTTTTCATAGCCTCCTATCCACTTACTCACCCTTAATTCCTTTATTGTTTAAATAATTACCTATCTTAGCTTTAAAAAACATTCAATGAGGAATCCTCAACTACTTCACTGGGCAGAGAATTCCACAGATCCACAACTATTTGGGTGAAGGCTTTTCTCCTCAATTCAGTCCTAAGTGTGCTCCCCCTAATTTTGAGGCTTTACCCTTTTCTTCTAGTTTCACCCGCTAGTGGAAACAACCTCCTTGCCTCTATCTTATCTATTCCGTTCATAATTTTTTTGTTTCCATAAGATCCCCTCTTATTCTTCTAAATTCCAATGAATATAACCCCAGTCTAGGTAAAAACAATGACTGCAGATGCTGGAAACCAGATTCTGGATCAGTGGTGCTGGAAGAGCACAGCAGTTCAGGCAGCATCCAACGAGCAGTGAAATCGATGTTTCGGGCAAAAGCCCTTCATCAGGAAAGTGACCCATAACCCCAGTCTACTCAGTTTCTGTTCATGAGCCAATTCTCTCAATTCTGGAATCAACCTCGTGAACGTCCTCTCTACCCCCTCCAGTGCCTGTACATCTTTTCTCAAGTAAGGAAATGAAAACTACATGCAATGCTCCAAGTGAGGCCTCACCAGCACCCTGTACAGCTGCAAAACAATCTCCCTGTTTTTCACCTCAATCCCCCGAGCATTGAAGGACAAAATTCCATTTGCCTTCTTAATTGTCTGTTGCATTTGCAAACCAATCTTCTGTGATTCATGCACAAGGACACCCAGGTCCCTCTGCACAGCAGCATGCTGCAATTTTTTACCATCCAAATAATAGTTCTTCTTACTGTTCTTCCTACCAAAATGGATGACTTCTCATTAATCAACATTGTACTGCATCTGCCAGAACTTTGTCCACTCAGCTAAACTAATCATAACTCTCTGCAAATTTTCACAGTCCTCTGCACACGTTTGCTCTACCATTCACATTAGCGTCATCCACAAATTTTGACACACTGCATGTGGTCCTCAATACAAATCATCTATGTAAACTGTAAACAATTGTGGTGCCAACACTGGTCTCTGAGGCACACCACTAGTCATTGATCACCAACCAGAAAAGCACTCATTTATTCCCACTCCTTGTTTCCTGTTAGTTAACCAATCCTCTGTCCATGCTAATACATTAACTGTAATGCCGTGGATATTTATTTTATGCAACATCTTACTGAATGCCATTGATAAATCCAGATATCCCACATCTACTGGGTCCCTATTGCAGATCACATGAGTTCTTGGAAATGCTATTTCAATCCACTGTTAAAAGTAATGAGCTTCTGACATTTAATTAAAATCACGCTCATAAAACAGAAAACCAAAAACCCATTCACTTCTGCTTTCGAACCCATGGTCCCAAATAATAGCCTCATCACACGGGCACCATAGTGTACGAACAAAATGAGGAATTCTGCAGGGGTACAAAAGAAATTTGCTACAATGGTCCCAGGGATGAGGAATAACAGATATGTTGATAGATTAGAGAAGCTGGGATTGATTTCCCTTGAGCAGTGGAGACTCTGGGGAGATTTGATAGAGGGGTTTGAGATTTATTGATTGCTTTGTTACTTTCAATCCCACCAACACGAAAGCAACTTGTCTGCAGTGTGTACCACACTCAAGGTATTTTGCAGCATCACCTTCAGCAGCATCTTCTAAGTGCTTACGCAGTTTTCGGGCCTCAATTGTTTCCAATGTATATTAATGACTTGAATAAAAGGACTAAATGTATACTTGATAAATTCACTGATGACACAAAGAGAGCTAGGAAAGTAAGCTCTGAAGAGGACAAAAGGATCTGAAAAGGGCTATGGATAGGTTAATTGAGTAGGAAAATGTTGGCAGATGGAATATAGTGTGCAAAAATGTGACACTGTCCCCTTTGGCAGGAAGAATGGAAAAGCTATGTAATATTTAAATGGAGAGAAATTGTAAATTCTGAGGTATGGAGGGATTTGGTTGTGCTGGTACATGTTTCACAAAGAATTCATATGCAGTTACAGTAAATGATTGGGAAGGCAAATAGAATGTTATCCATTATTGCAAGATGAGTTGAATATAAAAGGAGGGATGCTTTTGTTGAAGTTTATTCAGACCATTGACAAGGTTACCTCTGCAGTATTGTATAATGTAGGGCAATGAGTTACTGTCAAAAGCATTTCTATGAGGGTCCATTTAACTGTTACCTAGAATGGGGTTTTTAATGAAGAGAGTTTGGACAGGATGGGACTACACCCACTGGAGATGAGAAGAATAAGAGGAGGTCATATTAAAGATCCCGAGGGGAGAATGCTGAATGAGTGTTTCCCCTTATGGGAGAGGCCAGAAGTAGGGGACACAGATTATAAGTATGAGATCTGCCTTTTAAAACAGAGATGAAGAGAATTTTATTTTCACCGGTCTTTGCTAGTGGAATCTTCCAGGTCTGCCTCGAAGTTTTGGAAGGGCTGGGGCAGGGTGGGGGAGTTAATTAGGCAGGAGTCAAAGATTCTGTTTCCTCTCATAGGTTAAAGTTTTTGTATTATCCTCCCAGAACCTTTCAGTCTGGTCAGCTAATCTGAACGAGGAGCCTTTTAAAAGATTCAGGTCAATGTTGGTTATGTAGAAAGGAACTGAAGGAAAGTGATCTTAAAGGGTGTGGTTTTTGGGGGTACTGGAAGGATTCTGGGAAATGGATGAAGAAAACTAGGAGGCAGAGGGGAGAATCACAGTAGAAGAGACAAAGGGCTCCAGAAAGACTGGGAGCTGCATTTTTAAGATGGTACACAATATAGAGGGAGAAAGAGTAGATGAACTGAATAAGGAGAAGTGTAAATCTAAGGATAGGCATGGAGATCTGAAATGGAAAACCTATCATGGACAATGGGGAATACATCTCACCAAGTCCAGATGACTGCAGGGCAGGCTTTCGCCAGGTACTTGAGCAGCCTGATAAAGGCCCAGAGGATAGCTTAATTATGCCGTGATCACAAATGGAAAACAAAACATCTTATTCCTGATATTTCTTCGCAGCATGGTGGCAATGGGCGGTATATTGGCATAGTGATTAGCACTGCTGCCTCACAGGACCAGAGACCTGGGTTCAATTCCCACGTTGGGCAACTGTCTGTGTGGAGTTTGCACATTCTTCCCGTGTCTGTGTGGGTTTGCTCCGGTTTCCTCCCACAGTCCAAAGATGTGCAGGTCAGGTGAATTGGCCATGCTAAATTGCCAGTAGTGTCTGGTGTAGGGGAATGGGTCTGGGTGGGTTGCTCTTCGGAGGGCCGGTGTGGACTTGTTGGGCTGAAGGGCTTGTTTCCACACTAATAAGTAATCTAATTAGTATTTCCATCCCAAATGTTTTGACCAGCTGTAGCAGCATTACTGAAGGTAAGAAGAAGGAGAATGGATGCCCAGAGCCAACCAGAACTAGGCTCAGAAGGATGTGGCTACGGCTGAGCAAGCAAACCCTGAAGAGGGGAAACAGGATCTTCAACATAGAACATAGATCATAGAAAAATACAGCGCAGTACAGGCCCTTCGACCCTCGATGTTGTGCCGACCGAAGCCTACCTAACCTACACTAGCTCAATAACCTCCATATGCTTATCCAATGCCCACTAAAATGACCATAAAGAGGGAGAGTCCACCACTGCTACTGGCAGGGCATTCCATGAACTCACAACCCGCTGAGTAAAGAATCTACCCCTAACATCTGTCCTATGCCTACCACCCCTTAATTTAAAGCTGTGTCCCCTAGTAACAGCTGACTCCATTAGCGGAAAAAGGTTCTCACTGTCAACCCTATCTAAACCCCTAATCATCTTGTAACATGTGGAGCAGAGTATCAAGAAAGGGTCAACTGAAAAGAGTTGCATCTACCTGCAGATGAATGAAAGGCAGTGCTGGAGATGTTTTAGCTTGACTAGGGAAACTGTCACCTTTATCTGCCACCTCCTGTATCCAGATCTGCAGACATACCTAGGGAGGCAGCACTACACCTATGACACCAGAGATCACAGTGGCATTGACCTTCCTGATTCTTGGCTTCTTCTAAACCTCATCTGGGGACACGTGGCATCTCTCTATTGGCAAACAGGAACCATGACAGCCAAGATGCCTGAGGTTTTGAATTTTTGGCCATTTCTGGATTCCCTCAACCTCAAGAGTCTATCAACTGCACATGAATGACACTCAGAGCTCTATGGCATCATCCAATCAGATTCCTCAACAGAAAGGGGTCTCACTTCTTCAATGTCCAGTTAATTTGTGACAGCTGGGTTCAGGAAGCAGCCACGTCATTTTCATTCAGCACGAATCCCAAGTTCCTCGAATGGTCACTCCCCCCCCCCCCCCATTATCTCTGGGGCTGCTCCTTGAGTGATGAAGAGGAACTCCAAAGGCATGACGAATGTCTTCATGCAAAACTCTCAATCCGATGCCAAACAATACCTCACAGCTGACCAATGCATCCACAAGGACAACACACTGAACTGACAATCGCTCTTCTGAAGATGTGGTTCCATTGTCTGGACTACTCAGGAGCAGCCCTCCTACACTCACAGGATAGGATCTCCAGAACAGTGAAGGTTCACTAACTCAACAACAGAGTGAGAAATTACAATAGGCGAGTTCAGCCTATCTCCTCAGTCAAGGGAGTAGGAGAAGCCTGATGGAGATGCTAAGGGAGCCAGGGTGTACTCAAATGAGGCCTGATAGTGATCACATTTGAGGATGAATGACTTTGCATTAATATATGTTGACAGTCAGAAGGCTGTGCCAATTTTGGCAAAGGCATGTCTGTCCCAAGGGACTGCTTGTCTCATATCTGTAAAATATTAAGGTTTTTTTGTTAATAATTGAAAGTCAATTTGTTTCTTTTGCATCAATGACCACCTGTTTAGTTACCTGGTCAGAACATCAATATAGAGGTATTTTCTGTCAGAGAAAGCTGTGTACAATACTAATAAGAAGATTAAGGTATGGTGGATGTTAGCTGTTGAAGAGTTCTGAATGAAATGTGGTCAGTGCCATTAAGTACTACAGTTGATAAAAAAAACAATAAACCATCATACAATGTGTACATCTGAGATACCCATGAACTCTAAGAGCATCTTTTATGATTAAATCCTTGACCCATGTAAGCTTTTAGTGAAAAGCTATAGATGTCCAGTTCTCTTCATTGTGATATTGGGTCAGTGAGCTGATGTTGGATCAGCTACTGAGTATTATAGTTCATTTTATGTTTTAAATGTTAGGTGTAGTATCATAGTGGTATGAGTAATGTCACATTAATAGCTGTAACCAAATGACATACATTGACTGCATTTGAGGTATCTAATGAAGATGCCTGACATCCAATCTTATGTAGGGGTTAGAGTGGTGCTGGAAATGCACAGCAGGTCAGGCAACATCCGAGAAGTTGGAAAATTGACGTTTTGGGCAAGAGCCCTTCATCCTACCCAAAACATCGATTTTTCTGCTCTTCGGTTGCTGCCTGACCTTCTGTGCATTTCCAGCACCACTCTAATCTTGACTCTAAACTCCAACATCTGCAGTCCTCACTTTTGCCTATCCAATCTTATATACGCTGGTCCTCTGCAGCTGAAAACTTACAATGCTAACTCACACTCCTAGGGTGTGAAGCATTTGTTGATAGCGGTACGCACAATGGCAGTTCACTGCAGATTATTTATTCTACTGTGGCACTGAAATCAGGATATTTTAAACTGCACACGAGTGCTAATCTCCATCCAGGTTGTCAATTAAGATGGACTCCTGTTGCCATTCCTAAAGAAAGGAACTACTCCCCTGGTCAGTATTCAGGAGAATCTCTGGATAAGTGTTACTGAAGCATAGCTTTAAAACTATAGAGCAAAGTATTTTGCCTGCTCTCTGACATCTCCAAGAGGGGTTATGGGCGATGAACAGAGGTTGAGTGCTGCTAACACGTGTGCATGCATATGCAATGAGCTGAGAAGAATGGAACTTTGCAAGGAAACTCAACTGGTCCTTGAGAAAGAGGAGTTTTAGGTCTGCCTCTACATTTAGTCACAACAATCAAGATTCCACTAAAGTACGGCCTTCCCTAGAGACTGGTGAAGACAAAATGGATTCTTGACTAACAAGGGAGCCCAAGTTTATCAGAATGGGTGGGAATATGGAACCGAGGCCACAATCAAATCAGGTCAGGCTCAAAAGTGTGATGGCTTCCTCCTGCTCCTAACTTGGGTGTTTGCATGTTCATCTCTCAACCTGCTGCTTTCCCGAGAAAAGAGCTTCAGGCTGAGGTTTTCTGTTAAATATAATTTATCTGATACTGTAAAATTTGTAATTTGAACATTTATTTTCCTGTTCCTTGTGACACATGCCATTAGAAGAAACTGTACCGAGTGTTTAAGGGAATCCAGTTTGGGTAATTTGTATTTACAAGTTCATTTTCTTGATACGTCCATGCCATAACCATTTGACTTTGGAAAGGAACAATGTGCAAGGTTATATGGAGAGGACAGGAGAATAATAATAACTGCAATGCTCACCAGGAAAGACAGTGAGTCAAACCATATTCGTGTGCACTCTGACAATGTGCAATTCTGTCAGTGAGTGCAGGGGTACTGGTAAATGGAACTGTTTACATCGATAAAGGTTTTGATGGTAGATTAGTTGAAGCAAGCCAGGGATGAAGTTGGGGCAATGTTATGGAAGCAGGAATAGTCGTCCTTGGTAATTGAACAAATTGAAAACCATTCACAATATTTCTTGTTCAAATGTGCACTTGTATTATAATCATCCACATGAAACATATTGACGTTCCCACCACTACAGAATCTATCCATATATCTTCACGTTTTTTTTGTCTGCTTTGTTACTGATCTTGTAGCTCAGTTTTATCATCATTTTATAATGTTGCACTATCTGTGGGAAACAGGAAGTAAAACTATTCTAATATCTTGATGTCCTGGATGGCTACAGAATCAGAATGTGATGAGTACAGATGTGTCGGTTAGGTGAGCCTAAGGCAAGAATAAAGGAGTGACAGAATGTGGAGAAGTTCAATCATCTATGTTTGTAATGGTGTGGAATATATCAATCTAATCACTTGTGCTTATAGTAATAACATGATGGGAAGAGATTGTGAGAGCATATAACCAGGGTAACAGATGATTGGAAGGGATTGAGAAGAGTGAAATGTATGTTTGTTGGCTGCATGATATCAAGTGTACATATCTTTGATGAATTATGATCTGATGCTAGTTTGGATGAAATGTAGTGATCAGCAATAGCTTTAGTGTAAGTAAAGTGAGGGAGATTTTGAATATTATCATCATCTGGAATTGTGAAATGAACCATACTAGAGCTTACATGTTGGATTGCATAGAATGTAGTAGAAATAAAGACCAGACACTGCATCCTTACAAGTGCCAACTATGTGTACTCTGACGTTTAATGTAACGTAACAAATTAGAACAGAGCAGTGCAATACTTTCTTCCAGTTATGAAAAATAGAGTCACCCAGAATGGGGTCTGTAGAACTCTCATTGTCACTGGCCCCAGACTGAAGTTTTAAATTTGTAATCACATTGAGTGTGACGTTGCCATTCACTTTTCAATCCAGTTGCTTCATATATTCTGTAATCTTTTCTCCAGTAGTTCAATTGAGTCATTGGTACTCATTCCAATCCTTCTACTGTACTGGCTTGGTAGTTTTCAACAAATGTTACAGTCATCATGCTAACTTTGCCCCTAGGTTGGGAGAGATGAGTCATTCAGGTATCCCATTCCTAATTGCTTTCCAGCACCATTTGTAAGTATGAGGAGGGAATAGGAAACAACAATGGCAGTATGGCACCAAAATGGAAAACTCACAACTAAAGGTCGCAAATGACTAATTGCAGAGTGCTCTGCAACCATAGCCACCACAGAGTCATTGAAAAACAGGAGGAAGGAAACAAAACTAGAAGGAAAAAAGTAAATTTCAAATTCAATTATCTCATTAAAAGTTTCACACTTGGAATATTGTTCAATATCTTCTGGAAATAACAGGTGATTACTGGATTGCCTTCACAAGCTAGATCCAAAAGCTGCCAAAGGCTCTTTAAGGGGTATACATGGCTTGGTGGCCTGACCATATTATAGATTGGCAGTTGGCAGATGGTAAGAAGATCTCTGAGAGAAAAGTCTAATGCGGATAAAGATTTTGGTTACGAAACTCCTCTATCAGATCCTGGCAGCTTATGACGGGAGTCAGAAAGCAGGACAGCTGGTAGGGTGCTGTCTGATCTGCAGTGCTGTGAATCACAGCTTATCAGCTGCCTCTGTCAGCTCATTAGTGTCTCGATAAAGCCGTGGACCAGCTCCCTCAGGAGTTCTATCCTGTGAATTGGTGAACAAATCTTCCTGCTTGTTTAATTTATTCTGAACAGCTGCAAGCATAAATATCTCGTCTTTATGACCTGATTACAAGATTGTGGCTTCCCTGTAAACTGGTTTTCTCTGTTTCCCAAAAAACATGCACAGACATACACACGGAGATGCGCACATGCACAGAGACACGGACAGACCCATACACTTAAAGTGCAATCACAAATAGGCTTGCCTGTGCTGAAATCTTCCAGCTGCCCAGTAGCACAGAGGGATTGTTAAATCATGTATTATTCCTTTATGCAGTAGGGTAATTTATTTTTGGTATACACAATATTCTACAGTGTCTGTTTCTTTTACAGAATAACTAGAACGATTTCTTGAACCATCAGGCGGGTATTCTCTGTACGGACCAACGTTCAAAATATTCGATTCCCCAGGGTTTAGTTGTATTGAGTTCATGACAAAGCACTCTATGTGTCACTGATCTATTTTGTTTGGGATGTTTTATTACCGATTAAAGTTAGAACTTGCTGATATTGCTATCTAGTGCCATATCCAACCATACCCATGCCCACACCATCACGACTCACCTTCCCAATGCCATTCGCTACTCACTACACAGAAGTATTCCTTTGGGATGGGATGTATAATCATAACAGCAGGGGTTTCCTGTCGAACTGTCATCCATAACTACTGAGCCACAGTTACTTTTACCCTTCCTTGTACTTGGATAGGGAGCATTTCACCATATGCATACAAAACCTCAGTCCCTCAGAAAGAGCTGTTGTAAGGAGGTATATGATCATGGGGGGTATGGTGCCTTCTCACATTGCTGAATGACAGAATTAAATTGTGCTCCACACAATTTTGGGGGGCTTTTGCAACGATGCTATTGGAGGTTCAGATAGTTTTATGTCCCTAATCCAAATCTGTTGAACTGAAATGCATGACCCCATTGCTGCATCCTTTAATTGTTGGCCGCAGTGGTCCAACGACATTACAAGCCATGCTTTCTTAGAAGCTTCCTATGTTTCTCCCCTTGACTAAGTGATTTATTGTCACCTTAACACAATCTCTTCTTAACTGTTGATCAATTTATTATTGCTGTGTGGTGCTGTATTTATTTTTCTTGCTGCACCCCTCGCCATCTCCACTGGTTCCACTGGAGGGATGAGACAATAACATATAAGATGATGTGACAGTAGCATCATTAGTAATGTGGGAGAGACTGAGAAGAGAGACAAAATAATTTGTACTAGGGGAAAGACATACCATGTATACTCGAGCAAAAGTTGATCTCATGTAAAAGTGAACCCCTTATTTTTGTTAAAAAAATCTTGTATATTCCATATATTTTGTGTAAAAATCCACCGTACTATATCACATTATAAACCGCTTACAAAGGAAACTGCATGTTCCCATTAACCCACTTAAATGAAATCGCATTCATTAATTCATACTGGTAACTCTACTCATCGCTCGTTGTTTACTATATTGCATCTCTATTTATTCATTCATTCATAACTCTCCTTAGCCCACTTGGTTTACTACAGCTCATTTTGATTCATTCATTCATTCAGACCGGTAATAAGTCTGTTGGTACTTAGCACACTTTGTTCACTATACATCCAAAAGTTAATACTGTTAAAAAGTTAATCATTTTAATTGTGGCATTACATCTGAATAAAAGTGAGATAAATTAGCTACATATATCTTTAACTCTTTCACAAATTTGTTAATGTTGCTGAGGTTCATAACATGCGAGAGTAAATGGGAAGGAAATAGAACAATTTGGTGGGAAAGTTCAAGATGCTTAGACACTCAGAATTTAATAAATGTTTCGTTTTAAGTGTGCCATTATACCAAGGCATGACGATGTTGAACAGTGTGATTTTGCAGGATTTTAATGAATGTTTTACGTGTTAAAGTTTTGTACCGGTATGTATAAATAAAATTTACTACCAGTAATTCATGCTTGTTTCTCTTGCTTTTATCAAGTACTTACCTTTACTGTAATTCATTGTATTTTTCTTCTTTACCTGGGATTAGTTGAGCAATCAAATCAACTGCTAATAGAGTCATAGAGATATACAGCATGGAAACAGACCCTTCAGTCCAACCCATCCATGCCGACCAGATATCCCAACCCAATCTAGTCCCACCTGCCAGCACCTGGCCCATATCCCTCCAAATCCTTCCTATTCATACACCCATCCAGATATTTCAAAATACAGCATGAATTTCAGCCCACATAATAGTCAACCCTATAAATTGAAGCTTTAAAAATAGTCTTTAAAAATTGACTTTTACATGAGTATATACTGTTGTTGATGTGCACAATGTGCTATAGTGTAAATAAAAGAGATTTTCTGAAAGCTACCAGAATCAAATATAAATCTTTCTTCAGTAGAGGGAAACCTCTTAATTACTGAACTAAATAAGTCAATGAAAAAAATGATTCCAAGGATTATCCAACAGAGGAACCTATTGTATGTCTTCGAGAACCTGATGATAATTGGAGTAGAGTGCTGCGACTCTCTATACTGAGTCTAAGGTTCTATTTGGTTTACAGTTGTGGAGTATGAACCACTAGTGAGTCTTTACATGAAGAGGAACATGTTTTAACAGCAAGATGCAGTTTGTTGTATGATAATAATAGGTAGAAGTGATGTTGGTTAGTTAGACATAATTAATAATTAAATGACAGTTTATCAAGACCCAAGGATGACATGTCAGACCCCACTGGGATCTTAGGTAGACAGGCAGGAGGCAGGAAGAACACAGCAAGCCAGGCAGCATCAGGAGGTGGAGAGATTGATGTTTCGGGTACAGTCCTGAAGAAAGGTTACCCCAAACATTAACTTCTCCACCTCCTGATGCTACTTGGCTTTCTCTGTTCTTCCAACCTCCTGCTTATTTACCTTGGTTTCTAGCACCTGCAGTTTTCTTTTGTCTATAACCCATTGGATCTTGAGTTGGATTCCTCAACCCAGAAATGTATAACGTCAACAGATTGGGTGGAATCCAATGCTGAATCCAACATTAACACTTGCAGTGCCATTACCTTATACATCAGAATCAACGGTCCCATTGTTCCATTCATTGTTACAAGGCTTCAATGTTTAATTATTATTGAAGGAAATCACTCACTGTTGCATTCTTTGCTGCTACTCCTACTACTTCATTCTCACTTGAAGTAAGATCAAGGATGCTGGTGGCCAAAGTCTGTTGATAAAAATAGAAACACTATGCAATTCTGTGAAAACATTGAACATACCCAGTTGACAAGGACAACCAAGCTTTTCTTCTTTGCATTTCATAATCCCAATGCCCTGACACAGATCACAAATTGCTGTCCAATACAGATAAGTGAATGAATAATGTAGCATGCATTAATTGTGAGGAGAAAGTGAGGACTGCAGATGCTGGAGATCAGAGCCGAAAAATGTGGTGCCGGAAAAGCACAGCAGGTCAGGCTGCATCTGAGGACAGGAGAGTCAATGTTTCATGCATGAGCACTTTGTCAGGGATCTGATCAAGAGCTCATGCTCAACACATCGACTCTCCTGCTCCTTGGATGCTGCTTGACCTGCTGTGCTTTTCCAGCACCACATTTTTCAACTCTGCATTAATTGCGGTATGAGTAAAGGAAATATTAATACCACCACACCACAAGAATCAGAAGGGTTAATTTACTTGTGTACGCTTGGTCAGTAGAAGGACTCTGAGCCAAAATCCATATATTCCTGACTATAAACCAAAGCTAATTTTTAAATAAAGCAAAATACTGCTGATACTGAAAACCTGAAATAAAGACAGAAGAACTTCAGCCTTTTCAGGGGAATGATCTTTCATTAGAACTATCAAATAATAGAAATTAAGAAATGTTAAAGCAGATTTCAAGACAGGATATTCCATTTTAATTTATGTTCCACTTCCCCTCTGAGATCTCTATCCTTGACCCTCTATACTGTTCCAATGAAATTCGGTGTAAACTCAGAAGCACCTCACCTTTCAATCGGGCAATTTTCAACCTTCCAAACCCAACAATTTCAACTCATTACCATTGCCCCATTTTTTCAAATGTAGACAAGCAGGATGCTGGAAGAACACAGCAAGCCAAGCAGTGTCAGGAGGTGGAGAAGTCAACATCCTGAAGAAGGGTTACATCCAAAACGTCAACTTCTCCACCTCCTGATGCTGCCTGGTTTGTTGTGTTCTTCCAGTCTCCTGCTTGTCTACCTTGGATTCCAGCATCTGCAGGTTTTTTTTGACTCTAACCATTTTTGCAAACAGCAATTATTAATGATGTTGTAATTTCTACATACACTTCCACCAAACACATTCTTCTTTACCTGCAACATTTCCCTTCCTCTTGACTTGTGCCATCATCCTTTTTATTATTTAATTCTTTCACCCTTCCATTACCATTGACCTTCCCTTCTGTTCTTTACTTCTCCCACCCCTTACCTGATCTCAGAACTTGCATAAACCTGTGATATCTGGAATAGTTCCCATTCTAATGTTTCAGTAATGCACAAAATTAATTCTCTTTGTTTCTCCTTAGACATTGCCTGTTGTGTTCAGTTTTTACTATTAATTTTTAAAGCTGATCTCTTACAGGATACTTCACAAACATTCATCTGTACATTTCTGTCATTTCCTCAAATTTCCTCATCTTTAATCAAGATGATTTTCTCTTTGTAAATCTATTGGACTTTTCTCACTGGTTGAGGGGTGACCTTGTAGAGGTTTATAAAATCATGAGGGTTATATGTAAGGTGACTGGCAGATGTCTTTGCCCTATGGTGGAGAATTTCAAGACTGCGGCAATATTTTTAAAGTGAGAGGAGAAAGATTCTAATAAGATATGAGGGGCACAGACAGTGATTCGTATGTGGAATGAATTTCCAGAGGAAATGGTGGATGCGGGTACTGTTACAATGTTTAAAAGACATTATGATAAGTAATGTTTGGAGTGATATGGGCCAAGCACAGGCAAGTGGGACTAGTTTAATCTGGGATTATGGTCGGTATGGACTAGTTGGGACTAAAGGGTTTGTTTCTGTGCTGTGTGACTCTATGACTATGATTTCAAATTGACTGTCTCTAATTTACCAGTACTTTCATAAGTATTCATGATTTCATCCCGTATTGAAGAATCTGGATTTCATGCTATCAGAGTACCACATGTAACTTGGGCAGAAATGTTAGTTTTTCAATCACAGGATGTGGGTGTCACTGTCTAAATCAGTATTTATTGCCCATCCTTAATTGCCCCGAAGGCAGCAAAAGGTCAACCACATTGCTGTGGGTCTGAGGGCACATGAAACCCAGGCCAGGTAATGACAGTGGGTTCCTTCCCTAAAGGACACCAAGGAGACGGGATCTCCACTTCTCACAGTCAGCAACAGGTTAATGGTCACCAATAGACTCTTCATTCTAGATGTTTATTGAGTGCAAATTCCACTATCTGCCAAGGTAGATTTGAACCTAGGTCTTTCGGACATTACCTGGGTCTTAGGGTTAATAGTCTAGTGATGGTACCACCAAGCCATCACTTCCTCATCTTGCAAAATGGTGGTGTCCATACCTCTGGACAAGGAGGCCAAGGTTTAAGATGTACTCATTCCAGCGGTGTGTAATAACAAATTTGAAGAGGTTAACTAAAAATATCAAGAGAGGACATAGAAAAGACACAATGGGGCTGTAAAGCATTTAGAACATGGTCACTCAACTTTATATGTATTGGCAGCAGGCCTTCAAAACCACACTACTTAACAATAGACTTGCAGAATAGATCTAATGCATCTGTAATATCCTGTGTATCCCATTCTTAAACAGAGTTGTGACATTTTTTTACCATTTGTTTGGCACAATTTTCATCTGCAAAGATCTTTAATGTTATGATTTGTGCCTCTGTTAAATGTGTCCCAACTTCTTTCTGTATTCTTGAATGCAAACCACATGAGCCTGATTAAAAAAGTTCAGGTTTTACTGTGCTTCAAATGTCAATCTGTAAATGTTGCAATCTGCAATTGTTAGCTACTTCTACAGGTCCACTTTCAGCCTCCCATGTAAAACCTGTAATTACAATCCTTACTCCAACAGAAAGTACATCTATGAATGAACCCATTCTTTAACTATCCATTTTTATTGTGTGCTTTCAAAAGTTCTTGCTATTTCTCTTATTGCCTGATTTGAACTATACTCCTTGATCATCTCTCTGAACTTGCTTTTTACTTAATTTTTATGCTTTTTAAAGATATTTGCCATATTGTCCTTCTTTAGTGCCTTTATGTTTAGCATGTGTTTTTAAATATTACTTTTTTTGTAACTGCTTTTATTAATTCATTGATCTTCCAACTTTAATACAGATTACGGGAATGTAGCTGGCTATATTTTTGAGATATGCAGCAATTCTTCCCCACTGACAACCATTTTTAATTACATGCTATTTTGAATTATTGCTGGGGTGAAATTTATCTTAGTACACAGTGCATTAAGTGGAGGTTGAACTTTTAATGCATATTTTTATATATTGCCAGGAACACATTTCTGTTCAATAAATTTTCAGGAAGCTTTATTATGGTGGATGATATTAAAGTATGGTATGACTGAATGACCTATATAAGTAAAGCAAATCAATTGTTCACTAGAGCATCGGAGGCTGAGGGGTGACCTTATAGAGGTTTATAAAATCATGAGGGGCATGGATAAGACAAATAGACAAAGTTTTTTCCTTGACATGGGGGAGTCCAGAACTAGAGAGCATAGGTATAGGGTGAGAGGGGAAAGGTATAAAAGAGACCTCAGAAGCAACATTTTCACTCAGAGGGTGGTGCGTGTATGGAATGAGCTACCAGAGGAAATGGTGGAGGCTAGTACAATTGCAACATTTAAAAGGCATCTGGATGGGTATATGAATAGGAAGGGTTTGGAGGGATATGGGCCAGCTGCTGGCAGGTGGGATTAGATTGGGTTGGGATATCTGGTTGGCATGGAAGGGTTGGACTGTTTCTGTGCTGTACATATCTACGACTCTATGACTATGACTCTAAATCAAATAAACCAAATCAACTATTTGTTAATTGGTATGCTATTAAATTCCAAATTTTGAAATTCTTGAGAGAGGGGGGAGATGCACAAAGAAAACATAAACACCGAGCCACAAAGATATATTGACTGTCATGGGCGGGTCCAGCATTTCTAGTTCATCCCTAATTGCTTCATACCATGCGTGAATTTTTAGAACCATATCAGAAGTCAGTTAAGGGTCTGGAGTGGGTCTGGATTCGGACGTAGGCCAAACCAGGTAAGGATGACATATTTCCTTCCTCAAAGGACATTACTGAAAAGATTGGGTTTTTAATGACAATTGGCAGTGATTAATGGCTAATATCAGGTTAACTTCTAATTCTAGATTTTTAATGAATTCAAGTTTCATTACAGTGGGGTTTGAACCCATATCACTCAGGGTGGCAGCTTGACATTCTGGGTTACTAATGCAATGACATTACCACTACATCACTGCCTCCACCAATGAGTATTGTGGAGTACTGTGAACAGTTTTGCTTCCCTTATCTAAGAAGTGATATATTAGCATTTGCGTCAGTCCTGAAAGGGTTACTAAGTTGATTCTGGGTAGGGAAGCGAGGTTGAGTTGTTTGGGTTTATACTCAAAGAAGAATAAAAAGAGGCTTTATTGAAACATTCAAAGGGGCTTAACAGGATGTGGAAAGGTTGTTTCCCCTTGTGGGGCAGTCTAGGATAACAGGGCAGGTCACCCATTTAAAACAGAGATGAGGAGCATTTTCTCTTTGTGGAATTCTTTATTGCAAAGGGCTGTTTGAGTTGGGTCATTTAAGTATATTCAAGACTGAGACAGACAGATTTTTAATCAGAAAGGGAATCAAGGGTTAAGGGGATAAGACAGGAAAGTAGAGTTGAGGATTATCAGATCAGCCATGATCTTATTGAATAGCTGAGCAGATCTGATGAGCCAAATGTCCAACTTCTGTTTCTATCTTATGGTCTTATTTGAGTATAATTTTGCCTTCCTCTGATATCACCACATTTATAATTCTATAAGGATAGGTGGGAAGCTAAGGATAGGAATGGAGACTAAACTGCTTTTCCCTAATCTAAGATGACTATAAATATTTAAAGTACACAGTTTCTTATAATGAAACACATTAGAGCAGCACAGACTGAGAATTAAACCTATGAACATTCCAATCGAACTAACTGAGATACCAAATTATTGGCGAGTTCCATAACTGATGGTTTGTATTCCAAGAAGCTTACCTTGGTGTGGTCCTGCCAGCTCTTGGGAAAGCCCTTGGAGTTAGCTCATGCAGTACAATGTTACATACAAAATACAGCATTGAAACTGGGCATTCAGTTCACCCTGTCTGCATCTAGACTTTATATGCTACCAGAGTCTTCCACCATGCTATTATTCCGAGATGAGTAATTGGCAGGTTCAGCATGAAAATGTCAGTGGAATACAAGGGGCATTTTCAGGTTCTTTTACCTATTTTGGCTAATTTTTCATTATTTTTGTGAGGAACCCATCTGTCTACATCACAGAATTAACTTTCACATGTTTGCAAGTGAGACAAAATGACACTATGCAGAATAAATAGATGAACTCTATAAAATTTGTAGCAATTGTTTCTATCCTATATCTAGCTACTTTTGGAAGATGTCAAAACAACATGTTAATTTGTCCCTAATGCCATAAATACTTGTGATTTGTTACTAAAAGGTAAAGTTGTCACAGTCTTACCAGAGCTTAGGGCTGCTCTTTCATTAGGACAGAAATAACTGGTTGTGGTTTAACCTGATTGTCACCACATCTGAAAAATGTTGAGAAGAAGAGTCCTTCATAGAAACCTCAGCTGGCATAGGAATTGAACTCACACTGGTAGCATCAGTGCATCACAGCCAATTGAGCAAACCCAAACCCCATAGCTTTTTAAATAGAAATAGAACAAAAGTATTTGTAACAATAACAAAACATAATTTTAAATCAGTTAATCTTCCTTAAATCTGTAAATAGAAAAAATATTTGCAACTGTACTAAAATTATGTTACAAATACAGACCTACACACCTGACAAAGAGCTTTATCATACTGGAATCTGTTATGTGCTTTGCAACTCACAGAGATCTACTCAGTTATATATTACTAGCAAGTGCTTTACGCAATTGTGCTGTGTGCTTTTATAATATTTCCAGGACATCTGCGGCAAATATTTGGGAACATTTTATAGAACATCCAGGCAGATCTTTTTGCTCCAGCCTGTGAAACGCCCATGGGTTTTGATGTGCTCAACACAGTAATGAGGCTCTTGGCACATCCCTGACATTCTGCTTTTTAAAATCTTTCTCCTGATTAATTCAATACAATTTGCTAATGGTACTCATAAAAGGACTTCACATGGAAAACATAAGGGATAAAGTGAACCCTCACTTACCTAGACCAAGCTGGGTAGGTGGGCAATTAATATTAGATGGGCATTTGCTAGTTGACACCCAGCCTCTCTCCCATTGTCTGAATTTGATTTGTACATGTGGATAGGTCAGAGGTAGCGACTGAAGATGTGCTGGTTGCTCAGAACAGATGTCTTATATTGCCCAAGCCCTCACTAAATTTTGCAATTTCAACCTTGCAGGATCAGATATTCCTGGAAGAAATAAATGTGTGTGCCAACCATTTAGGTGATGAGATGGGGTGTTGTGCTAAAGTCTCTTGGCTGGTAATCCAGAATCTCACATTGATGCTTTTGGGGCCTTTGGATCACTGCAGATGGTGCAATTTAAATTCAATTAATAAATCTGGAATTAAAAGCAAGTCTCAGGAAGGGTGACCAAAAATTATAACAGATTATCATAAAAACCCATCTGGTTCAACAATGCCCTTTAAGGAAGGAAATCTGTTCTCTTTATATGCAATTCCAGATGCACTTCACTGTAGTTGACCCTTGACCATTCTCTGAAATGGCGTCGTGATCCATTCCATTCAAGGGTAGTTTCAAATAACCAACTACTGGTCTTGTTAGTGAATGCACACACACATCCCGTCAAAGAAATAAAAAAAATCTTGCCTCTTTCAAAACAAAACTGCAGGTTTTACTGGACAGTTGGGCATTGCTGTTTAAGAAGGGTACTCTGCCATTGGGTAATATATAACAGCATTCATCAGTTAGGCACTCCATTTTATCAGATGCATGAAAAAGATTCTGCAAATGTCATATTTTCCTTCCAGTCATAATCTCTCAGCTTTGCTTCTGTGTGCCCCATCTGCCATGCAGCAAAAACAGCCTTTCCTGTTGAAAACCCAAAGGCTTTCATAATTTTGAACTTCTCTATGAAGTTCCTCTTAACTTTCTTTATTCCAAAGAAAAAGCTAAACCTTTCCATAACCTTAAATTACAATTCCTGGCAAGTCACTTGTGCATCTTTGCTGCATCCTTTCCGTCACCATTAACCACGGAAATGTAACGGAGTGCGTAATGATTGGAATAAAGTTGGTCAGGTGGATCGCATTCTCTATGAGTTTTCTAATTGGCTGCTACCTTGGGCCAATCAGGGAGTCCTGGCTGACAGATATTAACAGGGTCTTTTCACTGTGTCTCACACCTGCACACACACACACCATGGGTGCTGGGGGAAAAATAAGCACTACCGCAGTTAGGCGGTAGTGTGGGGGTTAAAAAAAAAGAAGAAAAAAGAAAAAAGAAGAAAAAAAATAACAGCGTCTTGTTCAGGGAGAGATGGGCACCGCGTAGACTAGAGTGATTTATTTTCCCCTCCAACTCTATTTTGATTTAGTCCCTGCCCTCCCCTTCAGTGTTTGTTCACACAGCATTGCCCTTTGATGTGAAGGGCACTGCTTGTCACAGGCCACTCGGGTGTTTTCCTACTTTTCCTGGTGGTGGAAATTGAATAAAGATTTGTACACCTTGTCTCTCACTGTGTCTCACACCTGCACACACACACCATGGGTGCTGGGGATAAAAATAATAAGCACTACTGCAGTTAGGCGGTAGTGTGGGGGTTAAAAAAAAGAAAAAGAAAAAAAAAGAAAAAAGAAGAACAAAAATTAACAGGGTCTTGTTCAGGGAGAGATGGGCACAGCGTAGACTAGAGTGTTTTATTTTCCCCTCCAACTCTATATTGATTTAGTCCCTGCCCTCCCCTTCAGTGTTTCATCACACAGCATTGCTCTTTGATGTGAAGGGCACTGCTTGTCACAGGCCACTCGGGTGTTTCCTTTCTTCCTGGTGGTGGAAATTAAATAAAGATTTGTGCACCTTGTGTCTCTCACTGCGTCTCGCACTTGCACACACACACACACACCATGGGTGCTGGGGAAAATATAAGCACAAAAAAAATAAAATAAACAGGACCGTTCACTGGCCACCCGGGTGTTTTCCTATCAAAAAGAAAAAAAAACACAGGAGGGTTTGATCACACAGCATTGCCCTTTGATATGAAGGGCACTGCTTGTCACTGGACCACTTGGGGACAAAAAAAGAAGAAAAAATAAAAGAAAAAAAAATTAACAGGGGTCTTGTTCAGGGAGAGGTGGGCACTGCGTAGACTAGAGTGTTTTATTTCCCCCTCCAACTCTATTTTGATTTAATCTCTGCCCTCCCCTTCACTTTTTTTTTAATCACACAGCATTGCCCTTTGCTGAGAAGGGCACTGCTTGTCGTTGGCCACTTGGATATTTCCTTTCTCGCTGGTGGTGGGATATAAATAAAAAAACTAACGAGAAAGAAAAATTAAAAATAAAAAGTAAACAGTGGACTTAGAGATTCTCCTCACTCTAGGAACTGGCTCTGAGCTGGCTGGTCAGAACTCATGTAGTGCGCACATCTAAAGAAAGGGTGACTTGGTGACAGGTGCAAAACTCAGGTAAGTAAAGAAAGAACACTTTGGACTACTTCTCAGAAATAAGCACAATGTCATGGTTCAGACATTTAGGGACTTGATCCATAATTCAATAATGGGTGGTTTCAGCACACATGTTCATAGGATCAAGACAACCTGAGTGAAGGATTCATATTATTCAAGACCACGGAGAAAGATGTGAGGACTCAGTTCCTACAGGAAAACAGAAGTGTCTGGCTCTTCAGTAATCCTATCCTCTCTTGGAAAAGCGGTGAGAGAAAATTGTAAAAACAACCAGGTCATGCAGCCGGGTTAGGATAGGCACTTTCTTTGACATGGCGAAAGTGAGGACTGGAGATTAGAATCGGGAGTGTGGTGCTGGAAAAGCACAGCAGGTCAGGCAGCATCCGAGGAACAGGAGAATCGACATTTCAAGCAAAAGTCCTTCATCAGGAATGATGCTGGGAGCCTCAGGGGTGGAGAGATAAATGGGAGGGTGGTGGGTCTGGGGAGGAGGTAGCTGAGAGTGCAATAGGTGGATGGCGGTGGGGTGAAGGTGATAGGTCGATGTGGAGGGTGGAGCAGATAGGTGGGAAGAAAAATGGAACATATCATGAAGCTGTTGCTGAGCTGGAAGGTTGGAACTGGGATAAGGTGGGGGGAGGGGAAATGAAGAAACTGGTGAAATCATTGATGCCCTGGGATTGGAGGGTCCTGAAGTGGAAGATGAGGCATTCTTCCTCCACGTATCAGGTGGTTAGGGAGTGGCAATGGAGAAGGCCCAGGACCTGTCTGCGGAGTGGGAGGGGGAGTTGAAGTGTTCAGCCACAGGGTGGTGGGGTTGATTGGCACTTCGAATAGGCATCCTGTCTCCCCAGTGTAGAGGAGACCGCATTGGGAGTAACAGATACAGTACATTTACTCTGTCCTGGAGGAGGAATGCCTCATCTTGTGCCTCGGGATCCTCCTACCACATGGCATCAATGTGGATTTCACCCATTTCCTCATTTCCCCTCCCCCATCTTATCTCAGTTCCAAAATTCCAGCTCAGCACCGCCTTCATGACCTGTCCCACCTGTCCATCTTCCTTCCCACCTATCTGGTCCACCCTCTCCTCTGACCTATCATCATTACCCCCATCCCTATCCACCAATCGCACTCTCAACTACCTTCATCCAGCCCAACCACCTCCCCCCCACCCCCTCCCATTTATCTCTCCATCCTCTCGGTTAACAAGCCTGATGAAGGACTGCTGTCCGAAATGCCGACTTTCCTGCTCCTCGGATGCTGCCTGACATGCTGCGCTTTTCCAGCACCAGCACTCTCCATTTTCTTTGATATGCCAAGACCTAGGCAATTGGATCACACTGAACTTAACCTCATGGCATTCTCCTTCCATGAGGACATCACACAGTAATAACAGGTTGGAAAGGTCACAAGAGACCAATACACATACTGCAAGAAGCAACAATTAAACCAGTCACCACTTTGGAATGAAGAGGCCCACCTCAAATAATCAGAAGCACCCTCTGAACATCATGCTTTTACATGCATAATTTACATGTAATGATCACAAACTATTTGGAAATAAAGTGTTTTTTGTTGTCAGTTGAATTCCAGAGATATTCCACAGATGTTTGCATGAACATCCACATGGATGCATCAATGATCTTTCTTTGACAGGTGCACCTTTCATCAAACCCTATCAGCCAATCATGATGCTCTTTCAAGGTGGTGACTTTAAAGTGTTCAACAGCCTGTTGAAATAGCTCATCTGTGACCTGGGTAACTGAATTGCAAACAGAATGGCCTTTTGTCAGGGAGGAGTACATACCAAAATTGTTGTATTGCTTTTATTGATATTGGACAGGGCTGATATTGTCACTTAGTTTCAGATCTGGTTCAAAGAGATTCTATCATTAAATTGTCTTCCTTTCTAAGATGTGACTTCCTTGTGTGATAATTCATGTGGTTACGCATCTCTGTTATTTTCAATAAATGTCCTGTGTAATAAATCTTGCTGTTCCTCATCTTATGACTTCAGATCCGCTTCTATCAAAATTCCACAACATACCATGTCCACATCCTGACTCCTCCCCTCTTGCTTATCATTGTGTCTCTTTAATTTTTCCAGTAATCTGTGACATCTTGATGCATCCATTCTGCTGTGAGGTACAAAATTGTTGATTTATCCATTTAAGTGTCTCATCTTTTACCTTTCTGGACTTTTCTGAAATGTTCTAAGGGCAAATTTATAGCCACCATAATTAATGCAATGTGCACTGAGAGGCAACCATGAGTAAATTTGCACATCTCACCATTAATTGGTGCTTAATAAGCCCTTAATGGCCCAGCAAAACTATCTCTGAGCCTGTGTGTTAATCTAAATCACTCCCAGGAGAGATTTTAGGAGCCTGGGCAAAAATATGCTAATAATCCATTTGTGCCAACACTTAACATTGCTCTCTCTTAGCACATACGTTAACATTCAATGAAGTAGATTTATCTTGATACAGAGTGCGCTGGAAAGTCATCCGATTGTGGCAACACTCAACTTGATCTACTTTGAAGGCTGGGCCTCATTAAGATAGGGGACTGTGGAAGCAACTTAAGGGGCCCAGCACAGCCCGGGGTGTGTCTTGTTTGGTTTGCTGGTCGAGACAAATACAGACTTGTGGTGCATGTGGGAAAGAGTGCAGAGTGGTCTACTCTCAAAAGGAATAGAGCTCAGTTATGGCAGCACAGCCCTGATTATTCTTACGAAACAAGGTGTGTTCAAGGTCTTTCACTACCCACAAAGTAACTTGATTCACCTTTATGTTCCTCTTGAATGACAGCATTCTGGCCACAGCATGCAAACTGCTACTCAGTCTAATGAGATGCAACACTTATTCTGGGGTCCTTGTTATATCAAAGGACCCAATTTAAACACCCATACAAGCTGCACACTTGTATTAAGCAGCTACCTATCATGAGAACCCTGGTAAGATAGTAATCGCAGAAATGACGAGGGTGGGAAGGCTAGTTTTAATCTCTAGCTATTTTTTATTGGATGGAGAGGCAGCTGTTCTGGTTACATCATGCAGTGGGCTTTAAAATCTCTCCCAATATGTCTTTCATAGTGTGAAAATCATGACTTTATTCACCATCAAGGCCCCCATCTCCTTTCTTTTTCATGTTGCCCGATAAATGTCCTGGCTCCTGGTTTGTGTCACTCTTGATCGTTCATTTTAGCCAGGATATTATCTCGACAAATGAAGGTGACAGCAAGCAGCAAATGCAAATCGAACCCACATAAAGTCCCAACACCTACACATTGACCCTTTAAACTATATAAAATCGAAAAAAAAAATACCTGAGGCTGGATATTGATGAAAATTTAATGAAAAGGCACTCATTAAGGGCAACAACACTCATCCTATTGCAAGAGATCTAAATCAATGAACTGCAAAAGCTATCACTGATTATTATCCAGACACACCCTGCACCCTGTAAACAGCCAGATTCAAGACAGGAATTCAGGTCTGTATTAAACTACATAATCTGTCATCAACAGCAAGTCATCCCAGTTTTCCTGATTCTAACAAATAAAATTGCAGATAATCAAAGTAGAATTTGACTTGTTCAATATTATGAAACAAATGTAATCGAATTAAGTCATGGAATATGGTCAAAAACCATTGGTAAAAATCCATATGTCCCATGTAATGAAATTGAAATATGACATAATCTGTCACTGTTCATCAATTTCCCTCTCTATCACCGTCTTCATTCTGGCCTCACTTGGTTCATAGGACTGTTCCTCTGAATCAAAATTTTGTGAATCTGAAATACCTCCCAGGAACTGCAAGTATCATCACAACTGACATACCAGAATAGTACTGAGTGAATACTTGTCCTTTAGATGAAATATTAAATTAAGATTGACTACCTGTCATGTTGGTACAGGTGTTTGTATGGATTCCCATAGCAAATTTGATGAACAGCAGACAGTGAAGAGTTCTCCACTGTCCTGCTCAAGGCTTCACCCTCAGCTCGCACCATCAGAAACAGATTAATTGTCTATTTGTTTCAATCATACTTGTCTGGTGCAGTTTGGACAGAATAACATCCACGCATACCTCAGTGGTTACTGCATTTTGAAATGAAATTAATTCTGTGATGAGCTTTGTGATATTTTAATGTGGTAAGGACAAAGAGTCCGAAGTTAGCAAACCCTTCTGCATTACTTAGTCCTCTAATTAGGCACTATTCTGTGGTCCTCTGCAAGTGTTGCAATGGTATGTAAAAGCCTTAGCTTCTGTTGAGATCTGATTTGAAGTTAAGTAACATTTTTTTTTGGTCACTTCTTTCTCCTCTTATAATCCTAAACAAATTTATCATTGTTGGTTTTTGACAATTTCATTAAAAATAATTGTACTTTTTCTTAATTGTTCAACTATGCAGGTATCATTGTGGTTTGGAGCAGCCCTCTTGAGTGATCATTGGGCAAATGATCATTAGTCCTTTCCACTGGAACTGCAGACCCATTTAATTACTTACTTATTCACTAATAATTGAAAGACAAGAAAGTCTAATGTACTGCAATTTGAGTAATGGAAATGATGAATACATATCCCCACATAATAAGTATTTATTTGACCTTGCAACATACACAGGTTGTGAAACAGTCTTTTGTAAATGCAAGTTCTTTCTTTCCAAATTGTATTATACAAACTGAATGGCCAAACACTGTGCATTTAGTGCTGAATAATCCTTTCCAAGCCTTTCATTTCTTGAACATATCAGTTGTTTCGTTGCTGTTCCCGGTTAGCAGTACTTGATGTGCAGACAGCACAAACTGTGCTGAATCTTTCATTACTGATTTCATTTTTCTACTTTCTCCATCTGAAAGACAGTACTTTTAACAAAAAATGTAGACAGTCAACATCTACAAATGACCTCAAAGATTCATCCTTATCTCAGAGAAAAAGATGTAGAATGGCTAAAAGTAAGTCACAAATCATGGCTAATTGGTGCAGTAAGCTCTTTTCTAAGTGAGAAGCCACCTGGCAGAAGGTTATAGTCCAACAGGTTTGTTTGAAATCACAAGCTTTCAGAGTGTTGCTCCTTGACAAAGGAGCAAGACTCCGAAAACTTGTGATTTCAAATAAACCTGTTGGACTATAACCTGGTTTCGTGTGATTTCTGACTTTGTCCACCCCAGTCCAACTCTGGCACCTCCACATCATGGCATTTTTTTTAAGTAACAGCTAGAAATGAAACTGTTCTACACATCTGTTGCCGAGTGGGCAAATTTGTTCTGCACTCACCTTGGGTCACGATTTAAACAAAATAACTGAAATATGTTTTAAAGATCCACACACAATATTTTTTCTAATGGAAGCAGTTTGACTGCATAAACCTTTGTTTATATTATTACATTTCTGATAGTGAACCAAATTCAGGCTTCTTAATAACCCGAGACTCAATCTAAAAGAATAACTAACTTTATTCAGGAATAAACCAACATTAAATATGACATCAACTGCGGCCAGAATTCCATCTTCAAAGTTCTGGGTAGTGTAATTGGCCCAAAAATCATGATGCAAGACCACTCTTTCACTAAATAGTGTTATTCCATTTAGTGCAAACCTTGCAGAAGCATAAGTTTCCCATGTCACTCAAGATTGAATTAGCAGGCTGTGTGTGGATCATTGGTTTCAACTCAATAATCTTAAACCAATTATAGGAAAAAATAGAATCCTACCTGCCATACCATACCCCCAAAGGGAGAAAATTAGAAAAACATCTAGAACCAAAAGTATTCATAATATATTGATTTTTGTCTCATTGGATTGTTTTGATCAGTTAATTTAAGGGCATATCTGTTTGTGGGTTGATCTTTGGACTATGGGCAAGTATGTGTATAGGATTGTGGGTGGAGTGTAGGGGAAGTGGAGGACAGGAGCACATGTGTGTAAGCCAATTTTTTTTTGTCCGTAACAATGGTCTATGTGGTCTGATGGAGAGAACAAAAAAAGTGGAACTTAAGGGAAGCTGGATATCAAAGTTACTGTGGTTGGAGAGACTGTTTCAATGATAAATGTGTTTAATATGAAGGATGGGTAAGGAAAACGGAGATGGAACAGCAAGGGAGGTTTAAAAGGAATTGGAATTGGGATGGAAAGAGTGAAATAACATGGGGAGCATGGAATGGAATGGGATGGAATTGGCATTTGTGGGAGTGGATAGCACAAGAGGGATAGCAGGGGAAGGAAGGATAAATGGGATGGGCATGGCTTGGCATATAGGAAGTGGCATGAGTTGAAAATAGTTAGAAATGACTATGCATAGTGGTCAAAATTCACCATAGGATCGTTGGTGGAAGCAAACATATTGTTTATAAAAGGGCCAAAGTATTGACATTAAATGGCCTCAGTGATCACTTGACCACACAGGTTGAGCAGGTTTCATGAAGCCAACATGGACTGAAGGCCAACAAGGACCCAAGAAAAGGCTGAGCTAAAATTAACATCTTCCTTGCATGCAATTAAATAGCAGCAATCTATGTGAAAAAGTATCTCCTATTTCAATTTACAACTTTGTGAGAATGTTCCCATTCCAGAGATGGAATCTCACCTACAATGAAGAAGCCTAAAAATATAACTACCATATACATGGAATACACAATCAAGCTTGTGTTTCGATGAGCTTCATTTGATAAAACACAGAGAATAACTTTATGAATGTAGCCCCCTCTGTATCTCAAAAAGAAAAAGTACCTGATGACAATACTGATTGGATGGGATGAAATGTCATGACACCTAAAATTCAAAGGATACCAAGATTAGTGTAAAGAATTGTAGCTTGGGTGATGTTTGTTGCAGTTGTGAATATGTTCACCAAGCTGAGAAGTTGATTTGCAGATTTCGACAATACTTGCTACTGCTAATGGTCCAAGGCACTAACTAGCGAACCATGATGTCAGTTTAAACCCTCTACCCCAAGGACATTCAAAGGACATTAAACTGTGTATTTCTTTGCCTTATACTGGACAATATCTCCTCTTAACTTTAGTCTTGTGTGATGAGGACTCATGTGATTTCACAGAAGTGGACAGTATATTACTTTTCTGCTGTTGCCACTTTTAAAAGTTGCAGACCACTGACTGTATCTGGCATTTATGCCAAAAGTATGCAAAAAGATGGAGTATTCAGTGCTTTTGTCACTTTTCACACCTTTTCTGAGCAGTATGATGGAAGAATCAATCAATGTCTAGATAGAGGAAAGATCTAAAAAGCCCAGGGAATTTTTTTAATGTGATTCTGCCTGAGCTTTGCCCAAGGATCACTTTACTTGGGAGTCACTAATGGAGTGGAGCTGCCTTGCACCATTTGCAATATCCCTGGTGGTTTGGCATTGAGCCCAAAGACTAATCTACTTTCTGTTTCTGTAATCTGTTCCTTCATGCCAGATGGATAGATAAATTCTGGTCTCCAAATTTGAATAAAAAATGTACTGACAAATGCTCCTTCACCATTTGGGTTGTGGCACTTTGGCTGTTGCTTGTAAACTTTAGCTCTGTACGCATGCAGGTGATTAGAAATGGTTAGGAAAAATTTTCACATTTGTTACTACTATTACCACCTTTAAGTATCAACTGGCTGCCATCCCAATGCTATTTCTGGATAAAAAAATTACTGCCAACATGATATTGTTTGAGTATTTCCATATGTTAGACATTGTAACATAGAGCACAAAGACTGGCTGCTGGTTGAGATGGATGTCTTGAAATTTATTAACAATGCTAACTACTTACAATATCTCAAATTTACACAGAGTTTGGGCTTTGTGTTTAGTGGCTTCATAGAGAAAGATAGAGTACAGAAACTTGTAGAAGCCTAAGTGATATGGCAATGCCAAGATTTGTAGCAAAATCAGATGAGAATTCCAGCAAGGCTAATCATGGCATTAGAAGCATTTTGCCCCATCTTTTATGCTTTTCAGAAGTGTAGTGGCAAGTTTCTTGCAAGTCTGTGGCAAGTTTCCAATTAAGGGAAACTATTCTTCATTTATCACCTTGTTGATGGCCCAACCTATCTCATTAATTGTCAGTTTTCAATGTTACCAAACTTGCCAAAAACTCAACATAGAGGCAACTTGGAAGTCACCTGACAAATTCAGCTTCCCACTTGTTCTGCAGGACCCATATGTTGGCCACCAAGCACCACCATCTCCAGGGCACACTCTAAGGACAATGGCTACACGCAAGTTCTACTTGCAGACTTTTTTTTAGCTAACCTTTCAGGAAGGCTATGACATATTTGTGGACTCAGTGGAACTTGAACCTAAGCTTTCTGATTCACAGGTAGGGAACACTACCACTCCATCTATCCTAAGTTCTACTGATAGATATTTTCCTAATCGACCTACTCAGAGTTTTTGAGACACAGGTGAGACCTGGAACCTCACCTACCTGGTTTGGGAAGGAATACTGCAGTTGCACCACAAGAGCACTCTAAGTTCTACTTAAATTCTGTTCAACATTCATCCCCCAAACAAGATGTCAGGTAATTTATGTTATTGGTATTAGTTGTTGATGCAATTGATTGCCATGCCTTCCTACATTACAATAGTGACTACATGCCAAAGAATAATTAAAAGCTGCCAAGTGCTTTGCCTCACTGTACACTCTTGAAATATATAATTTCAAGATTTCCCTTTTCACATTCATATATTTGGAGAGCTATCATGTTTTACTTGTGGCTGTTCTTCTATTAGTATTTCCTTGAGGTCTCAAAGGTCTCACTGTTTTCGATCTCAACCCTGATTAAGTTCTTCTTCTGGTCATAGAGTCTTAATAAACATGCAGTTCAAGTAATCTTGAATATCCCCATCTGCCTTTTCATTCTGATCTGTAATGCTTGACAGTGTATCAAAGCTATACAAAGATTTTCCTGGAGTATATGATATCCTCAGGCTATCGTCCTGGAGCCTGATCATCATTCATTGCATCCACAAAGGACAGTCATTCAAATATCTATCAAGTAGAGGGACTGGCAGCTTGCAATCAATTTTGGTATCAACACTACACAAAACACAACTTTTCATAAGCAAGAATTGTGTCATGAGTTCATAACTCAATTATGTATCGATCAGTGGCTTCTCCTGTTTTTTTTGTGTGTATGTGAAAAACCTGTCTTTGATGCATCATATGCCACTGAAGGTGGATGTGCCCCTCAAACTATATCACAAATTGTGTATAATTGAAATGATAGCTATCCAATGTATCTTCCCAGTGACACCTAGGAAAACAGATGTGTTCACCTTTTGACTTTTAAGACTGGCTCCAACATTTGGCAGAAACATTTCCAATTGCTTTTGAAATCCTCCTGCCCTTCAACAGCATTTCCAGAATTAAGATGGTGAGTCTTGCAGGTAGAGCGAGCTAGTCATGGGGCATTTTTGAATTGTCTTGTCAAGATGGAATTTAGATTTTCTTCGAACAGTGATTGGTTTATTTTATCTACAGATATTCTCTGTTGTTTTATGGCCACACATCACTTACATTATAAGCAATGCAGTGGTGCTGTATTTATCGTGAGGCAGCAATGGCATGTAGCAGAGCTTTCAGTGATGGGATCTTTATCTGCACTCAGCCATTAATATCATTGTTAATGTTTTGATAAAATCACGTTTACTGCAAAAAAAGGTTTATTTCAGTAGGATTGGAAAGGGAAGGAGAATGTATTAATGTAGTCGTACTAAGGACAACTTTTTCAAGCAGATGGTGGTACATTTTTGGAATGAACAACCAGAGGAAGTGGTGGAGGTGATACAGTTGCAATGTTCAAAAGGCATCTGGAATAGTACATTGTTAGGAAGGGTTTAGAGGGATATGTGCCAAATGGGACAGGATTAACGTAGGCTATCTTGCTGGCATGGACGAGTTGGTCCAAAGGGTATGTTTCAGTGCTGTATAACTCTATTTTGACATTTGTAAACATGGTGGCAGTTTGTTTTTGTTTTGGAGGACATTTCTAGTGAAATATCAAACCCAGTCTTTCACAATCACATTATGCATGGCTAACAGGCTGTTATGACGGAGCAGAAAGCGCGGTCAGCCTGGCCCGGTTACTGCACAAACATAAATGGAGGACGAAGGGATTCCGGAGCTTTCCAGCATCCAATTATCATTGTGTGCAATACTGTTCAGGCTGGAACAGACATCGACTGTCACTCCCTCTGAAGCGGTGGCTTTTTAAAAAAGATCACACTTAAGGCAAGCACCAAACCTTGTATGTTCAATATCCACATGAAGTAATGGGACTTTTCTCAGCAGTTGGAGTAAACTGCGATTGGCGTGAGTGCGTTGAGACAAGGAAAGGAGGTGCTGCTGAACTCCATCTCTCTGATGAATCAGGCACCCTACGCAGAGACAGCCGTTGAACGTCACTGAGCGGGATGAGCGTTCCCAGGTTAGCCAGCGATAAGAGGCTGCATTCCTAAATTTAGACCGCTTGTGTTAACCAGAGAGCTCTGACCTATACTGTCTGCAGCGAATCAGTGCGGATCACTGAGCTCATGCATAAATTTTCACAGCGATATCGTGCTGGTCTTTTGTGCTTTCATATTAATAACTGCCCGCTGTTGTGTGTGTGTGTGTTGCATTTTGAGCGGTCATTCATATTCTCAGAATATTTGTACAGGGGATACAAAGCGGACACTTTTTTAATGCAATGGATGAAGGCGGTTCCTAGCCTGCTCATAAAAATCAATAAAACTAGAATCAATGGTAACCATTTCCAACAGGAAGTTTCAAAAATACTGGAAATCGGAAACAAACGTACAAAACAAAACTTTGAAATTTTACTTGGAGAATTTTACTTTGAAATTGCGTAAATCCAAACGGACAACTATTGGAAACGTCCAACTAGTTCTCATTTATGTTTCATAACTTTAAATGGTATGTTTTCTGTTTTGGTAATGGCTGCGGGCTGACCTGCAGAACCAAATCATTTCTAGAGTTTGCATTTCCCCAGGCTTTTGCAGACCATAGGACCTTAAGAAATGAACAGGAATAGGCTGTTCGGCCCCTCCAAGCGAAAGTGAGGGCTGCAGAGGCTGAAGATTAGAGTCAAGATTAGAGTGGTGCTGGAAAAGCACAGCAGGTCAGGCACCATCCGAGAAGCAGGAAAATCGACGCTTCGGGCAAAAGCCCTTCATCGAGTTCGGCCCTGGATCCTGCTCCACGCTTCAAGAGGATCATAGGTGATGTGACATTACTCAAATTCACTTTCCTGCATTTTCCCCACAACTCTTGATTCCCTGACTGATCTAGAAGCAATCTCAGCTTTAAATGTACATAAGGTCTCCGTCCCAACAGTCCTCTGTGGCAAGGGGTTCCAAAGATTTACAACAGCCAGAGTAAAAATTCCTCCTCATCTCAGGGTTAAATCAGTGCCCCCTTTTTTCTGCCCTCTGGTCCTAAACTTTCCCATCAGGTGAAACATCCTCTCAGCAAGTATCCTACAAGCCCCCTAAGAATCCCAAATGTTTCAATGAAGTCACCTCTCAACTGTCTAAACTCCAGTGAGGAGACTCTTAAAGCCGTTTAGCCTTTGCTGACAAGACAATCCCTCCTTACCAGGGATCAGCCTTGTTAATCATCTCTGAGCTGCCTCCAGTGAAATGATATCTATCCTTAGGTAAGGGGATGAAAACTGCTCGCACTCCTCCAGATGTGGTTTCAGCAGCACTTGTTCAGTTGCAGTAAGTCTTCCTTACTCATATATTCCAACCCCTTTGAAGTAAGGGTCAATATTTCATTCGCCTTCCTAGTTACCTGTTGTACCTTTGTGCTGGCTTTCTGTGTAATCATACACAAATCCCCCCAAGGCACATTAAATTGCAGTTTTCTGCAGTTTTCTCCATTTAAATAATATATTGTCCTTTTATTATCCCTTCCAAATTGAACAAATTCACATTTTCCCACATTATACTCAATTTGCCAACTTTTTGTCCACTTAAAATATTAATATAAGCCCATAAGACCATCAGAACTAGGAGCAGGAATTGGACCATTCAGCCCATCGGGTCTGCTCTGCCTTTCAATCATGGCTGATACATTTCTCAACCCCATTCTCCTGCTTTCTCCTCGTAACCTTTGATCCCCTTGATACTCAAGAACCTATTTATCTCCATCTTAAATATACTCAATGGCTTGGCCTCCACTGTCTTCTGTGGCAATGTGTTCCATAGATTCAACACTGTCTGTCTGAAGAAGTTGCTCCTTATCTCCATTCTAAAACGTCTTCCATTTCCTCTAAGGCTATGTCCTCGGGTCCTAGTCTCTGAATGGAAACATCTTCCCAACATCTACTCTGTCCAGGCTATTCACTATTCTGTATGTTTCAATTAAATACCCCCTCATCCTTCTAAACTTCATCAAATATCAACCCAGCGTCCTCAAGTGTTCCTCATATGCTAAGCTTTTCATTCCTGGGACCATTCTCATGAATGTCCTCCAAACATGCTCCAGGCCAGTACATCCTTCATCAGATATGGGGTCCAAAACTACACATAACACAACAAATGTGGTCTGACCAGAGCCTTATAGAGCCTTACAGAGCCTCAGAAGTACGTCCCCGGCTTTTGTATTCAAGTCCTCTCAAAATAAACGCCATAATTGCATTTGCCTCTCTAACTACTGACTCAACTTTCAAGTTTACCTTGAGAGAATCCAGGACTGCAAATCACAAGTCTCTTTGCACTCCAGACTTCTGAATTTTCTCCCCATTTATAAAATAGTTCATGCCTGTATTCTTCCTAACAAAGTGCATGATGTCTCAATTACCCACATTGTACTCCATCTGCCACTTCTTTACCCACTCTCCTAACCTGTCCAAATTTTTCTGTAACCTCTTCACCTCCTCAATGCACCTGTCCCTCTACCTATCTTTGTATCATCTGCAAACTTTGCCAGAACATCCTCAGTTCCTTCATCTAGATCATTAATGTATAAAATGAAAAATTATGGTCCCAACACTGAGCCTTGTGGAACACTACTTGTCACTGGCTGCCGCCTTGAGAAGGACCCTTTTATCTCCGCTCTGTTTTCTGCCAAACAGCCGAGCTTCTACCCATGCTAGCACCTTGCCTCTGACACCATGGGCCCTTATCTTACTCAATAGCCTCCTGTGCAGCACCTTGTCAAAGACCTTTTTGAAGTCCAGATAGATAACATCCATTGGTTCTCCTTGATCTAACTTGCTCATTACTTCCTCAAATAATTCCAGCACATTTGTCAGACATGACCTCCCCTTGATAAAACCATGCTGACTTTGCCCTATTTTACCATACACTTCCAAGTATTCAGAAATCTTATCCTTTACAATGGATTCCAGGATCTTACCCACGACTGAGTTCAGGCTAATCAGTCTGTAATTTTCTGTCTTTTGCTTTACTCCCTTTTTAAACAGGGGTGTCACGTTAGTGATTTTCCAGTCCTCTGGGATCTTTCCTGACTCTAGTGATTCCTGAAAGATCACCACTAACACCTCCACTATCTCTTCAGTTATCTCCCTTAGAACTCTGGGGTGTAGTCCATCTGGTCCAGGTGATCTATCCACCTTCAGACCATTCAGTTTTTTCTAGCACCTTCTCCCAAATGATGGCCACCATAATCAGCCCTGCCCCTCACTCTCTTAAATTTTTGAGATATTACTTGTGTCTTTCACCGTGAAGACTGACATAAAGTAATTATTCAGTTCCTCAGCTATTTCCTTGTCCCTACTATTATCTCTCTGTAAACTGTTTGTATCCCTCTTGCAACCTGCCTTTCCACCTTTTTTTTGTCATCTGCAAATTTGGCTACAGTACATTCACTTCCTTCCTCCAACTCATTAATTTATGTTGTAAATAGTTGCGCATCCAGCACTGCTCCCTGTGGAACCCCACTGGTCATGGGTCACCAACCTGAAAAAGAACCCTTTTTCCCTGCTCGCTGTTTCCTGCCCATTAGCCAATTCTCCTTCCATGCAAATATATTACCTCCAACACATTAGGGTCTTATCATATGACTTAAACATTTTTGAGATACTTTGTTGAATGCCTTCTGAAAGTCCAAATACAACATATCTACTGGTTGCCTTCGATTTACTCTGTTTGAGACTTCCTTGAAAAACGTTAATAAATTCTGCAAGAGGCATAGGCCGACACTCTGGTCTGCTATGATCTGTTACTAACTGTCATGAAAAGAAATGATAAGAACATTGGATTTACACACGTAATATCTTTAATATTACAGAAAAATACATTTCTGGATCAGAGAGATGACAGGAAAAAATTAGCCCTCCACCTCAAGGGTAACTGTACATTTTGGTGTAGATTCAGAAGTCACACAACACCATGTTATAGTTCAAAACGTTTATTTAAAATCACAAGCTTTCAGAGCGCTACTCCTTCATCAGGTGAAGTGACATAGGAGCAGTACTCTGAGAGCTTGTAATTTCAAATAAACCTGTTGGACTATAACCTGGTGTTGTGTGACTTCTGACTCTGTCCAACAACAGCATCTCCACATCATGACTACCATTTTGGAGTAAACATTGCAGGCATTTGTGCATAGCTATGTGATTTTATAGGTCTCTATGTGTTTAAATGTTGATAAAGGATAATCCGTGTGTGTGTGTGTGTGTGTGTGTGTGTGTGTGTGTGTGTGTGTGTGTGTGTGTGTGTGTGTGTGTGTGTGTGAGATATACATACATGTATAAACAAATAAATGCATTTTAAGTGTCTGTATAAGTATATGCCGATATTTACATGTGAATGTATTTATGGGAGAAACACCTTTCATAGACATGAAGGTTCTTACAAATATAATCTTATACCATCACATATTAACTCAGGTAAACACAAGCAACATATTCTCCCATGTTTGAGACAATCTAATCCCACTGTAGACAAGTCTTAAAGTAAATTTTGCCTGGTTGGCTTTTCAATTTTCTCCACAGTGGATAACAATCAAACATTCAATACATGGAATGTTAAGGATTATAACATAATCTGCAAGCAACCAAAATAGAAGAAGTAAGAATAATTTCCTTGTGTCAAAAAGACTTGTTATGGTGGCTCCACAGGCGCTTGCCTTAGTATAGGATGCTTTCCTCAAGCATTTGAAAAATTTGTTGCATGATCTTCATCCCCGAGGAATACACAACATCATTTTTTTATCTTTAATCAATTCAATTCTAGGCAGTGCAGAACGGAATTAATCTAATCTGTAAACTATATGACACTGTTTAAATTAGCAGAGAAAAACACAACAGAATAAGATTAGTGACTTTTGAGAAGATTTGTAGATCTGGTTGATGGTATGTCTGTAAGTTAGCTCGCTGAGCTAGAAGGTTTGTTTTCAGATGTTTCGTCACCATACACGGTAACATCATCAGTGAGAGTCTCCGGTGAAGCGCTGGTGGTATGTCCCACCTCTCTATTTATAGGTCTTGGTTTTGTAAGGTGTGTGATGTTATTTCTATTTTTTTTTCAAGGGACGTACCACCAGTGCTTCACAGGCAACACTCACTGATGCTGTTACCTAGTATGGTGACAAAATGTCTGAAAACAAACCTTCAAGCTCAGCGAGCTAACTTGCATGCTTAACAGAAGAACATTTCTGAGCAACGTGCCCATTTCTCTAAATCAGTGTGAAAGATATTGACTGTCCTGGGAGTGTTCTTCATTCTTTTTATTCTGTTTGAAGTCTTTAATTTGACCATTCTTTTCCAACGACTCTCCAATCATGTAGCTGAGTGGCATTTACCTTACCTGGATCCATGTTTTGCTGTGCAGTTGTATTCAGATAATTTCCCTCAATTCATTCCTTTTCTCCCCCTTCAATATTACTTCCCGAGTCCACCTGGATCTAAATGAGAGAATATCAGAGGTAGAGTTGTCACCGTTCAGATGAGACATTAAACCAAGGTCCCATTTCCCTCCTCTGATGGTTGTAAAAGATTCCATTAAACTATTTCAAAAAAATCAAGGGAGCTACCCCTGGGGCCTTGGTCAATGTTTATTACTTAATCAAGAACATAGAAACAGATTGTCTGGTCGTTGCTGTTTGAGGAAACTCACAGAATAAACATTTCCTACAGCACTATACTTCAAAATACTTAATTGTGAAATACTTTAACTTTCCAGTGGTTGGGAGAAACGCTTTACAAATGCAAGTCTCCCTTTCTTTACTTTTATCCACATGATACACATGCTGCATCCAAATTCACATCAAATTCCAAAGGCAGGAACTTGTTGTCTGTAATAAAGTGCAGAAATCTGGCCCAAATGTTTCTCCTCACCACATCCTGGTGATGCTTGGCTGCCCATCTGACTGGAGATGGTCCTGTTGAGCGACTGCTCCCAGGTATGGTATCTAACTGAGTGCAGCAAATGGGATAGGCACCCAACTGGTCCAAAGGAGATGGAGAGAAAACTTCGCTTCTGTTGTAGCCATAATGGGTGCCATGGTGATGCCAATGAATTACTATTTCTGAGGCCTAGGCTAATGCCCTAGGTATACTTTCAAATCCCACCATGATAGCAATGAAATTCAATTCATGAAATACAAAGAGAGTCTTAGTATTGATGACCATCAATAACAAAATCTGCTATCCTAAGTTAGTCTAGTCAATGTATTACTTCAAATCCACAGCAATGTGATTGACTTTTAACTGTCCAGTGAAACAATCCAGCACACCATTCAGTTCGGGGGCAACTAGAAATGGGCAACAAATGCGAGTTTTGTGCCTGAGCCAAGTTTCAAGATGGCAGTGGTAGAATAGGCAATGTCTGGGCTCCTAAGCTTGGGCCTCATCCACTCCATCCATTTCATTTTTTTTTCCTTTTCTCGTGTTTATCTCTTTTTAGTTTTTGTTTCTACTTACCTTCTCAGAGAGCTCGATCATGGCAGTATTGGGGACATTGACATCGGTGAGGAAGGTGGAAGGCGATAGGACGGTAGCTTCGTTGGGGTCCGGAGCATGGAGACAGCTGGTGAGCCCTGAGTAGGACTCTGGTAGACAGTGGTGAGGCGGCCCATGAATGCAGAGGTGGGACTCTGGTAACGGCAAGGAGGCAACTGGTGGATGGGTGAGCACAGGACCTGCATCAGCTGCTACATCAGTGGAGGCAGCATTCGTGATGTTGGGTCTGTGGTGAAAGACAGCGCCTGAGGAGCAGCGATTTCAGCATTGGTTAGTTCCAGTGCTGGCAGCAGTGAAGCAGCGGCAGAGGGATCATGGATTCTTAATATTTTGGACAGTGTGATAGCTCAATGGTTAGCACTGGTGTCTCACAGCACCAGGGACCCAGATTTTATTCCAAACCCACATTGTGTGTGGGTTTCCGCTGGGTGCTCCAGTTTCCTTCCACAGACCAAAGATGTGCAGGTTACGTGGATTGGCCACAGTACATTACACTGGAGTGTCCAGGGCTGTCTAGGCTAGGTGGATTAGCAATGGGAATGTAAAGTTGCAGGGATGGGGCAGGGGAGTGGGTCTGGTGGGATGCTCTTCAGAGGGTCAAAGAGATCTATGGCTTGGGAACAGGCCTTCCAGTCTAACTTGCCCCTACTGCCCAGCTTTCACAATTAAGCTAGTCCCATTTGGTCGGTATGGACTGTATGGGCCGAATGGTCTGCTTCTGCTCTGTAGGTATTCTACGATTGTATTTTTTCACAGTAAAAAGCACATGACAATAAAATCATTCATTCATTCATGAGAGTCACGTCCATGAATAATAAAGAAAAAACTTGCTGGCAGTCCCATTTGGAGAGTTTCGCACTGCTGAGGCATGGGTGAAGGTGCTCTCTGATAAAGTGCAAATTATTTAAAATGATTCATAGTCACAGAACAATATTGTGCAGAGAGTCCAACTCTGGGGATCTTTCAGATTTCATCCAAAGGATGGAGCCCCCCTGGCTCTGGCAAGATCGCAGGCAGATAATTCACGTTAATTGTGTACCTGTCATTTCAGGAGGAGTGGCCACCTGCTTTGCAAGATTAGCCTGAGACAGGATTGCATCTGGTCAATATTGCTCAGTCCCCTTCCCCAGCCCACAATATCCTCAGCTACCAATTTTTACTTGTGGCATACCCCAATCTGGCAAGCAGTTGCAGCAGTGACACCTGGCTCCAGCTCATAGTCCAGTTAGGAGAAAGGGAGGACTGCAGGTGCTGGAGAGTCAGTATCGATAAAGTCTGGCACTGGAAAAAGCACAGCAAGTCAGGCAGCATCCGAGGAGGACCTGATAAAAGGGTCTTGCTGTAACGGTGACTCTCCTTCTCCTCAGATGCTGCCTGACCTGCTGTGCTTTTTTCCAGTGCCACACTTTGTCAACTCCAACTGTTCAACAGCTCTCAGCCCCTTTATTGTCTGCAATTTGCCATGTTGCTTCTTCAGAAAAGATGTTATAATCAGACACTTACAGGATAGTGTGTACAATGACAGGGTGTCAGAATCAGACAGTGTGTGTATAATTCAATTCTTACAGGACATTGTGCGGAGGAAGGAGATACTATAATCAGGCCCATGCAGCATAGTGTAAACAGAGACAGAAGATTATAATCAAAACATTTGGGTCAATTTGTACAGTGAGAGGTGATAATAATTAGACTGTTGCAAGACAGTGTTATAAGGGAGACAAAATAATAATCAGGCCTTCACAAAATATTATACACAGAGTATCCTGAAACAGTATGCATGGGAAGAGTATATTATAGTCTGGCTATCCTTTTACAATGTATACAGAGAGTATCGTATAACCAAAATGTCCCAGGACAGTGTGTACAGAGAAAGCCAAGTACACTTACAAACCAGGGAACACAAATTGGGAGTATATTATGATCAGACATCTCTGGACAGTGTGTGCAGACTTTGGATATTTGAATGTCCCAGGATAGTGCATATAGAGAAAGTTGATTATACTTCGACTCTTAACAGGATAGTTTGTACAAACGTTTGATATTATAATAAAATTGTCCCGGGACAGTTTGGACAGTTCAAGGGTATTATAATCAGAATGTCGCTGGACAGTTTGTACACTGACTGGACATTATAATGAATCTTTCTTGAGACAGTGTGTACTGAATATGAATATGAATAGCTGGAAAAGTGCAGCAGGTCGGGCAGCATCCAAGGAACAGGAGAATCGACGTTTCGGGCATGAGCCCTTCTTCAGGATTCCAGCAACACATTTTCAGCTCTGATCTCCAGCATCTGCAGTCCTCACTTTCTCCATGAATATGAACAGGACAATGTATACAGTCAAAGGATATCATAATCAGATTATCACAGGATAGTGGATGCATAGAGAAGGTACTACAACCAGGCTGTCCAGGGACAATGTTCACAGTGAGAGGGTATTGTAATTGGACTGTCCTCTGACAGTATGAACAGAGAAAGGATGTCATAAACAACTTTCCCTGCCATGTGTACAGGGGGAGGATGTAATCAGAATTAGTTAGGAAGGTTTGTCCAGCGTTAGGTAAAAACCATCAGCCTTTCCCAGGATATGGTTATACAGAGATAGTTTATTTTAATCAGGCCTCACAGACAATGTGTACTGAGTGTGGATATTAGATTAGATTCCCTACAGTGTGGAAACAGGCCCTTCAGCCCAACTTGTCCACATCAACCCTCTGAAGAGTAACCCACCGTAGACTTATTTCCCTCCAACTAATGCACCTAACACTATGGGCAGTTTAGCATGGCCAATTCACCTGACCTGCACATCTTTGGTTTGTGGGAGGAAACCAGAGCACCCAGAGGAAACCCACGCAGATATGGAGAGAACATGCAAACTCAACACAGATAGTCATCCAAGGCTGGAATTGAACCTGGGACCCTGGTGCTCTGAGGCAGCAGTGCTAACCATTGAGCCACCGAATATTATCATGAGACAATCCGGGACAATTTGAACAGAGAGTGGACATTATAGTCAGTATATTCTGGGATGGTGTGTCTGAAGAGAGGTTATTATGATCAGACTGTGTTGGTACAGTGTTTACAGGGAGAAGACATTGTCATCAATCTGTACCAAGACAGTGAGTCCAGACAGGGGAAATTCTAATGAGACTGTGTTTGGACAGTTTCTACATTGAGGTGATACTATAATCTCATCCTTGCATTGTATAGTCTAAAGGGGTTGATATTATGAACAGAATACTTAAGACTTTGATCATACAATAATCAAAATATCTACAGACATTGAATGCAGGTATTGGATATACAGGTCGGTCTATCCTATGTGTACATAGAGATAATATTATAAACTGAAACTGCATGGACATTGTATTTTGGATATCGTAATTAAACTGTCCCAAGATGTAGGTTTGCTTGCTGAGTTGGAAGGTTCATTTCCAGACATTTCATTAACCTACTAAGTAACATCTTCAGTGGGCCTCTGGGCAAAGCACTGCTAATGATTCCAGCTTTCCATTTATATGTTTGGGTTTCTTTGGGTTGGTGATGTCATTTCCTGTGGTGATGTCATTTCTGGTTCTTTTTTCTGAGGGGGTGGTAGATGGGGTCTAACTCGATATGTTTGTTGATAGAGTTCCAGTTGGAATGCCATGCTTCTAGGAATTCTTGTCTCTGTGTGGCTTGTCCTAGGATGGATGACATTAGTTTTGCTGGCAGACTACTCAGCCCCCTTGGTATCATGATAGCCCACAAACCGACCAACACACTAAAACAGCAGCTAATGAACTTGAAAGACCCTGTACAGACAACAAGCAAAACTATGTCATTTACAAAATGCCATGCAAGGACTGTAGTAAACACTACATTGGACAAACAGGCAGAAAACTAGCCACCAGGAGGCATGAACATCAAATAGGTACAAAATGACATGACCCTCTCTCACTAGTATCCTCACATACAGATAAGGAAGGACACCACTTTGACTGGGACAACACATCCATCCTAGGACAAGCCAAATAGAGACATGCACGAGAATTCCTAGAAGCATAGCATTCCAACTGGAACTCTATCAACAAATGCATCGAGTTAGACCATCCCCTGAGAAAAAGAACAGGAAATGAAATCAATACAGGAAATGATATTACCAACCCAAAGAAACCCAAACATATAAATAGAAGCAGGGAATCATCAGCAGTGCTTTGCCTGGAGGCCCATTGAAGATGTTATCTTGTACGGTGATGAAACGTCTAGAAATGAACCTCCAGCTCTGTGAGCAAACCTACAAGCAAAAGATGGTATCATCAGAATGTCCCAGTTGGTTGAGGGCTCAATTATAATACTTGAAAGACATTTGGATAGGTACAGCAATAGGAATGGTTTGGAGGGATATAGGCCAGGACCAGACAGATGGGACTAGTTTAATTTGGGATTATGTTTGGCATGGACTTGTTGGACTGAAGGGTCTGTTAGCATTGTGTATGGCTCTATGACTCTATGACTATGAATGCAAGCAGGTGATATTATCACCAAACCCAGGACAGTCTATCCAGAAAAGATATTGTGTTTGGGCAGAGTGTAGAGGCATAGGTTATTTTCATCAGACAAACTCTGGACTATGAATACAGAGAGATATGATTATAATCAGATGTCCTAGGACTATCTGTTCAGGGAATGAATAATATGCTTGGCCCATTCGTGGACAGTGTGTACAGAAAGGAGATATTATAATGAGACCATCTGAGGACAGTGCATTCAAAGACATGATTTTATAATCAGATACTCCAAGGACAGTGTGTACGAAGAGAGGATGTTGTAATCAGTATTTGTCAGGATTGTTTGGACAGTGAGAGAAAATTATAATCTGTCTAACCCTGGGACAGTGTTTACAGGGAGAGTTTATTATAATCAGATAATCCCAGGACAGTACGTTTACGGACAGGATTTTATAACCAGAGACTCTCGGGGTAATGTGTACAAAGAGAGGATATTACTGTTGGACTATTGCAAGATAGCGTCTACAGGAAGTAGGTATTATAAACAGGATTTGTTGGGACCATTTCTACAGTAAGAAAAATTATAATCTGACAGTGTGTTCAGAGAGGTACTTTATTATCTATATGAAAAAAAACCATCTAGTGTGTCTGATCCTTTCTGTCTAGGGATTATACAGCAAGATAGGCAAATGAGGTTCACATTAATTGGAATATTATATTCCAGCTTGGATAAGCAACTCCATTATTATTCTGAGTTATGATGGAAAATCATCGACCTATAGCATGAACAGACGTTGCCATACCTGCAAAGTATTTTCATCATTTTCTGGCTATATTTCAGACCTCCGGCACCATCAGCATTATCATCTTCCGTTATTCTGGTGATAATTGTTTTACTGTCTGTGGGAGTTTTGCTCTGTGCGAACTGGCTGCCTCAGTTCCTACGGTGCAACAATGATTCCACTTCAAAAGCACTTCATTAATTGCAAAACACTTTGAGATTTCAAGTGATTATGAGCAATGCTACATAAAGACTAATTTTAATTATATTGTTGTACCATGTGACTCCCAGTATGGTAGAAGGCATGCTAGTTGGCCCTTTGTTTTTTTCTTGTCTTCCAATTTCTATGCTCGTATATCTGTGGGGATATCACAAGATGAATACAAGGGAGCTGTATTGCTTTGGGAGTATTCTGTTGGATAAGTACCTGGGAACACTATCATTTTGGGCTTTATAGAATGGAGTGAATACCTGTGGCTCCTTCTGTCCAGGGTATTCCAGTCGGATGAGAATATGGGGGTTCCACCACCTTGTGTTATGCTGCAATCAAAGATATTTGTTCTCTGCTCTGTCTGTTTAAATGCCAACATCTGTAGTTACCTCGTGTGAAATAAGTTGTTCTCCAGCTCCACATTCCTTGAGCAGCCTATTTTGCTCACCAGCATTGTCACCTACTGAGATTGGGGTTGGGTCATGGCATCAGATACTGGAAACGACTGCAATGCAGCAAAAATGCCGGAAAGTTAAGGTGATTTATACAACTCGTGCTGGCTTGAATTTGGTAGTCATTTTGAATTTAAGTAATCTGAGAAAAGTCAGTCAAAAACTGCGAATTTGGATTGAAATGCAATTAAAACCAGAACACAAATTTCAGCTTTTGATCAATTGGGACTCATTAAAAACTGTCAGGAAACCAATAAGGTCGTTTTCCTTCTGTGTTAAAGTCCGGTAACACACCTGAAAAAAAGCCGAAACAATGCAAATATATGTTACTTTATTTATTTAAAATAGTTTCTCCTGCTGAACTCAAAACAGAAGCTCCGGGATCGCCCTCTTCCCTCCCCCAGCTGTCAATTCCGCTAATGAGTGCGGATCTGTGGCCTACATCATAAGTTCGCTGTGCTTCTCAAACCAACACAAAACACAAAAAGCAAAAGAACCAGATCACTGCTTCCTGCAAGTTGGATCAGGGACTGTTCGAACCCGCAAGGGTTTAACCTGGTAGGTGGACCCATTGTTCAACAACAATACGTTAATGAGGTTTTGAACAGGATTAAAACCCTCTCAATGTTGCGACATTGTTTTCCTGGAGAACAGCAGTCTGCCGCTGACCATCATTTCAGAAGCCCCCCAGGGACTGAGTGAGACAGATGCTCCTTCAGACAGAGTAAACGAGGAGCGTTGCACTCACTGCCTGGCTGACCTCTCCCGTGGTCCCTGGCGTTCTGGCAACCTTTTCCAGACAAGCTCCTTCGGCAGTGCTGACGGGCGCTGCTGGGATTGAATGACCTGGTCCGTACAGGAAACAGGAAAGTGCCGCCGCTGGAGCTAGAAGCCGCTTCAAAGTTTTGTCAACCGGACCATGTTGCTGCGAACTGACTCCTCGGTTTTTGCGGCGGGATATTTACCATTTACCAACCGAATGGGAGAATCAAAGACGTCATTCTACTGGGATAAACGCCACCCACATCAATATTTTATGTCTGTAGATATTATTGACAAGAAGCTGTCTTGTTTCTGCTCAGCGAGGACTCATCTGCGGCCTGAGGATTGTTAAACTGCACCCAATCCTCAATTCATCCCAAATCTGTAACTCGCTCCTCCCACGAAGAGGCAGATTCCACTGGTTATTCTCTCCAACCCAATCCAGCATACGGCATTTGTTCCCATGCTTCTGGCATTGCCAGCACTTGACTCAACGAAATTTGGACGTGATGTATTGAATGGCACGGGCAGGGGTCGTGGAACCGCCTTGACTCTGCACAATGTTCGGACGCGGTCAATGAACTCCCCCGTTCCCCGGTGGACTGACGCCTTCATTGCAGGGATTCTGAAGGCACGAGAAGATGAAATATTTCTCAAACACGGAGAAAGGTCAAAGCGACAGGAATGCAATCACTGGAGACTGACTGACAGAAATCTAATCCGGGCCACTCAATAAATGTTAAGGTACAGAGAGATGTACCCAGTCCTCATTTGTCAGAGATTTTACACAGCACTACCTCTGAAGCTTTGACTTCCATTAATGTTTAATTAATTTTGAGCAAAAAAAAAGATTAAAGTGAAATTCGGATGGAAATAGCCCCTGGCAATCTTATTAGATTTTCGTTTCTCCTCTCGCTCTATTTTCTTTAATTTGGCAATGCGGGATGATCCCTTTGAAGTGTTTCTGTTGAAATTGAATAGCATTGGTTTCCGATTTGCTGCTGTTTCTTTTTGTTCACCTCAATCCGTGCATGCATCCTGTCAGAAGCGAATGAGCGCATGGGTCCTGGGTCGGTGGGTACATGCAGCGCAACGGCACGCCCTTCGCCAGGCTGCCCCTCTGCAGCCCAGAGTCCACCTCGACCCTGCGGTTCCCCCATTTGTTTCCAGCACTATGTTGAGCAGTGAATTGCTCCCACTTTGCTCGTCACTTCTACATCGGATGGGCTGAGAAAGCCAGAGAGCAAATTTTTAATAAAAATGGAGGCTTTTTGAGGCAGAAAATCGGGGATTTAACACTAACAGGGGATTTAAAAAAAAAGAATCGTTGAGTTTCAGCTAAAGTTCTGTCCCTACCGGTTGAACGGATAAATATTTCAGTTTGACCGACAGGGTCTGCCCCAAATTCAATTACCACCACACCCCCTCACTATGTGTCCGGGGTTACCTGCCCCCCAGTCACAGGGAGAAACCATTCAGTGGTTCCTGTTTGAACATTCAGCTTGGAGCAGGGGCAGGATCAGTTGCGGCCTCCTGTCCCAAGCTTTAGTCATTCTAACAAAACGCTCCATACATACCACAGTACACACTTACACACAGTACATCCAGTTTATAAGCACAGTACATTCATTCTGTACATACATATACATACATTATATACACACTACATACATTCTGTACGTACATATACATACATGCAGTATATACACAGTACATACATTCTGTACGTACATATATATACATACAGTATATACACACAGTACATACATTCTGTACGTACATATACATACATTATATACACACTACATACATTCTGTACATACATATACATACATGCAGTATATACACAGTACATACATTCTGTACGTACATATATATACATACAGTATATACACAGTACATACATTTTGTACATATATACAATATATACACAGTACATACATTCTATACATTCAGCATATACACGCAGTACATACGTTCTGTACGCACATATACATACATACAGTATATACACAGTACATACATTCTGTACATATACATACAGTACATACATAGTACTTACAGTATATACATACAGTACTTACGTACATATATCCACACATACTGACAGGTCACTTTGTGAGGAGTGAGGAGAGGGGGTGTTGCACACCCGTGGGCCTGCAGCCCAGCATGCAAGGCAACCTCTACAGGGACGGCGGAGATTGAACAAGATCGAAATTGCTAACCTACAGGAATCGGGAGGTTGGATGTTTTACTGATGGGCTCACGATCAACAGTCGGGGCGACGAGGCTCGTTGGGACATACATAAGGGCACGCAGCAGGTGGGCCGAATGGCCCGGTTTTCTGCCGGTTCGCTATATTGTTCATTGATGGCTCTAAACCAGATCCGCTTCATCCATGGTCATCCCTCGGGCCACACTGAGACCCGGTTAACGGTGGCTATACAAAATTGAAGGGCAATAAACAGGATCAGAAAGTTGTTGAAAACATACGGGGTGTATGTGGAGAGGGAAGTGGAGGGGGTAAATGCTGCGTCGAGAAAGTCCATTCTGGAGGGGTGTTCTTTACTTCCGATCCCTTTGGGAGTGCAGCGATTTGGAATTAGATGGGTCTAATACATTATCCTATACATTAGTTCCCTCTTTCTAATCATTGCCACATGGTTCTTATTGTAACCATGCTGCAATTCTATCTGTGCCGTGTAAGCATGTTTGTGTTTTGTTCTAAATTGACCAGTTTACAAAAATAAAGACAAGTACGCATTCCCAGGTACTAACATCTCGAAGCTTTGCTTGAGCAGCAGCGTGTGGAGTAACACTAAACTCCCTACACTCTGAAACACCCCTCTCACCTCTGCCTTGGTGTTTTCGATATGGCTTTGATCTCCACGCTCCAAACTGAATAAGTAAATCTGTAACTTTGAAAAGGTAACTGAGTACCTTCCACAACCAGGGCAATTAAACATTCGTTCGATCCCATAGAGTCTTAGACGAAAAGGATATATTAAAAAAATCGCTTTTTAATTTTTTTTTGAATATATTTCAACCTTTTACACAAATAAAATCGAACGGGTCCACGGTTTTGTTGGGTTTTTTTTTGCCTGCGTTTGACAGCATTCTGAACAAATGCAGCGGGAGCGAGAATGATGGAGAGTCGGCAGGTTAGGAGCAGGGGAATAAAACAACAGCGGAGCCCGATGAATCACATTCCACATGGGAAATCAAATCAAACCATCCTCAAATCAAAATTCAACAAAGGAGATAGCAAATACCCGAACATGGATTCCTAGTTATCGATCCGCCCCTTTTCGTTTTTGTTAAAGACTGTTCCTGCATCGTAAAACTGACTCGATGCTCCATCAGTAAATTAAACTTGAAACATTTTTTGTTTTCAGTCCTTTTTCTTGAATCTCGATGGGCTTTGAAAGGTCGAATCCCTTATTGTAATGATTGAGCACATACAGGTATATACACAACTCTGGGTTTACATTTTATTTTCATAAAGGCATCCAAGTTACTTTCGTTTCGAACGATCAAAGCTTTCTGCACTTTTTAATAATTGTTTCTCTTGCAAATGTCTGTGGAGGTCAGTGACAGTGCTCACTGTCCTCCCCCTTTCACCAGGGGTGCAGTAAGAACAGCAGGATGTACGCGCTGGCCAATGCTGTCTTGCACAAGTGCTTTCTGTTGGAGCCGTTATTGAGGCGGCAGGAGGATGAGTCCGTTTTCGGCTTTTTGTAACACTTTCGTTTCTTTTTCGTTGTGGGTGACGTGGAGTCCTCCAGGTTGTTTAATAGTTCCGGGCTGAGCATGTCTAGGGACTGGTCCAGTTTGGCAGAGAAGGTCCCCATGGGTGCGTCGCTCAGGCCAGTTTTATAGGTCCCGTTTTTGGTCAGGTCGTTCTCGGCGTACCTGCTCTTGGAGATGTTTTCCTTGTCCTTGAGCGGGTTGGTGGTGGATCCTCTGCTGTTGTACGATGAAGGGGCGGGCTTGGCTTTGGTGTAAATGAGGGAGGACTGCTCGCTGTCCGGTTGGCAGCACTTGATGGCTCCATCACGCGAGCCGGACCTCGGTGTCTCCACCGTGGGCAGTTTGCCCGCCCGGGTCCGGGTGCTAAAAATGCTGGTGCGGATCTGGTGAGAGGAATCCAAGCAGGTCTCCAGGTCGCGGCGGTCCAGCGTCTTCAGGTCGCTGTGAAACAGCCGCGGCGGGACGTGGCACTCCAAGACTGAACTGGAGCCCCGGAAACGCCGGAACCATTCCCACAGAGACTTAGCCCGGCAGTCACAGATCCACTGGTTACCGTTGAGCCGGAGATACTGCAGGGAGATCAGAGGGTCCATGGTCTGCCCACTCAGCACGGTGATGTTGTTATTGAAGAGGTACAACAAACCCAGTTTGCCCAGATCATGAAAAGCCCTCCTGTGCACCGAGTCAATGCGGTTCTGGTGCAACAACAGCTTATCCAAACTCCGCAAGCCCCTGAACACGTTTTCCGACAGACTCTGGATCCTGTTGCCGTGCAGGAATAAAGAGGTGAGGTTGCCCAAGTCCAGGAAGAGGTCATCTTCCAGCCTCTCCAGCACGTTCTCCTGCAGGTACAGGTACTGCAAGGAGACCAGTCCCCTGAAGATGCCGGTGGGCAGCTGCGAGAGGCCGCATCGGTGAAGGTGCAGGGTGTGAAGGCGCGCCAAACCGCGGAAGGAGCTGGGAGCCAGAGAGCGGAGGTTAATGTTCTCCCCGATGTCCAGTTCCTCCAGGCGCCGCAGGCCCTCGAACGCCCCGGCCTGGATGACACTGATGTTGTTGGAGTGCAGCCACAGCACGGTCAGGTTCTGCCGGGAGCTGAAGCTGGTGGAGCCCACCGAGGGGATCTTGTTGTTCTGCAGAAAGATCCGTTGGCTCCTGAGCGGGATCCCGTCAGGAATCGATTTGAAAGCCTGCTGTTGACAGCTGACAGTCATGGGCTCGCTGTAACAGGTACAGTCGTTGGGACAGGCCTCGGCTTTGGGGAGATACTGCAGGCAGAGTGCGAGAAAAAGGAGCCGGTTTCCTGTAGACCAAGGAGAATAACAGCATAGTCATTCTGGCCGGTGATGGCGAGCTGCCTGAGATGGAGAGGAGCCACACACTGTCCTCACTGCACACACCCGAGTGTCTGTGGGCAGCTTCTCAGTCCGGCTGCACTTCTGTTAATGACAGCCGTGAATAACTCAGCTCCTCTCCCCTGATATTCACCAGCAGCCCTGCTCATCAGCGTGTTCCAGCACCCACACTCTCATACTGCAGGCCGCCTACACGCCAGGCTGATTGCCTCCCTGTCTACCAAGATATACTCACACCAAACCCCAACCACACACACGTACTCCACCCTCACCCCACCCCCAATACACACACACACACACAGACACAGACACTCTCTGCATCTATGGAATGGCCAGAGCAGGATGGAAAGCCCATTGTGCTCAGGTGTGGGAATGGAGCGCCCCCTCTCCCGCACACTGTCATTGTCTGAACTTCGCGAGGGTCATTTCAAAAGCCGCCCGGAGTTCAATTTATTCCAGGTATAAAGTGGACGTTTTGTCAGTGAAGACAATGCATGTGTGTGTGTGTGTGTGTGTGTGTGAGTGAGTAAGTGTAAGTGTGTGTGAGTGAATATGTGTGTGGGGGGGGTGGGCTGTGTGTGTGTGTCTGTGTGTGTGATTGTGTGTGTGTGTTTGTGAGTGAGTAGGTGCGTGTGAGTGTGTGTGGGGGGCTGTGTGTTTTGTGAGTGAGTATGTGTGTGTGTTTGTGAGTGTGTGTTTGTGTGGGGGGGGCTGTGTATATCTGGGTCTGTGTGAGTGTGTGTCAGTGTGTGTGTGAGTGAGTGTGTGTGTTTGTGTGAGTAGGTGCGTGTGTGTGTGTGTGGGGGGGGGGCTGTGTGTGTGTGTGTGTGTGGGGGGGGGGGGGGTATTTCCACACCATTGCCGTTTCCCCGTCACCATTTGCTGTCAGTTTAAGGTTGGGGACTGACTGACAGAAAGCTACAGCCACACTCCCGCTGGGCGGTGAGAGAACGACGGAGCAGTTACAAGTTAAACTTCGACACGTGGGGACATCCAAGGTGACCCCTCCCTTTGCCAGAACAGTGAGCCATTAGTGAAACAGGACACTCTTCCTGGCCATACAAGACAATTCCTGGGGAATCACTTTCCCACTTTCTACTCAATGGTTGTCGGCTCTATCAATTCACCAATTCCTGCAGTCCGCTTCCAAATAGCACAGTCAATTATGGTTCTCTACACATCTCTGTGTCTGACTACTTATACTTCCCCCGTTCCTGCAGTCTTTATCCCTTTGGCAATCCCACCTTTCTCTTCCTCTACCTAGATCTTTATCTGTATTCTTGTTCTCATCCAGTCGGTACCACTAATTGGCTGGATCTCTATTTTACTCCAGACTTCCAACATCCGCAACATTGTGCTCATCGATCTAGGTTCCTCTCTATACTAACCTATACTTTTATCATTTAATTGTAAACGCACGCACATCTCTCATTTCTATGCATCTCTCCCTCCTGTTCAATTTCAGTCCGTTCTCCACCTGTGCCCTCTCACTGTTATATCTTTATTCGCCCAGTTTTCAATCAATCAATTTGTTTTATCTATCCAACCGCCTACTATCCTCTGTATCCATATATCTGTCGCTTCCTTCAAGCCTCTGTGCGTCTTTATTCTAGTTTCTGTCTAATTTATTCTCTTTCCAGTCTATCTGTATTTATGCGTAGCTCTGTCTATCTTTTTATCGCTTCGTGTATCTCGCTCTTTCTGAGCGCCTATCTCGAAAGTATTTCAATTTCTCTCTGTACCTCACAGTCTGAATCCTTCTATCAGGAAAACTCCCAACACCGTCTCGTCCAGATTTTGCTCTCCCTCACCCCTCGCTGCCTCGCTTAGACCTGATCCTGGTAAACACTTGCACCTCACCTCCACACACTCGAACCAATCGGAAACCAGGAAAACTCGCCTTTGCATAGCTCACAGGACGTTTTTGTCTAAGACCGGGTTCTAGGGGGGGCTGGGGCAGAGATGGGGATCGTCCAAGTACTGCAGCACCTGAGGAGTGTGTGTGTATGTGCGTGAGAGAGAGGGAGAGGTACCGGCTCCGGGTTGTTCAGTAGTGAGCCTGTCCTGTCACATTCACTGCTGCAATGCCTGAACAATTCTCCAACCACCATAATCCTACGGTCTGTCTCCCAGTGTTCATTAAAGGGAATCCTGGTCACCTCCCCTCACCAAAGATTTCAAATCCTACACCCCCCAGCCTTCCCCACTCTCATCCCTCTACCCTCTGAGAGATTAGCCGGTGTCAGTAGTATTGGGTTGTGAAAACACCCTTCCAACTTTTCTCTGGGAATTCATCTAGCCCCCGGGGTGGGGAGGGAGGGAATAGAGGGATGGGGGAGGAGGGGAAGAGAGATGTCGATCTTTCTGTATACGCGGTTCAGTCAGAACCACTGTTAACTAGGGACACCCACTCTGACATTAAACCAGCTCCTTCCTCATTGACACTGTTCACAAAGTGTGGAACATTTCCCATCGTTTCGCGTTCTGCGCCCCTGCTTTAATCGGTAAATTCCCCGTGGACAGCCTGAATCTCGACACAATCTGAAATGCTGCAATTTTCCCCTCAGCTCCCCCTCCCCTCAGCCACCCCCTCCCCTGAGTTTATTAAAGGCAGTTTTCCTGCCTGAAGTTGCTGTTAACCGCTCCCTGCCCTCGTCCCCTCTAGCTCCCAGGTAAGACCGAGAGGAAAGTTGTTCTAGTTTGGTTTCCTTGAAACCTTCCCTTACCTTCGGCCATCGCCTTTTCCGTGATCGCCGAGCGGCGGGACCGCTTTCCGGGAGGAACCAGGCTGTGGGATGGGGCGGCTCTTAAGTCTGAGGCGTGCGGGCGGTTTGCACAGGACGGTCCCCCGGCGCAGTCAGCATCGCTCCGGAGCGAAACACAGGGGGGAGCAGATCCACATCCAGGCGCCTGGTGCCGGCATCAAAGAGCCCCAGAAGTCAGCAAAGTCCGATCCATCAGAGCCGCCGGGAGGTGGACAGTAAATGTCCCCCTGGTGCTGGAGCTGCTGGAGTTAGAGACAGAGAGAGAGACACACACACACAGGGAGAGAGAGAGAGCGAGGAGACTGACCCGCTGTCAGGTCCGAGCGCCACCGATTGCAGGCTCACGGTGCAGAAACAGAATGAATGTTTTATGGAGCTGCTAGGGCGGGTTCACGTGGTCCGACGTGCAGAGAATCTGTCATCAGCATCTTGTCAAAGTGAGACAGAGAGAGAGAGAGAGGGAGGGAGAGAGGATGCAGCACCCCACCAGGAGCAGATATGCCCAATGATTAAACCGGAGCCTGAGCCAGGAGGGAGCAGAAAGCCGTCCATTGGGGAGGGGGACAAAAGGACAGAGGCCAGTGCAGTGAGTGGCAACTAGGCTGGGTCTCATTCCAAACGCACTTGCACTTTCACACACCAGAAACACAGCAGCGGCTACATGTGTGGGTGGGGAGGGGGAGTTGTTTCGGAGTTCAGGGTCGGCAATTGCAGGGGTGTCCCCCCCCCGCCCTCACATTGGGTAGGAATCAGGGGTGTCCCAACCCCGCCTCTGATTGGGTAATTGGGGCAGGCGGCAGTGGGCAGTCCTGGAGGGAGAGGGAATGATGGGGAAGCAGGAGGACAGCTCCAGAGGGGCAGATCCAGAGGGGCAGCTCCAGAGGGGCAGATCCAGAGGGGCAGATCCAGAGGGGCAGCTCCAGAGGGGCAGATCCAGAGGGGCAGCTTCAGGGGGGCAGATCCAGAGGGGCAGCTCCAGAGGGGCAGCTCCAGAGGGGCAGCTCCAGAGGGGCAGATCCAGAGGGGCAGCTCCAGAGGGGCAGCTCCAGAGGGGCAGATCCAGAGGGGCAGCTCCAGAGGGGCAGCTCCAGAGGGGCAGCTCCAGAGGGGCAGATCCAGAGGGGCAGCTCCAGAGGGGCAGATCCAGAGGGGCAGATCCAGAGGGGCAGATCCAGAGGGGCAGCTCCAGAGGGGCAGGTCCAGAGGGGCAGCTCCAGAGGGGCAGATCCAGAGGGGCAGCTTCAGAGGGGCAGCTCCAGAGGGGCAGATCCAGAGGGGCAGCTCCAGAGGGGCAGATCCAGAGGGGCAGCTTCAGAGGGGCAGCTCCAGAGGGGCAGCTTCAGAGGGGCAGATCCAGAGGGGCAGCTTCAGAGGGGCAGCTCCAGAGGGGCAGCTTCAGAGGGGCAGATCCAGAGGGACAGCTCCAGAGGGGCAGATCCAGAGGGGCAGCTTCAGAGGGGCAGCTCCAGAGGGGCAGATCCAGAGGGGCAGCTCCAGAGGGGCAGATCCAGAGGGGCAGCTTCAGAGGGGCAGCTCCAGAGGGGCAGCTTCAGAGGGGCAGATCCAGAGGGGCAGCTTCAGAGGGGCAGCTCCAGAGGGGCAGCTTCAGAGGGGCAGATCCAGAGGGGCAGCTTCAGAGGGGCAGCTCCAGAGGGGCAGCTTCAGAGGGGCAGATCCAGAGGGACAGCTTCAGAGGGGCAGATCCAGAGGGGCAGATCCAGAGGGGCAGCTCCAGAGGGGCAGATCCAGAGGGGCAGCTTCAGAGGGGCAGCTCCAGAGGGGCAGATCCAGAGGGGCAGATCCAGAGGGGCAGCTTCAGAGGGGCAGATCCAGAGGGACAGCTCCAGAGGGGCAGATCCAGAGGGGCAGCTTCAGAGGGGCAGATCCAGAGGGGCAGATCCAGAGGGACAGATCCAGACGGGCAGCTTCAGAGGGGTTGTTCCAGAGGGGCAGATCCAGAGGGGCACAACCCACCCCCCCCCCCCCACACACCACACACACAGAGCCCTGGCCTGCTCCGGCTTTCCCACCATGTTCACCCCAGCGTCTGGCCAGCTTGGCTCAGCTACAGACTCCTGGGGGGGGGGGGGGGGGGGGGGGGGGGCGCACAAGGAATAGGACAAGGCTTTTCCAATCTCCCTGGGAATGTCCCCACATGGACAAGTGGAAGACTGATTGCAGGGCTATGGGAGCCCGACTTTGCAGAAATTGAATGCCCCATGACAGCAATGAGTCAAAATCCCATCACCACCGAGGTAACCAGCTAATTAATTATTTCTTTTGCAAAAATATGGCCAAATCCATCTGGTTCCCTATTCGCTTTTAGAGAAGGGAATCTGCCATCCTTAGCTGGTCATGTGACTGGAGACCCAGGACAATGTGGATGGCCCATTGATCTAGGTGCCAGTGTGTATTAAATGAGAGCTCTCCCAACCCAGCCAACCTTGTCAAATCTTCCTTCCTAACATCTGGGGACTGGTGTCACAGATTAACCAAGCTCCAGTCTACCAGCTAATCAGATTTCGAACCCTAGTCCCAAACTTTCACATCAACATTCCCACCTATGTCTAGTTCCACTGGCAGAGCACACCCAGTAGTGGCTCAGTGATATAGAACCAAGAGAGTTCAAACTCCACAAAGTTTCAGATGGAATTGGTGAGACCACATCTGGAATATTGTGTGCAGTTTCTGCCTTCTTATCTGAGGAAGGAAATTCTTGCTGTAGAGGAAATATAGCAAATGTTGACCAAATGGATTCCCAGAATGTCAGGACTGATTTATGAGGACAGATTAAGTCAATTGGGACTATATTCACTGACGTTTAGGAGAATGAGGTGGGATTTCATAGAAACCTGTAAAATTCTAACAGGACTGGGCTGGTTGGAGGCAGGTGGATGTTCCCAAGAACTAAGGGTCATAGTTTAAGGATAAGGGGTAAATCTTTTAGGATTGAGATGAGGAGAAATTTCTTCAGTCAGAGAGTGGAAAGCCGATGGAATTCATTATCACAGAAAGTGGTTGAGGCCAAAACATTTTGTTTTCAAGAAAATGTTAGATATATCTCTTGTTGTTAAAGGGATCAAGGGATGGGGAGAGGGCAGGAATAGGCCATCGAGCTGGATGATTGGCATTGATTGTAATGAATGGTGGGGCAGGCTCAAGGGCCGAATGGTCGACCACCGCTCCTGTCCTCAATGTAATGTGGTATGAAATCTCCTGATTACCATTCATTGGATTCCCCCAATGAATAAGTCAGTATTCCACAATGTTGAAGACCACGTAGCAAGAACACTGTTGCAAGGATACAGAAAGGAGGCTAACTCTTTAAGGTCTATCAATAAAAATGGGGCTTAGTAGCACTCATACTAATGAAGTTGATTCAGCTCTGAGGACACAACCCATCATGACCTCCATCCGAGATTTGCACTATCACAGATGCCTTTCTTCAACCAATTTGGTCCACACCACATGATAATCAAGAAGTCAAATCTTTGTTGGCAGATGTGATGAGCTAGGCAGCCTCCTTCTGTGCTGTAAACATCTTAGAATCGCTGAGTAAATCATAGAATCCCTACAAAGTGGAAGGAGACCATTTGGCCCAACAGGCCTGCACCGACCCTCTTAAGAGCATCTTAACCTTACCCAGGCCCTCACTCTGTCTCCATAACTCACATTAACCATGTCCCATTCACCTAGCCTGCACATCATAGGGCAATTTAACATGGCCAGTCTACATAACCTTCACGTCTTTGGACTGTGGGAGAAAACTGGAGCACTTGGAGGATTTCCGTACAGACAGAGGGAGAATTTGCAAATGCCACACATTCACCCAAAGTCGCCAGGTCCCTGATGCTATGAGGCAGCAATGCTAACCACTGAGCCACCCTGATGCCCCAAATGGCTGAGCACACTGGATACAGGAAAGACTGTGACAAGATGCTTGATGCAGAACTGAAGACTTCCAGAACCAGCCACACCTTGAATCAATTGTTCTACTCTGGATGCTGCACTGGTATTTTCCTGACATGGATGAAAATTGTTCAAGTACATACTGAGCACAAAAGCTTGAAAAATCTAATATAGCAATTTCCACACAATCAGATTGTTCTTAAGCATCAGCAAAGTGATGGAAGGTGCCATCAATACTGTTATCAAACAACACTTACTTAGCTTGCTCTCCAACGCTTAGCCTCGGTTCTACTACGACTACTCGATTCATGATTTTTTTTTTGTTCAGCTTTAGTCCAAACATGGTCGAAAGAGCTGAATTGTAGAGGCAAGGTGGAGTCTCTGCTCGACATCCGTCTGCACAGCATTTAACTGGGTGTGATCCCAAGGAGCCTGAGAAAAACAAAGAAATTAGTGGGAATCAAGGGACATCTCCTCACTTGTTGAAATCATGCAGCTAACATCAATGAGACATTGAAATGTGATGGGATCCTCACTATTTGCCTGAATGAGTGCTGCTCTACCAAGACTCAAGACACCCAACATTAGCCAGTACAAGGCTGCCTACTTAAATAGAATTTACATTTGCTGTTGACTGCTCGAACCAAACTAGACGCTAGATTCTTGTGCTCAAAGGACTGCCCTATAGAATGGTCTTCCTGTTCATTGCCAATGATGAGCAGTAAATGGACCTCAGTGAAGCATATCAAATACCAAGTAATAGAAAGTGAGGACTGCAGATGCTGGAGATCAGAGTCAAAAGTGTAGTATTGGAAAAGCGCAGCAGAAAGGGCAGCATCTGATGAGCAGGAGAATCGATGTTTCGGGCACAAGCCCTTCATCAGTAACACACTCTTAGCGATGTCAAATACCAACCAGAGCACACAACTCACTCTGAAGGAGGACAAACTGAAACGGGAAAAGAGATCACAGGCATATTCCCCTTGAAGACAGGATGGTTCACAAAAATTGTCTTTCCAAGAGCTTCACATCAAAGTGCTATTTCAAGTCAATCCTACCCAATTTCAGGATGCCTTTGCTTCTAGATCAATCTCCTCACTGCCCCAGGATTCATAAAACTCTCTGTAGACACCTCTCTATTCCTTCCAGGGTACACACTATCAGTGAAATACAAACCTACCTTCTCCAGACAACCCTACCCCCCCCGACACCATCCCACTTTCTCTAAGTAACCTACTTCCTCCAGCTCAATTGCCCATTCTTGAACACCCTTCAAGACATCTACCAACTGCTTTAGGATACATACCCTTCCAAAACATCTTTAATTGCCTCAACCCCACAGCTCTAACATAATATTTACATTCCTGAATGCATTCGGATTACTCTCAGTAGCTGAGCTATATGTCGACAGACAACTGCATCACTCAGTGTTATTTTCAGTGAGAAATCATCTTTAATCATTTTTCTCATAAAATATAAAAATGCAATGAGGTTTTAGGTGTCCTTTTGTAAGAATGCAGCTTACTGAATACTGGTGTTTTAATCCATGTGCTGGATGTTAGAGATGTCCTGTTCTTATTGGCTTCTTACCAGAAACATCCCAAATATAAGCTAGGTAGGAGGAAATCACTGTAGCTAAGAATAAGGCTTCTGAGCAAGATCAGTGAGTGACTCCATAGCAGTTTCTGTCAGGCTGTGAAAGCTTCTAGACTACCAGAACACATGCAAATCCTGCTGTAAACCAACACAAAGCTATTTGAGACAGACATCAATAGAGAATAACTCACAACTCAAGGGCAAAAAATCTATCAACTGCACTATCCTACAGTTAAAGCTGCCCACAGACCGAAGGAGGGATACACAGAAAATCTGAGGGTCGCCACAAGAGAAAAAAGAACAGATCTCAACCAGTCATGTCACTTTAAATACCACAGCTGACAGTTGCAAACATGCTAGTGGGATCATTTCCCCTGATGACCTTTGACGTAGCAGCATGAGATGATATTTTGTACAGTTATCTGGAAAAATAGTAGGAAATGTGTGAAAGGGAATGGCAAACAAAGAAACACAAAACATGAGTCTTAAAATTAAGCATTGCCTCTGTTCCATGACTGTCAGGCTGTGCGTTTCATACAGATGGAATATTTGTGTCACGTTTTGCACTAAATTGGCTCAAATGTCATGTTCATCCATGAGCAAAACAATCACAAATGAATAAATTGCAAAAATGGAAAACAGCAGAACAACTAAGCAGAGTACTGCAGGACAACTAGCAACTGGAAAGAGCATCAGTGACATTATTCAGAACACTTTCCAACGTCCTCTTCACTGTCGTTTTAATTTTCCAGTAACTTGAGGATATTGTACTAAAAATAAAGGGGTCATGTTTCTGTGCAAGTCCGCCACTCTCTTGGCACAACCTCATCAGAAAACAAGCTGAAACCAGCTGTTTACACCATTTTAAGAGACATTTTGCTGAAGTTATGGCAATAGATTGGGAGAATCCTCACAGACAAGTCTGGCTAAGGATTCTAAGACAGCAAACACATAATTCACAATAATTGATCAAGTGGACCCATAAAGTTGCCAGTTCTGGCTTTAAAATTTTCCTAATAATATGTCCTCCCCTTCTACACTTTTTCCTTATTCCCCAGAGAATTAACTTAATGACCTTGTGGAGTTGCCTGTGTGTCAGTCAACAGAACATTGAGTATAGCAGTTGGGAGGTCATGCTGTGGCTATAAAGGACATTGGTTAGGTCACTTTTGGAATAGTGCATGCAATTCCTATCTCCCTCCTATTAGAAAGGTGTTGTGAAACTTGAAAAGGTTCAGAAAAGATTTACAAGGTTATTACAAGGCTGGAGGATTTGAACTACAGGGATAGGCTGAATAGGCTGGGGATGTTTTCTCTGGAGCATCGGAGGCTGAGGGATGACTTTATAGACATTTATAAAATCATGAGGGCATGGATAGGATAAATAGACAAGGTCTTTTCCCTGGGGTGGAGAGTCCAGAGCTAGAGGGCATAGGTTTAGGGTGAGAGAAGAAAGATATAAAAGAGAGCTAAGGGGCAAGTTTTTCACACAGAGGGTGGTGCATGTTTGGAAAGAGCTGCCAGAGGAAGTGGCTGAGGTTGGTACAATTACAACATTTAAAAGGCGTCTGGATGGGTATATGGATAGGAAGGGTTTAGAGGGATAGGGGCCAAATGGGACTAGCTTAGGTTAGGAATATCACGTCGGCATGGACGAGTTGGACCAAAGGGTCTGTTTTCATGCTGTATGTCTCTCTGACTCTGTGACTATGAATGGAGAGATTCAGCAAATCGCATGCAATCAGATTGCACCAGTGTCATTCCACGTAAGTATTTGGTTAAATTGTATGCTTAGAGTCTGATGGATACTCCAGAAACACAACTCATGTAGCGGAGACCAGGGATCAAATCCTACCTTGGCAGATGGTGGAATTTAAATTCATTACAAATATCTCAAAATAAGAATTTACTGCTGACCATGAAATCATTGTCGATCGTTGGAAAAACCCATCTGATTTACAATTGTTTTCAGAGAAAGAAATATCCCATCCTTACCTGGCTTGACAGAACCACAGCAATGTGTTTGACTCTCAAATACCCTCTGAAATGGTCAAGCAACCCACTCAATGTATTGATCACTGCAAAGTCTCAGCAATGAACAATACTGGATGGGCTACTTGGCATTGATTGAGGAATTAGAAATAATAATGGTAAAATCAGGCCCATTGACTCTGCAAAGTCCTCCTTACTATCATTCGGATGCAAGTGCCAACATTGGGAAAGCTGTCTCACAGCCTAGTCAAGCCAACAGCCTGACATAGTCACACTCAAGGAATCATACCTGATAAGCAATATCCGAGACACCAGCATCACCATCCCTAGATATGACCTGTTCCAATGGCAGGACAAACCCAGCAGAAGTGATGGCAAAGTGCGGTATGCAGTTGGGAGGGAGTCGTCCTGTGAGTCCTCAGAATTGATTCCGGATCCCATGAAATCTAATGGTATCAGGTTAAATGTGGGAAGAACACTCCAGCTGTTAACCATATACCATTCTCTGTCTGCTGATGAATCAATACTCCTCCATGTTGAATAACAGTTGGAGGAAACACTGAGGTTGGCAAGGGCACAACATGTACTGTGGTTGGTGAGTTTAAACATCCAGCACCAAGAATAGCTCAGCAGTAGCATTACTGATCAAGCTGGTCGGGTCTGTAGCAGGTGGTTAGGGAATCATAAAGAGAGGAAAATATACTTGACCTCATCCTTACCAATCTTCTAGCTGCAGGTGTGTGTGTCCATGACAGTATTGGTAAGCATAACTACTGCACAACTCTTGTGGAGTTGAAGTCCCACCGTCATGCTGAGAATAACCTTCATCATGATGTGTGGCACTATCACCGTGTTAAATCAGACAGACTTCAAACAGACTGAGCAACTCAAGACTGGGTGTCCATGAAGCGTTGAGGGTCACAAGAGCAGAAGAACTGTTCTCTAATACAACCTGTAACCTCATGGCTCAGCATGTTCCCCAACCATTTACCATCAAACCAAGAGATCAACCCTAGTTTATTGGAAAATGCAGGAGGGCATGCCAGGAGCAGCACCAGACATACCTAAGTGTGTGGTGTGAGCCTGTTGAGGATACCAAACAGGACTACTTTTGTGCCAAATCGAATAAATAGCCAGTAATGGACAGAGTTAAGTGTTCCAAAAATCAGAAGATCAGATCTAAACTTTGCAGTCCTGCACATCCAGTCCTAGAATGTAGGGGACAATTAAACAACTCACTGGGGGAGGTGACTCCACAAATAACTCCATCCTCAATAATGGAACTGTCCAGCACATTGACGCAAAAGATAAGGCTGAAGCATTTGCAGAAATCCCCAGCAAGAAGTGCTTGACTTCCGCCAATAGTCCCCAGCATTACAGATGCCAGCTCTCAGCCAATTCGATTCACTCCACTCAAGAAACAGTCAGAGGCTGCGGAATATAATAAAGGCTATTGGCCCTGACAACATTTTAGCAATAGTACTGAAGACTTGTGCTCTGTAACTTACTGCTCCCCTTGCTAAACTCTTCCAGTACAGTTACAACACTGGCATTGACCCAACAAAATGGCAAATAATACACAAAAAAGCAGAAAACTTCAACCCGGACAATTACCTTCCCAAGTGTCTACTCTAGATCATCAGTAAAGTGATATAATGTGTCAACAACAGTGCTATCAAGTAGCACCTGCTCAGTAATATCAGTGACGCCCAGTTTGGGTCCTGCCAGTGCCACCCAGATCCTGACCTCATTATAGCCTTAGTTCAAACTTGGACAAAAGAGCTGGCTTCCAGAGGTAAAGGGAGAGTGACAGCCCTTGACAACAAAGGTGCATTTGACCAAGTGTGGCATCAAGGAGCCCAAGCAAAACTGGAATTAATGGGATTCAGGGGGCAAACTTTCTACTGGTTGCAGTCATATCAGGCACATAGGAAGATGGTTGTAGTTGCTGGCAGTTAGTCATCTCAGCTCCAGGCCATCTCCGCAGGAGTTCCTCAGGGTAGTGTCCTAGGCCCATCCATCTGCTTCATCATAAGGTCAGAAGTGGAGATGTTCGCTGATGATTGCACAACGTTCAGCACCATTTGCGACTCCTGACATGCTGAGATCTGAACAATATCCAAGCACGGGCTGACATGTGACAAAGTAACATTCACGTCACACAAGTGCCTGGCAATGATTACCTCTGATAAAAACAATCTAATGACTGTTCCTTGATATTCAAAGATGTTACTATCACTGAATCCCCCAATATTGAAATACAGGGCTACAATTGACAAGAAACTCACCTGGATTCACTATAAACCATATGTCCAGGGATGTGTAGGCTAGGTGGATTAGCCATGGGAAGTGCATGGTTACAAAGATCGGATAGGGCGTGTGTCTGATTGGGATGCTCTTCAGAGGGTTGGAGTGGACTCATTGGGCTCAATGACCTGTTTCCACACTGTCAGGGTTCTATGATTATACGATGAATATACAATGGCTACAAGAGCAAGTCAGAGGCTAGGAATATTGCAGTGAGTAATTCATCTCCTGACTCCACAAAGCCTGTGCACCATCTACAAGACCCAAGCCAGGAGTGTGATGGAATACTACACACTTGACTGGATGAGTGCATTTCCAACAACACTCAAGAAGCTTGACACAATCCAGGAAAAAGCAGCTCACTTGGTTGGCATCCACAAGCATCCACACCCTCCACAAATGAGGCTCAGTAGCAGCAGTGGGTACTATCTACAAGATGCACTGCAAAAATTCACCAAATATCCTTAGATAGCACCTTCCAAACACACAACAATTTCCATCTGGAAGGACAAGGGGAGCAGAAACGTGGGATCATCACCATTTACAAGTTCCCCTTTAAGCAAGTCACATCCTGATTTGGAAATGAATTACCATTCCTTTATTGTCACAAAATCCTTCCTTGAGGGCATTATGGGTCTACCTAGAACACATGGACTCTAGTAGTTCAAGAAGGCATCTCTTCACCACTGTTGCAAGAGCAACTAAGGATTGGCAATAAATGCTGGCCAACCGGTGGCATCCATGTCCCATGATTGAATACATTAAAAAAAATTAAGTTTTAAGCTAAGAATGATATAATATTTTAAGAATCTTTTTATGATAACAAGTATAGCTGTTGACAGAACATTGCATAAGGTTATCATCTGGAGATCCACATCCTCAACACCAATTGTTCATCATTAAACCTCCAGAAATCATTTTTAGGGCTTTTTTATTCACATATAATTTATTTAATAGTAGCCGTCCTATAACATTGCTCTTTTGTGCTGTACATGCTCTTCTTTCAGCCTGAAGTATTTGTGACCCCAAAGAAAATGCGGTGCAAAGATGGTCTTCTGACTCCTGCCTCAGCTGTGTGCAGAGCCTGACTCTCTGAGCTTTCATTGAGAGTTCTGGTCCAAACAAAATACCTTTCATTTAATATAGTAGCATGCAACACCTATGTGCCTGTATTGTATTACTAAGCCTCTGTCAGACATTTCGAATTAAAATAAATCATATCACAATGATGCGAATTGATTAAAATCCAACCAAACAGTTCAATTTTCTTAGAACTGAAGGAGCATACAAAAATAAAAGAAAACTTCAATGGCTCTTCTGACACTTTCTGGGTGCTTCTTGATCATTTTCCCTAACCCAGGCTTGTCCACATTCTATCCGTAAGGAATAGTATATACTAAAAAATTTCTCCTGCGATCAAACCCAAAATGCTACTGAGAAGGGAGATTTAATCTCTTCACCTCCTACATGATTCTCTCATCTGTATCACAGCTCACTTCTGATCTCACTTTAGATTTCATTCTAAATCTTTACTGCCCTTATAAACAAGGCCTACTGTCAACAGCCTCATTCATTGACATGCAGAGCCTAGAAGGTAGCATTTGAATTCATTAAACTTTCTACCATTATCTTGTTACAATAGAGACATAGTTGTCATCACCTTGCTCTATCCCTACTTCCAGCACCTTTTCATTTTTTAATACCTTATTTAGTACCAAGTTAAAAATCACACAACACCAGGTTATAGTCCAACAGGTTTAATTGGAAGCACACTAGCTTTTGGAGTGACGCTCCTTCATCAGGTGATTGCCTGATGAAGGAGCGTTGCTCCGAAAGATAGTGTGCTTTCAATTAAACCTGTTGGACTATAACTTAGTGTTGTGTGATTTTTAACTTTGTGCACCCCAGCTCCAAATCATTATTTAGTACCTAATTCTTTCTTTCTGCTTCACATTTAGAGTAATTTCTGTCCAGACCCCTCCAATAAGCACATTTATTCTCTGATCCACCCTTTCCAAATGCATTTTTCTTTCTGACATCCAGCCTTGACTCATTGGCCTACTATTGTCTCTTAAATCCTCTCTGCTCAACTGCTATGAAGTAAGGTTGCTTCATCATTAGTGGCATGACTCTGACATCAATGAGAGACCAGTTTAAAATGACCATATGGGGAGAGAAGTCTTAGACATTAAACTAGAGAGCTGTGTTTGATAATCTGCCAGTACAGATATAAATAAAGGAGTATTACAGTAGATAAGGAGTTGAAGAATCTCATTTGATAATAGGCAGCAAATAGCCTCAGGCATAACGGACACCCAACATATGCCAGATCTCAATCTGCAGGTAGTAGTATTAGCTTAAAGCACAAGACAAGGCACTGCATGCCCCTGTTTGAATGCTTGACTTAGTTTTCTATACATTGTTTCATGCTCCAACACCACCAATTCAAATTTACTAGTGATATCCTCTGTGAAATATACCCACTAACCTCCTCAGTGTCTACAGTATTCAACACAGTTAATCATACCACCCTCTAATCTACTGTCCTTTATGGCCTAACTCCACTTGACACACCTTGAACAGTTCCACTCCTACATAGCTCTATGGAGCCAGCTTACCTTCTCCTCCAATCTCTACTCAGTCACCTCCAGAGTTAACTCATCCCAATCAAGTCCCTTTTTTTTACATTAGTACAAAAGCAAAGTGCTGCAGATGATGGAATTGCAGGAAATACTCTGCAAGTCAGGCAGCATCCGTGGAGAGAGAAACTGGGTTAACATTTCAGACTAACAAACTTGTTAACATTTATTTTGTGTAGTTTTCTCAGAGTTACTTAACAACAGAATTGTCCCTTGGTAACATTGTTCCGGGTTATATTGTCAGCATTCATATATTTATAGGCTAACAGCACTAACAGAAAATACTGAAAATACTAATGTCAGGTAATATCTGTGAAGAGGGAAACAAACCTAATGTTTTTTTTTCTGATGACCTCAGTTTTAATGAAGGGTCATGGTTAAGGGATTAAATACAGGAGTCGTGCCCCCCCCCCCCCCCCCAAATCTCTTGCGATCAGGGCTCCTGAATGTTTTACTATGGTGAATTTCAAAACATCAGAAATTCAGAATTTTACAGAAGTTGGTGACATCACTAATATAATTCAACTGTGCCCCCCATGAGTATAGTTCACTGAAACTCTATTCAATCATTAAACAGAGATGTTATAGTTATGATTTCATATGTAGCATTGGTAAAAACAGTATATTACAGTTCTCTACAGTATATTAAATGCAATTGAGAACTATAATACCCAGTGTCCTTTAAATAGAAGATATATCCATGTTACATGATTATGCTCTTCTCATTCACTCTTGTGTTGTCCTTTATGTATCTTTTACATTGAGAGAAACCCATAGCTCCTCAGTTAGTCCGTAAGTTTGGAACTGCTTTTTTTAGTATGTGTACTCAAAATTAATGAAAAAGTAGGAAGTAATGACACAGATAGCTTTATGTTCTCTTCTTCAAGTTGCAAATAGCAGGATACTTGTGAAAGGTCATCATTTTGCACCTATAATCAGTGAGCTGGAAAGTTTAAAAGTAGTTCATTTTGCAGAAACAGTAGTTCCAGGCAAATGTGGGCCATTTAAGTCCATATCTGCCTAACTTCTCTGCGTGTTGTATTAAGTCAATATTGTTACACAGCAGAAATGGAAGCCTTGTTTAAAATTGACTTTTGCTGCAAAGGTTTCTCAGAGGGTTAGGAAACCTGATAGTGAAGGATTTGGTTGCATTCTCCAGCTCCAGTAAAATAAACTATTGGTCTCCTGTATATGTGATTGCCTCCCTGCCCTGATTTGCTAACCTCTTTCTTATTTTTCAAACATGAAGTCACTCTCTCTCATTCACCCACCACTAGCATTCCCTTTCAACCACTTGGTTAGCTGCTGAGCATGAGAATAGATAATGGGTCCTTCATAAGGATCTCTGCATTCTCAATTTCATCCATTTTTGACTTTTCCCATCCTCCTTTCCGAAAATATCTGAGCCTTTTGCATTGGTATTTCAAGGGAAGCATTGATTTGGTTATTCCTTCTGTTTTCACTGTGTTTGGTTTCACAACACATGGTCTTTGAACATGTTGTGTCTTTCTAGTTGCATTGTTGATTAATTAAATATATTCAGGGAACATGATTTCCATGTCTAGAGATGGTCGGATTTCAAAACAAGGTGGATGAAGGGTGAAATAACTCCACTGAGGTCAACTCTCAGAGTGATCAGGATGTCTGACATTCCTGTTTATATCTGTCAGCCCGGGCTCCCTGATTAGACCATGTTAACAGCCCCAATCAGGGAACTCATATTCTGTGAGATGCACACGGCTGACCTCATTTCAATCACTCCAAAAAGAATGTGAAACACAGAATGTGGAACCTAGAAAAAACAATAGGGTGGTTTTTAGTTACTTGTTTAACATTTAACTTTGTTTTTAATTTAGTTTTATTTCGATTCATATGCCTTTACACTGTGTTTGTGGTTCCTTGTAAATTGATTACTCAAAGATGGAATTTTATTACTTATAAATATTGATAGAACAATTGTTTATTTCACTGTTGTATTGGTTGACTATAGTCAGTGCTAATAATTTATCGTGACTATGCAAGTCAAATTCCATTTACGTTATATGTGAGTCCAAGGTTTTTACTGATGTCTTGTGATCATCATTCCTCCCCCTTACAATTAGAGCCATTGTTTCCAGTGACTAAGCCAGATTCTGGTTTTATTTTGTAGGATTCTGAAAATTTTATTGGTCTTTTGGGGATTGAAAGCTGTGAGCCTGCCAATGTTCCAGCAGAACAATAACTCTGGGTGTTAAACATCATTTGTTTTTTATGTATGTGTTACTGCAGTTGCATATTGATATATTGGAAAAATAAGATTTGCGTCTGTATTAGATCTCTCAGAAGAGCATCAAAATATCTCACAATGAATTGCTTTCAAGGATAATAATTGTTGCACTTTAGACAGATGTAGCAGTCAATTTTCATTAAGGATGATTTCAGAGATAAGAATTTATTTCATTCATTAAGAGGATGTGGGCTTATAACATTTTCAAGTGTAACAATTGTTGTATTATACAAAACATAGCAGCCAATTTACATTAAGGAAGATCCCAGAGACAAGAAATTATTTTATTCATTCAGGGGATGTGGGTTTCATTGGTTAATCCTTCATTTATTGCTTATCGCTAGGTGCCCTTGAGAAGGTGGTGGTGAGCTGCCTTCTTCTACTGGAGCAGTTCATTTGGTCCAAACAGACCCACAATACCATTAATGACAGTTTCAGGAGTTGGATTGAATGACAGTGGAGGAACGACGGTATACTTTTGAGTCAGGAAGGTGAGTGGCGAGGAAGGGAATTTGCAAGTGCTGGTGTTCCTATGTGCCTGTTGTCCCTGTCCTTCTAGACAGGGAAGTGAATAGGAGGTTGGAAGGTGCTGTCTCAGCAGCCTTGGTGAATTCCCGCAGTGTATCTTGTAGATAGCACACATCGCTGTTAATTAGCATCTATTGTGGAAGGAGTGAATGTTTGAGGATGTGGTGCCAATTAATCAGACTGCTTTGTCCCCGATGGTGTAAAGCTTCTGGGCATTATTGGAGCTACTCTCATCCTGGCAAGAGGGGAAATATATCATAGCACAGAAAACGAGTTATGCAATGCAGAATTCCCTCACTAATGAGGTAACTCATAGCACCTTATAGCTCAGCAGGAGACCATTCAGCCTTTCACACCTGTGCTGGTTCTTTGCTAACCAGCCAATCGAATTTTACTGCTCTTTCCCCAATTGTCTTGTAACTTATTTTCTCCTCAAGGAGTTGCCAATGCTATGCTGAATGTTTATGTTGAAACTGTTTCCTCTTTTATGCAGTTCATTCCAGATCACGATAACTTCACTTTGATAAAAAGTGTTCATCTTCGGTACTTTCAACAATCGCCTTAAAATATCCTCATATATTTATTCTTCTGCCACCAGAGCCAAGGATTGGATTTTATGGGATTGGTTGCCCCTACAATGGGATGGAGTGTTGTAGGGGGCATTCCAACTCATGAGGGAGAAATGAAAGGGTGGGCTTAACACTTGAGGGATTTGCCCAATGTGTATAGATACTCCCCTGAATGATATTCCCTCTTCCTTCCTTCCTGTTCTCACACAACTTGTATATAAAGAAAAATAACATGCCAACTCAACAGTCAACAGTATAATGCTGCTAGACCTGCTTTTGCAGAAACTGCTGAGTTTCTTTAACAGTTTATGCTTTTGTTTTAGATTTCCAGTTCTTTTGTTATATTTTAACGGTCATTTTTAAAGTTTATTCAGTGGTATTTATTGTGGATGCACTTACATGTTAGAGGCTGGAATGAGTTTCATCTAATATCAGTGAGAAACTGAAAGTACACATTTCCTTTCTGAAGTGTGTGTGTGTGTGTGTGTGTGTGTGTGTGTGTGTGTGTGTGTGTGTGTGTGTGTGTGTGTGTGCGTGTGTGTGTGTAAAGGAAGATGTTCTGGATTAAGAAGCATGATTCAACAGAATTCAAAGTGACATCTGTCCAGCTAAAAACTGAGAACAAATGTTTGAATAAAAGCTGAGCAAATGTTATTGCAAGAATCAATATCTTGCCAATTGTACAGTTCCTCTACTGCCACAACAATCATTGTGGAAACTGCACCCTATACACTCCAGAGCAGTGTTGAAGCATAAAGAGACATGACCTTGGGCTGAAACAAATTGCAAGGCTGATGTACTCCTTTTGGTGCAAGGGAAAGTTCATAACTTTTATATCGGAGATTGGAGGGTCATTGTGTAACCCCACAGAAACCCATTTCCAATCAGAGTGGTTTGCAATGAAAAAGTCATTGCTCCTGAGTCTAGGTCTTTTCTTCCAGGGTATGGGAATCCACAACAAGAAGGTATAAGTTTAAGTTAAGAGGAGAAAGATTTAAAGGGGACCTAAAGGGTAACTGTTTCACATAGCGGGAGGTGTGGAACAAGCTGCCAAAGGGAGAGGTGGGGGCTGATAAAATTACAACATTTAAAATGCATCTGGATGGGTATATGATTGGAAAGGGTTTAGAGGAATATGGGTCAATTGCTGGCAAATCAGACTAGATTAATTTAGAATATCTGGGCAGCACGGACGAGTTGGACCAAAGGGTCTATTTCTGTGCACCTGATGGAACATGCCTACTATAGAACCAGATGAGGGCTGGAGCCAGAGCTGACATCCACTGATCATGGCACTAACCAGGAAGACACTGAACATCTCAGTTTGCTGCTGAGTTGATGCTGTGCTATAGGATCTCTTGCAGAAGTGGTATTGGGTGAACTACCCACTCAGAGTCACCATCTTTCCCTGTGCCTCAGGGTTACACCAGCTTGTTTTTTCCTTGCAGTCTCTGACGGTCTCCATAGAATCTCTACACTGTGGAAACAGGTCATTGGGCCCAATAAGTCCACACTGACCCTATCCCTGTAACCCTGCATTTTCATGGCTAATCCACCTAACACATGCCTGGACACTATGGGTAACTGACCATGGCCAATCCACCTAATCTGCATATTTTTGGGATGAGGGAGGAAACTGGAGCACCTGGAGGAAACCCATGCAGATGCAGAGAGAATGTGCAAATTGCACACAGTCACCTGAAGCTGGAATTAAACCCGGGTCCCTGGCGCTGTGAGGCAGGAGTGCTAACCACTGAGCCACTGTGCTGCCCCCTTGCCACCTCTACCTCTCTCGTTTCCTCAGGAGCTGCCATTTCGGCAGCTGTTGCCAAATTGTCTTCCACTGCTATTTCTGACTCTGCCAGGGTGGGCGACTCTCAGGGAAATGATAGGGGACACTTCACTGGAGAAATGAAGGGGTAGTGCTGACAAAACCAGCAAGTGGTCTGCAGTTTATCCTAATCCCAAGAGAAGATTTTCTAAATATACTAACAATGGGAGAGTCACCAATCAGATAAACAAGCTGTTACCAAGGATAAGTTTTTCTTGTTGTACTGATATAGCTTGGTGCACTGTGACACTCATTATTATATACAAGACATAATATTAGCTATTACAAGCAATAACTCCATTAAATGTGAGTAGAGGAATGTCAAAAACAAGCCCAATCAAATTCTGCATAAGCTACAGATAAATTTTAAAAACAAATATAGAAATTCTTAATTTGTCAGGATTACAATTGCTCCTATACAATGTTACAGGATCACTGTTGTTAGTTTGGCAAAGTACTTCCAAAAGAAGATATTGGCTCCCTTAGTGAGGCTACATGCTAAAAGTTTGGTGTTGCAAACTCTAAGCCAGCAGTGGCAGCCATGGGGCCCTGACTGAATTATAACAGCTCCATTCCTGTCCAATAGACAGGGTCCCACTTTCACAGGCTCCTCCCTGTTTTCTCTCCCTCATGCCCACTCCCACCCTTCACTGGTCCTTTCCTAGGAGGTTGAGACTGTTTTCAAGTTTCAAAATAGGATGATAGTGGCAAAACGTTTGGGAAACACTGTTTAAGCACAAACATCACGTGCATCAGAGCTGACCTTCTCAGACTTTGCAGAACTAAGGAGTACATCCTCCTACCTCTCTCAGGTAGGGATGAGTGAAGACAAAAGCCAGACAACCTTCTACCTCTACCCCTCAACTCCATCCCAGATCCTCAAAAGCCTAACATTGTTTCTGATGCTGTTGCTGGTTCTCTAATGCTGGCCATTCTTGCCATTAGAGTGCACTATGATATCCCTCTTTAAGCAGTGATTTTTGACCTTGTCCCTTTAAACATCTCACCATTAGGAATAGATTTCTCTAATCCAGAGGGACAGGTGAGGTGTGGGGATTGGTGTATTTGGTTGGTCAAGTGGGAGACTGACATGTTGGAAAGAAAGAAACAACTGGAGGTGTAAGTGAAACATGAGAGAGAGGAGTCTTCACTGGCTGCTACATTCCCATAACATTGATAACAGGTCAACAGGTTTCAGCCGAGGTTAGTGAAATGTGCTTGTGTCAACTAGAGTTCTGATGAGATCAGTTAAAATACTAGTTAATTGATCATCCCTAATTCAGACCAGTTCAATCCAGTTCTCATCAGTTTTGCACATGTCGATCTTGAATTCCACTTTTTTAACCATTAAGTTTCATTGGCCACATATCTATCCATTTCACAAGTCTGTCTATTATCTCCTGAAGTCCTTGGCATCCTTCTCATTGTTTACGGTGCTTCCGAAATTCCTATCACCAGGAGGCTTTGAAATTAGGTCATGTGCACACACGTCCAGGTCAATAAAAAAATGTCCTGGCTTAACACTAATCACAATAGTTCAAATATCAACAAATCATTGCTGGATATTTCCTCCAGTCTGAAATGAAACCATTTACTACTATTACCTACTTCCAGTTCCTTAACAAATTTTGTAACCACACTGTCATTGTATCTTTAATCCTGTATAATTTACTTTTAGCAGCAATCTATTACTTGGTACATTGTCGATATTTTTTGAAAGCCTACATACATAATAGCCAACTATTCTACCTTCATGAACCATTTCCTTTACTTCATCAACCAATCTTAGCAATTAATCAAGAAATTTGTGTATTTAATAAATTCTTGCTGACTTTCATTTGTTAGCTATATTCCAAATGCCAATTAAGGTTATCCTGCATTATTATCTTTAAATGTTTTCCCAATACTGACCTAAGGCTGACTGATCTGTAGTTGATGGTTTCCCTTCATTTTAATCAGGATTGTTTGCAATGGTGTCCACTGTCACCATCTCGATATCCACATATACAAGGAGGTTTGAAAGATTGTGGTCAGAGCATCTATCTCTTCTATCCTTAATCCCCTCAGTATTTTGAGGACTGCCAAATTCTGAAATGTCCATTCTTTATCGATTTTATCATATCCATCATCATATTTCTTCCTTTCCTGTTACACTGACAGCATCCTTTTCTCAAGTGAAGTCAGATGCAAAATTTTCATTTAGTACCTAAGCCTTGTCTTCTACTTCCTCAAGGAGTCTTTAATCAGACATAACATTTTGACAATCCTTTCACGAAATATGTGTTTATAAAATGCATTTGCATTTCATGTTATAAAGCAATTAATCTATTCCTACCATCTCTCTTTGTCCCTCCTATGCTTTTTTTCTATTTTCCCTCTGTATGCTCTATATTCAGCTTGGTTCTCTGATGTATTATAAACATACAATTGCCATAAACCTCTTTTTACTATCTCATTTTAACCTCTAAATCTTCAGTCATCTAGGGAGCTCTCTTAGTTTTATGTATTCCCTTTCCTGCTCATGGGAATGTGTTTCCTCTGTATCTACACATTTTCTCTTTGAAGCACTCTTGTTGTTAGTTGTTCTTTTATTCATTCTGGGAGGTGGGTGTCACTAACTGTACCAACATTTATTGCCTGTCTCTAGCTGTCCTGGAGAAGTTGGTGCTGCATTGCCTTCTTAAACCATTGCAGTCCATTTGCAGATAGACCCACAGTATTGCTTAGGAAGAAGCTCCAGGAATTTGGCTCAGCAACAGTGAGGAGACAATAATATATTTCCAAGTGAAGATGATGAGTGGCTTAGAGGAGACTTGCAGGTTATGGTGTTCTCATATATCTGCTGTCCATGTCCTTATGGATGATAATGATTGTGTGTTTGGAAGCTGAAATTGCAGGAGCCATGGAAAGTTTGTGCAGTGCATCATTTAGGTGGTACACACTGCTGCTTCAGTGTGTCAGTGGTGGATGGACTAAATGTTTGTGGATGTGGTGTGAATCAAACAGACTGCGTTGTCCTGGATGCTTGTTCACCCTTCTTGTGTGTTGTTAACGCTGCACCCATCGACGCAAGTGAGGAGCTTTCCATCACACCCCTGACTTGGGCCATACACAGCTAATAGGGTTTGGAGTGTCAGGATGTATTTGCTTGCACTGCAATTCTTAGTTTCTGACCTGCTCATGTAGCCACAATACTGAAATGGCTCGTCCAGTTCATTTCATGGTCAATGGTGACCCCAGAATGCTGCGAGTTGGAGTTTCGGCGATGATAGTGGCATTAAGTGTTGAGCAGCAATAGTTAAATTGTTTCTTATTAGAGGTGGTCATGCCTGGCACTTATCAGATATAAATGCCACTTGCTATTTGTTAGCTCAAAACATTGCCTGGTCTTGCTGTGTTTGGACCTGAGTTACCAATGATGCTGAACATGATTACAACAGGATCTGGACCAGACGGGCCAATGGGCTGAGAAGTGGCTGATGGAGTTTAATTCAGATAAATGCGAGGTGCTGCATTTTGGGAAAGCAAATCTTAGCAGGACTTATAAGCTTAATGGTAAGATCCTAGGAGTGTTGCTGAACAGAGAGACCTTGGAGTGCAGGTTCATAGCTCCTTGAAAGTGGAGTCTCAGGTAGATAGGATAGTGAAGAAGGCATTTGGTATGCTTTCCTTTATTGGTCAGAGTATTGAGTACAGGAGTTGGAAGGTCATGTTGCGGCTGTACAGGACAATTGACAAGGTTGAAGAATTTGAGCTACAGGGAGAGGCTGAACAGGCTGGGATTGTTTTCCCTGGAGCTTCGGAGGCTGAGGGGTGACCTTGTAGAGGTTTACAAAATTATGAGGGGCATGGATAGGGTAAATAGGCAAAGTCTTTTCCCTGGGGTCAGGGAGTCCAGTACTAGAGGGCATAGGTTTGGGGTGAGAGGGGAAAGATATAAAAGAAACTTAAGGGGCAACTTTTTCACGCAGAGAGTGGTACGTGCATGGAATGAGCTGCCAGAGGATGTGATGGAGGATAGTACAATTGCAACATTTAAGAGGCATTTGGATGGGTATATGAATAGGAAGGGTTTGGAGGGATATGGGCCAGGTGGGACTAGTTTGGGTTGGGATATCTGGTCGGCATGGACAGCTTGGACCGAAGGGTCTGTTTCCCTGCTGTACATCTCTATGACTCTATGATGCAATCATCAGCAAATCCCCCTACTTCTGATATTGTTCTGATGGGGGAAGGTCCTGATCTAATGGTATTGTTGCAATCCAGAGACCTAGATAATGTTCAAAGGGTAATGGAATTTGAATTCAATAAGCAAGAAATCTGGAATTAAAAGTCCAATGATGACTATGAAACCATTGTTGACTGTCATTGAGGAAAAAACACCCGGCTGATTCACTGGCATCTTTTAAGGAAAGAAAATTGCTGCCCTTACCTAGTCTAGCCTATATGTGACTCCAAACCCACAGTAATGTAGTTGACTATTAATATAGCCCTCTGGAATGAAATAGCAAGGCACTCATTTTATTAACTGCTGCAAAGGACCAAGCTGCTCTAACTTTTAACTCCAATTACACCCCGAGTCAGATTTTTTTTGACTCTGAAATTGTTCCTCTCCAACTCAGCAACTCTCCAACACACCTGTGCCTTACCCTTTTCCATAACGTTTCTGAATGTGTTAATATTTTAATCATGGTTCCCCAAAAGCTATCCCACTTTATTCTCCAAAACTGGATGTAGTACAGCTTGCTTCCTAATTTCGTTGAAATCAGACCAATAACATTCTCTGTTACATACCATGTGTCAGTAGCTGGAGCTCACAATTTCAAGATTGTCAGCAAAGACATCTGGGAGTGAGATGAGGAGAAACACAGAGGGTTATTAAGATTTGAATTGTGCTGCCTGGGAGAATGATGGAGGTTGATTCCATAGGAGGTTTCAGAGAGAGCTGTATATATATTTGACAGTGATGACGTTAGACGCTACAGAGATAGGGCCAGAGAATGGAACTAGCTGGGTAGCTCTTTCAGGAGCTGGTACAGAAACAAAAGGCCGAATGGCCTTCTTCTGTACTGTAAAATTCTATAATTCTATAATACTATACTTAAGGAATTCTTATATATTGTAATGAAGCATTAATCTTTTTGTTTTTTGGTGCTTTTAGTTGAGAAAAATTGGCCACGGCTAGGTCAAAACTCTCCTATTCTTCAAATTGTGGATGTGTAACATTTACCATCAAATCTCCAAGCGCTTGATAATGGAAACTACAGCTGCTGGACACTGACTTCAGGCTTTCAACACTTTCACTTTGAAATGAGAAACCTTCCTGCAAGGCAGATCTACAACAATAACAAATTGATTTTACTTTCACCTTTATATTTTATCTGTATTTACCTTTTTATATGATTTGTAGCAAATAATTGTACAATTTTTACATGGGAACTTTCAACAGTCATGTAGTAAACTAACTGTTGGTCCCGTTTAAGATCAAAGCTTTGCTGCTGGTTATTTTTAACTTGGATCACTAGAACGACTAAAATGAACCAGCGAATCACACCTCATAAATTTGACAGTTCTGATGAAGGGAGTCAAAAAGTTAATTCTGTTTTTGTCTCCCTAGATGCTGCCTGACCTGTTGAGTTTCTCCAGCACTTTCTGTTTTTGATCCAAATCTCCGGCATGCGTGATTCTTTGTTTTATTTTCTATATACAAATTTACGATTCACTGAGCACTATATGGACATGCATGGCATATGGTTGTTTCGGATTTGCTCAATTCAGAGTGGCGTTTACACCCAAAAATTAAAATGAACATCACACCAACTGAACAAAGCTGCCACTTTGCAATGTTTGGAAGGTTTAATATCATTCCATATATTGAGTTTTTAATATGTGGACATTTGTGAAACTGTCACAATGTCAGACCCCTAGATACTGCTGCAGTGCTGTTTATATTCTACTAGCTTGACTGTATTTACTGCATATAAAGAATCTGTATCCCCAGGCATGGTTGAACACAGGGGTTTCTTTTAAGTTTGCATTCTGAATCTATCAACTAAAGAGAAACATTGAGAATGCATCCTGTGCTGTTAAGCTGTCATGAACTCATATGGATGAAGCTGTAGTATAGCCAATGGCATGCATCATGCTGACTTCTTTCCTAATGTTCATTAATTTATTTGCTGCTTTGGGACTCCCAGGAAGAGAGAGTCAGGTAGTAATGACTGGGGGATGGAATATCTGATGGGTAGCCTTGATCAGCGGTTGCAGATGGGTATTGGTCGTGGGCAAGCCTGCATACAGTGACAGCATTGTGGTATGAATGCAAACAATACTGATGTTGAGTGTGAAGATTCCAGCCAATATATATGTCAGATCCCCAAAATGAAATATGGCTTGATAGATACGTTTAATTTTTTTTTGCAGGTAGTTACTGAGATGGTTAGTCTTTGAATTATATTCCCATGAGGCTGCAGATATTCGCTAACAAAAGAACCAAAGTTTGGTACATGAAAACATAAGCTATATGTAAAAGACAGCTAGAAAGACCCTTCTTACATTGACTCGTGGAATGTAGGTGTCAATGGCTAACAAGGGTTTATTGCCTATCCAGGAGTTGTTCTTGAGAAAGTGGTGGTGAGCTGCCTTCTTGAACCACTTCAGTCCATGTACTGCAGGTACATCCACAATGCCTATCGGGAGAGATTCCAGTACATGCCAGGAGCAGCACCACGCATATCTGAAAATGAGATGTCAACCTGGTGAGGCCATAAACCAGGTCTACGTGCATTCCAAACAACATAATCAGTAAGTGATTGATAGGCCTAAATGATCCCACAACCAATGGATCAGATCTAAACTTTGTAGCCATTCCACATCAAGTTACAAAGAATAATGGACAATTAAACAATTAAACTTTAACCCAGTGACAGTAAAGGAAAGGCGATATATTTTCAAGTCAGGATTGTGTGTGGCTTGGAGGGGAACTTGCAGATGGTGATGTTCCCTTGTATGTGCTAACCTTATCCTTTGAGATGAAAGTAATTGTGGGTTTGGAAAGTGTGGTCTAAGGACTTTTGGTAAATTTCTGCAGTGCATCTTGTGGATAGTACACATTGCTGTGACTGAGCATTGGTGATGGAGGGAGTAGTTGCATGTAGATGTGGTGCCAAGCAAATGGGCTGCTTTGTACTTGATGGTGTCAAGCTTCTTGAGTGTTGTTGGAGCTGCCCTCATCCAGACTAATGGGGAGTATTCCATTATAATTCTGACCTTGTTGATGATGCACACAGACTTGGTGGAGTGAAGAGGTGAGTTACATGCTTGAGTGTTCCTAGACTCTGAGCTGATCTTGTAGCCATGGTGTTCATATGGCAAGTCCACTTGAGCTCCTTGTCAATGGTAATTCCAGTATGTTGAAAGTGGCTGTTTAAGTGACAGTAACATCATTGAATATCAGGGATAGTGATTAACTTGTATCTTATTGGAGATGGTCATTGCCTGGTATTTGTGTGTCGCACAAATGTTACTTGCCACTTGTCAGCCCAAACCTGGATATTGTCCAAAACATATTGCATTTGAGAATGGGCTACTTCAGTATCTGAGGAGTCACAAATGGTGCTGAACATTGTGCAACCATTGGCAAACATCCCACTTCTGACCTTATGCTGGAGAGAAGGTCATTGATGAAGCATCTGAAGATGGTTAGGCCTAGGACACTACCCTGAGGAACTCCTGCAGAGATGTCCTGGAGCTGAGATGACTGACCTCCCAACAACCACAACCATCTTCCTATGTGCCAGGTATGACTTCAATAAGCAGTTTTCCCCCAATACCAATTAATTCCAGTTTTGCGAGGGCTCCTTGATGCTGTACTCAATTCAGTGCAGCCTTAGTATCAGGTCTGACACGCTGACCTGACTTCTGGAATTCAGCTCTTTTGTCCATGTTTGAACCAATGCTGTCATGAGGTCAGGAGCTATGTGAGGCCCTGGCAGAACCCCAACTGGGCATCACTAGCAGGTTTTACTGAGCAGGTGCTGCTTGATAGCACTGTTGATGACATTTTCCATCACTTTACTGATGATTAAGACGAGACTGATGGGGCAATAATTGGCCAAGTTGGATTTGTTTTGCTTTTTGTGTACAGGATGTATTTGGGCAATTCTCCACATTTTCAGGTAGATACCCATATTGAAACTGTACAGGAATAGCTTGGCAAGGGTAGCAGCAAGATCTGGAGCACAAGTCTTCAGTACCATTGTCAGCATGTTGTCAAGGCCCATAGCTGTTGCAATTTCTAGTGCCTCTGACCACTTCTTGATATCAGATGGAGTGAATTGAATTGGTTGGAGACTGATATCTGCTGGATCATCCGTTTGGTGCTTCCAGCTGAAGAATGCTGAGAATGCTTCAGCTTTATCTTTTGATGTGTTTGTTTCTTCCATCACTAAAAATGGCGATATATTGATCCTACTCCTCCAGTGAGTTGTTTAATTGTCCATTACTCTTTGTGACTTGATGTGGAAGGGCTACAAAGTTTAGATCTGATCTATTGGTTGTGGCATCACTTACTGATTATATTGTTTGGAATGCAAACAAACCTGGTTGGTAGCCTCACCAGGTTGACATCTCGGTTTCAGGTAAGCCTGGTGCTGTTTCTGGCATGTCCTCCTATACCTCTTCATTGAACCAGTGTTGATCCCCTGGCTTGATGGTAGTGGTTCAGTGGGGGAATATGCCAGACCACGAGGTTGTAGATTATGCTAGGGTACAATTTTGCTGTTGTTAGTGGCCCATAATTCCTCATCGATGCCCAGTCTTGAGTTTTTAGTTCTGTTTTAAGGTTGTCCCATTTAACACGGTGATAGTGCCACACAACACAATGAAGGGTTTTCTCAACATGAAGGTGAGATTTCATCTTGACAAGAACTTTGTGGTGGTCACTCTTACTGAGGACAGATGCAGTTTGATCAATAGTATTGATGCTGAACCACTCTTGGTTATAGATATGATGGACATACTCCACCATGAGTACATTTTATGCCCTTGCTACTCTCCAAGTGCTTCCTCCAAGTGATGTTCAACATGGAGGAGTGCTGATTCATCCACTGAGGGAGGATGGTATGTGTCAATCAGAGGTTTTTTTGTCCAAGTTTAATCATGAAACTTCATGGGTCGGGTGTCAATTCTAAGGACTCCCAAGGCAACTGTCTCCTAACTGTATACGAATTTGCTGTTGGGTTTGTTTTGCCAGGGATGGTGATGGTGGTGTCTGGGACACTGTCTGTAAGGAATAATTCCATGAGTATGACTCTGTCAGGGTGTTGCTTGACTAGTCTCTGAGATAGTGTCTCAATTTTGACACCAGCCCCCAGATGTTAGTAAGCAGGGCTTTGTAGGCTTGACAGTGCTGTGTGTGTTGTTGTCACTCCCAGGGCCTAGGTAATACTTGATGGACTGCCCAATTTTGTTTTTTGATGAGCTTTGTAGCGACTAATTAAATTGAATGGCTTGATAAAAAATTCCAAGCGGTAGTTGAGAGTCAACCACATTGCTATGAATCTGGAGTCACATTTAGCTAGACCAGGTGAGGATGGCAGATTCCCTTCACTGAAGGGCAGTAGTGAGCCAGATGGGTGATTGATAATGGTTTCATGGTCAGCAGTAGATTTTTAATTCCAGAAAGTTTTTGTTGAGTTCAAATTACACCGTTTGCCATGTCAAAATTTGAACAATAGCTGAGTTTCTGAATTAATAGTCGAACGATAACATCATCAGGCCATCATCTCCCAAATGGATATTTACATAAACAATATTAAAAGAATTCAACTTTGCTCCCAATGTTATCAGTGTACAGCTGCTCAATGCCAGAAACATATAGTTCCTATCTCAATACTTCTTTAAAGATTTAACTGATTCTTCTCAGTTTCTTTACCTTGGACTGTTGATGTAATGTTTTGATTCCTTTCTGGGTCTATTGGCATGAACGTTTGTAATTTCTGATGGCTTAAAATTTTTCAAATTTAACAACTCGAAGACTTCTGACTAAATCTGCTGGCTTGGAAACTTCACCAATTAAAAACACTTACGCAAGGGTGACTGCTCCCTTGAATAAAAACCTGATTGTCTTGCTAGAAGAGAACAGTTTTCCATTCTGACTAAACACCTGATTCTTCAGAACTGAAAGATTTACAAGGATGTTGCCGGGATTGGAGGATTTGAGCTATAGGGAGACGCTGTGGCTGTTTCCCCTGGAGCATTAGAAGCTGAGGGGTGACATTACAGAGACTAATTAAATCAAAAAGGGCATGGATAGGGTAAATAGACAAGGTCTTTTTCCTGGAGTGGGGGAAGCCAGAACTAGAGGATATAGGTTTAGGGTGAGAAGGGAAAGATTTAAAAGGGACCTCAGGGGCAACCTTTTCAAGCAGAGGGCGGTGCGTGTATGGAATGAGCGGCCAGAGGAAGTGATGGAGGCTGGTACAATTACAGCATTTTAAAGGCATCTGGATGGGTAAATGAATAGGAAAGGTTTAGAGGGATATGGGCCAAGTGCTTGGAAATGCGACTAGATTGGGTTAGGATATCTGGTTGGCATGGACAAGTTGGACTGAAGGGTCTGTATCTGTGCTGCACATCTCTATGACTCTATGACTCTGAGTCAAAAGCTAAGTGAATTACTTCTGGCCTGTTTACTTTGTCTGTCATAAACTCCACAGTTTAAATATTTTACCCTTTAACACTATATCTGCCCAGATGGTTGACTAAGTCACAGCCTCATTGAAAATGAGACATTTCAGTCACTGTTCCAAATGCCTTGCTGACCTTTATTGATTTTAAACATGTGTTCTCAGAACTGACTGAAGTCCATCAGCATCAACTCTAAATACTTAACTTCAAAAAATGAAAATATATTGAAAATATTTGCTACATGAGGTAGGTACATCACATGGACATTGAACTTTGGACAATGAAAGCTTAACCTCTTCGGAAGGCCTGGCATCCAATATCTCAAAATCTGGAAATAGCATATTGTTACAAAATTACATTGTTATCAAAACATTTACTCGTAGATTAAAGTTGGATGCCATCTTATTGGAGTGATACATGAGCACACCTACATATTGAGGTTTGACAGATCAGTGTTTCATATATTGGAAGTCAATATACAAAACCATTGTGCTTATTGTTCTGTCAGTGCATTCATAAATATGTTGTGTATGTGCTGAAGTTGCATAACTCTTTCAGTTTAAGTATGTGTTTATTTTTATTATCTATTTGATTATCAGCTAGAAATGCTTTTTAACATATAAAACTGAAATTGGCATAAATAGTTTTCCTTATTGGTGTTGAACATAGCAGTTCTGATCAAACAATCAAATATCATCACATTTACTTTAAGGTAGTTAATTTCTTACTTTGAGCAATGCGCTATTTTGTTATAAACATAGCTGAAAAAGCATCAGTTGTAGTAATGACTGGTGGTATATTGAATAATGGTGAATTGTCTTGCTAAGTGTATCTTTTTGAGTTGCTCTTGTATACTGTGAGGATAAAATAACAAGATACATTACATATGAAGGTCCTGAAGTCTTTTTAGTGACTTGGTCTTACGATGATGGATGCTGAGACATTATTGATTCATGTTCTTGTTCTTCTGAATTTTTAAATGTTCTTTATGCTTTGAGAGAGACTGGAGTGCTGCTATAGAGTTGAACTCAGTTTTGCATTTCTATTCGATGAGTCCAGGTGAGTCCTGGAGGTGAGTCAGGCCTGGCCAGCATGGAGAGGGTGAGTCCCAGGCCTGACCAGTGTGGGGAATGGCAAGTCCCAGGCTAGGCTAGTGTGGGGAAGGTGAGTCCAGGCGAGTCCTGGAGATGAGGTCCTTGGGCACTGGAAGCAAGGCCTCAAGGTTTGAAGCCCAGTGTCTTCGAGAGATGTGGCCCGGGTGGTCTGAAGGCTGGCGTGGATTTGGTGAATAGACTGAAATTCTTTATTCTTATGCTTTTATATTAAGTTCTTAAACAGATTGCTGGTAACTTAGGACAGAAACCAATCTTTCTGCCAGTTTTCTATTCATTCACAGTCTGAAATATTATAAAGGTATTGCTTTTAATTTTATTTCCACACCAGTGCCAATAAGTCTCTCTTTATCTCAGTGGGGTGGGGTTTGGAAAACCAAACTGGGTTGCAAGCTGAAATTTTGGGGCCACAAGCTGCACACCTGAAAGAGCCACCCTGGACCTCTGATTGAGTTGTATTAAGTATGTCCCACACTAATGAGCACGTCCCCACTTACTCAGGGACCCCTCTCAGTCTCGCAAAGACTCTCTGCCTCAGCTCCTCGGAGTTCTCACTTATGGGTTCTGACAACTTTTAAAATGGACTCACAGTGGGGAAAAAAAGTTCAGCTAATACTGTTTGAGGTGCTCAAGCAATGACCCAATCCAATTTATGCCTTCCACCTGAATGTAACCGTGTACAACTAACCACTTAGACCAGAGAAGTGTATTTTTTACTTTTAACTGCTTCATATGGAAGAGGGCGTGCATCACTGCAGTCTGTATGTGGGAAGTAAGCGTCTGCTGCATGTGCAACCACCTCAGTAATATTGTAACACCGTTATGTATATTTCTGTTTCATTTCCCTACATTTTCCCCTTTCTCTTTTCTCCTGTCTTGGTGACTTCAGCTGCAAAAAATAAGTGACTCCAAAGAGTGCAATCCGTTACAGAATGAACAATTTTTTTCAATCATGGGAATGGCACATGGTCACGGGTTGAATATAAATCTTGAATTTAGATATATTTAGCGGAAGTTTAGTTTTGATAAGATTCAATATCATCGCAGAGCCATTTGAAACATTTTTTATTGGTGGGATGTGGATATTGCTGGCTGGTCAACATATATTGCCCATCCCTAAGTTCCCTGCAGAAGTTGGCACCTTCTTGAACCACTGCAGTCCATCTGCTACAGACACAATACTCAGTGCTCCATGTGAGCTCCATGCGTTTGACCTAGTGACACTGAAGGGACAGCAATATATTTCAAAGTCAGGATGATGAGTGGCTTGGAGGGGGATTGCTGGTCATGTTGTTCTAGATAGTTATCACTGTGGATTTGGAAGTTGCCATCTAAGGACCTTGGTAAATTTCTGCACAACATCTTGTAGATGAGAGGGAGTTGTGGGATGATCATTGATGAACCAGCTGGAGATGACTGGACCTAGGACACTCCCCTGAGGGAATCCTGCGTAGATGTCCAATAATGATCCCCGATAACCATACTTGCCTTCCTTTGTGGTGGTAATGACTCCAAACAGCTCAGAGATTTCCCCAATTCCCATTGACTTTAGGTTTCCTGGGATTGGAGAAGATGTCAGTGTTTTGGCTTTAAAAATGTTATTGGCATCATCTCTCCATAAAACCCAGCCAAGTGTGGGAAGTACTTTGTCTTCAATTGTCTGCTCAATTTATTCTCCTAATCTATTGGACTTTCAATGAAACTATTGATACTGTTCTCGGCTCAAAGTGTTGTATTGGATAGCTGCAGGTGAATAGAAACTGTAAGAGCTGAAATGATTGAAAATTCATGTTTACAGGCATGTCTAGAATTGAAAGAATAACTTAATAAAGCAGACAGAACTGCCTCATGTTTTCAAGGTTGTGTAACACAAGGTAGGTATTATTTGCGATTTTCACAACCCTCATGGTGGCTCAGTGTTTAACACTGTTGCCTCACAGTCCCAAGGACCTGGGTGTGATTCCAACCTTGCGCGACTGTGTGGAGTTTGCGCATTCTCCCTGTCTCTGCGTGGATTTCCTCTGGGTGCTCTGGTTTCCTTCCACAATCCAAAGATTTGCAGGTTAGGTGGATTGGCCACGGGAAATGAGGGTTATGAGAATGGGGTGGGTGAGATCCTGTTCGGAGGGTCAGTCTGAACCCGATGGGCCAAATGGCCCACTTCCACACCACAGGGATTCTATGATTGCTGAGCTTACTTCCAGAATGGACTGCTTATTGGATATATCTACTGAAACTTCTGGTCTTGCCTGGTGGAACCATACCTGAGCATTTTTTTATTTAGGGGATGTGGCATCACTGGTTGGCCAGTATGTATTTCCCAACCCTAATTGACCTTGAGAAGGTGGTGATTTGCCACCTTCTGGAATTGGTCTTGTCACTAATATGGTTTTGCAATATGCACAAAGCTGTTAAGAAGCGAGTTCTTAGATTTTGACTGAGTGTCAATGAAGTAGTGGCAACATAGTGCAATTTAGGATGGTATGTGGCTTGCAGGAGCATAAGCAGTAGTGCACCCATGCCTTCAATGCTGTTCCAGATGGTAGAGATAGAGCCACAGAGATGTACAGCATGGAAACAGATGCTTCGGTCCAACTCATTCATGCCGACCAGATATTCCAATCCAATCTGGTCCCACCTGTCCCGCATTCCTCCAAACCCTTCCTATTCATATACCCATCCAGATGCCTTTTAAATGTTGCAGTTGTATTGGCCTCCACCAGTTCCTCTGGCAGCCCATTCCACACACACACACTACCCTCTGCGTGAAAACTTTGCCCTTTAGTTCCCTTTTATGTCTTTTCCCTCTCACCCTAAACTTATGCCCTCTAGTTCTAGACTCTCCCACACCAGAGAAAAGACCAGAATTGCATGCAATATTCCAAAAGTGGCCTTACCAGTGTTCTATACAGCTGCAACATGACCTCCCAACTCTTGTACTCAATACTCTGACCAATAAAGGATAGCATACCAAACGCCTTCTTCACTATCCTATCTACCTGTGACTCTGCTTGAAGGAGTCTTGAACCTGCACTCCAAGGTTTCTTTAGAGTCATAGAATCATAGAGATGTACAGCATGGAAACAGACCCTTTGGTCCAACCTGTCCATGCGACCAGATGTCCCAACCCAATCTAGTCCCACCTGCCAGCACCTGGCCCATATCCATCCAAACCCTTCCTATTCATATACCCCTCAAATGCCTCTTAAATGTTGCAATTGTACCAGCCTCCACAACTTCCTCTGGCAGCTCATTCCATACACGTACCACCCTCTGCATAAAAAAACTTGCCCCTTTGGTCTCTTTTATATCTTTCCCCTCTCAGCCTAAACCTATGCCCTCTAGTTCTGGACTCCCCGACCCCAGGTAAAAGACTTTGTCTATTTATCCAATCCATGCCCCTCATAATTTTGTAAACCTCTATAAGGTCACCCCTCAGCCTCCGACGCTCCAGGGAAAACAGCCCCAGCCTGTTCAGCCTCTCCCTGTAGCTCAGATCCTCCAACCCTGGCAACATCCTTGTAAATCTTTTCTGAACCCTTTCAAATTTCTCAACATCTTTCCGATAGGAAGGAGACCAAAATTACACAAGAGAGTTTGATCATTTCAAGCCAGGCACTCTCCATAGTATTACCACTGAATGTGCTCTACTGTCATACACCATCTTATAGTTGGGAGAATTATTGAAAAATATGACTCAACCTAAGCCTCCCCTCTTGCCTCTTGGCCCAGGTCATTATCTTGGTGTAGATTCTGGCTGCCTTATTCTATATTTATCACTTTTTTGCTTTATTCCAAATTAGACTATGAAAATTTAAATACATTTCTTTTCATCATTCTACCTTACTGCTGCACATTGTTTATCATTGTTGCTCAGTTCTTCACATTCTGGGACAAGAATTCTGGCAATCTTGTTTTTGTTACATTCATCAGAGCAGGATTGACCAGCGCAAGGTTAATTGGGTGCGGCTTATCAAACCATTTTCCACCTAGTTTTCAGCAAATCAGCTGACAAATTTATTCATCCCATAAAGCACATTTGCTGTGAATGACACTGAAAAACAAAGTAATTGGAGGGCATGTTTAAGATAGAAATCTGCTCATAATTCACAAATGCCTGTCTAAGAACATAACTTCACTTAATTCAAAAATCACCATATCACTATTTATATTCAGCTTGTGATAATGGCTGGCTCATGGGATTCTATTCATGAATAACTGATAAGCCCTTGCCAGCTCTACATTCCCCACCAACCTCTCCTTCATACCGGGTACCTTTCCGTGCAACCACAAAAAGTGCAAAACCTGTCCCCACACCTCCCCTCTAACCTCCATCCAAAGCTCCAAACAATCCATCCAGGTCTGGCAGAGATTCACCTGCACAGCTTCCAGCCTGGTCTATGGCAACAGTTGCTTCTGATGTATCGGGGAGACCATATGCAGACTTGGAGACAGGTTCATGGAGCACCTGTGCTCCGCATGCACCAATCAACAAGACCTTCCAGTTGCTGTCCATTTCAATTCCCCCTCCCACTTCCTTGGTGACATGTCCATCCTGGGCATCCTCCACTGTCAAAGTGAGGCCAAATGCAAACTGAAGGAACAGCACCTTACATTCCACCTTGAGAGCATACAGTCCAATGACCTCAATATAGAGTTCACCAGCTTCAAAATCTCCCATCCCCAGCCTCACTCCATGAACACCCCTCCCTTTTCTCCCCACCTCCCTGACCTGAACTACTTATCCATCGTCCTAATCAACTATCCACTCCACCTCTCCCACGAACTAATCACAATTGCCCCATACCTAATTCCACCTATCACCATCCCACCTACCCTTTCCCCAGCCCCACTCCCCTTTATATCTTTGCTCCTTTCCCCTTCCCAGTCCTAATGAAGGATGTCAGCCTGAAATGTCGACCTTCCTGCTCCCCCAATGCTGTCGGACCTGCTGTGCTTCTCTTGCTCCATATGTATTGACTCTGGCTTCCAGTATCTACAGTGTGTACTGTCCCTGAACCCTTTCCCAAGCTTCTTTCTTTGACACCAGTTTGATACAAATCTGTTTCAAAAGTCTTGGTTACCGCAGAAGGTGCTGGTCAGAGAAAACGCTTTGCTTAATAAAAAAAATCAAAATCCTTTATTCAACAGAGTAAAGGCTCTCAATCTGAAATTCTACAGAATTATTGTTCAATCAACAGATATGGTTTACTGATCATGTACAGGTTTGCAGATAAGTTCCATTCCTGAGTCTGTTCATAAGTCAATTTGTACGCAAATTGGAACACAATGCCGTTTGGAGGCCAGGAAATATACATGTGTTGGCTCTTCAAAATTACATCCCTCTATGGGATTGCATTAGTATGAGTGTTCGTAAATTGGATGTCCGTAAATTGAGAACCCATATCTTCATATAGTTTTCTCACCTGGGTAAGAGTTATTAGCTGTGTCATGCATTATAGGTTATTGTTGCATGTTGTCTTCATTGGATGTCATATTTCTTAATTAAACTGTGTAATCTGAATGCATTTCATCCTCATGTGTTCATATGATCAAATAAATTTTGAATAGGTGTAAAAGAGAAACAAAAAAAGAAAATGCTGGAAAATCTCAGCAGGTCTGGCAGCATCTGTAAGGAGAGAAAAGAGCTGACGTTTCGAGTCTAACTGACCCTTTGTCAAAGTAGAGGCTGCTTCTATATTCAGGAATGGCTCAGTGGTTAGCAGTGCTGCCTCACAGCACCAGGGACCTGGGTTTGATTCCCACCTCGGGCAACTGACTGTGTGGAGTTTGCACATTCTCCCCGTGTCTGCATAGGTTTCCTCCGGGTGCTCCAGTTTCCACCCACAATCCAAAGACGTGCAGGGCAGGTGAATTGGCAATTCTAAATTGCCCATAGTGTCAGGTGTATAAGTCAGGGATAAACATAGGGTAGGGGAATGGGTCTGGGTGGGTTGCTCTTCAGACGGCCTATTTCCATACCACAGATAATCTAATGTAATCTAAATCTAATGTTTGATCAAAGATGTACCAGCTAAGAGACCTATGGAGTATTACTGTGCCTGATTTTGAGTAAGTAATAGTCTCAAATCACCACTGGCTCAATAACCAGAAGGTGCAGTGATTGGCAAATGCATCAAAGGCAACACGAAGAATAATTCTTTTGTATAATGAGTGGGCAAGGTTTGGAATGTACTGCCAGCTGCAGTTGTGGATGAGTGAGGGCAGGGGAATAAATTAAATGATAGTTTTCAGAAGAAAATAAGAAAAATGCTCCAAAGGGAAATAATGCAGAGTATGAGGAAAGGGCAGGGCAGTGAGACTTGCTGCACTGCTATTTTATAGAATAAATGCAAATTAAATGGGCTGAATGGTCTTCACCTGAACTTTTACGATTCCATTACCAACTGATAATTCAAATGTTGTATTAAACATTTGATAGATGATTCTATTATTTCCAACTGATGCCAAGTATTTTCAGATTGTTGAAATACAGAAAGGCTCAAAGAATGTAAACAATTATTTTCCCATTGTTTAGTGAGTATTACATTTGTCAGCAAATGTTGTTTATCAAATAAATTACATCATATCAGAAGGGTAAACCTCCTAGGACTGGTTGCTGATTTCTATTTATTTGCTAATATTAAATATCTGATAAAGTTTTTTGAACTCACTTGGTGTTTGTTGCTAATATATTCTGCAGGTAATACCCCAAAAGCCACAACTATCTTCAGGCACGATAAGAAAAGTTGAAAACAGTAAATGCTGTTTGCTCATTCACTTTAATCACAAAACAGCAACAGCATAAAATTCAGACTGTTATTGTTATTTGGAACTGCTGGTTTCCAAACAGGGACCAAGTCTGAACTGGTGCTTTGCATGTACAAATTCAGAGTGAATTATGTTGGATGCTGTATTCAGGAAGGTGTTAGTACATGATCAGTGAACAGGAGAAAGTGAGGACGGCAGATGCTGGAGATCAGAGCTGCAAGTGTGTTGCTGGAAAAGCGCAGCAGGTCAGGCAGCATCCAAGGAGCAGGAGATTCCTGAAGAAGGGCTCATGCCCGAAATGTCGATTCTCCTGCTCCTTGGATGCTGCCTGACCTGCTGTGCTTTTCCAGCAACACATTTTCAGCCATGAACAGTGAACAGCCAATACTGATCATGAAGATCAAGGCATTTGTCAGTGCATAATCCTATTGCTGGTGTTGTTTTGGAGTTAATGCTCCCATTAAACTCCACTTTTTTGAATCTGGTACAGCTGAATACGCATTCTAAAGGCAATAGGACATCCTCCCCAGTGTCATTTAAAGGGATTATCATTTTACATGCTGTCATTTTTGTTGCTGGTTGATTTCCTTTGGCTGTTGCTACTACTCTACAAATATACTCTGTTTTCTAAAAATGTTTCAAGCTGCAGAATGTCCATAGGGAATGGCATGGCAGGTGCTGAAGTTTTTTTGCTAACTGCAAGAATTCTGTATAAACCAGATTTTCCAAAACCCATACAGTATACACTAATAGACATTCCCCTTGGAATACAACATGATTTGGAGAATGATCACAGACCGTGTAGAGCAGGGGGAACTTTTGCAAGAGAAAAAGGCAAAAGTGCATTGAGCAGGCGGCCATATCCATCAAGACTATTCAAAGAGCAATTTTCCATCTGAATCTTGGAGAGGAACAAAACGTGAGATCTGTGTGCTTTCAGTAAGGATACCGTCAGTGAACATGGGAACCTGCTGCAGACACAATTGCAATCTCAGACTTCAGGATGGAACATAATAAATGCTAAATACTTTGGGTGCTGGATATCTGAAACAGACACAGAGAATGCTGGAGAAACTCACCAGATGTGGAGAGAAGGAAACTGGGTTAACATGTCAAGCCTGGCATTATTATTCTTCAGAACTGTTTCTTTCTACACAGATGCTGCCAGACTTGGTGGGTTTCTCCAGCATTCTCTGTTTGTCACTGGATGGTCCATACTTGTCTGTGGTTATGGGGTGACTTTGGCACCTAACCTTTGTGCATCTGGGTTCTAGCAGGCAGTATTGTTCTGCTAAATATTTAGAACCATGCCTTTATTAGGGGACAAATCTTGCCAATTGCAATACAAGGAAATGCTAAGGAACTAGAGAATGAAGAAAAGAGGAGGCAACTGAGACCGCCCCTTTCTGGCAATTTTGTCTGTGAAGAACACAGAAGAGTGAGAACCAATAACTACCCTAGTTCTCCATTCATTCAGAGGGGAAGAAGGGCACTAATGGAAGACCATGGTATTCAGGGAGCTGCCAACTTACTTTGACTTCATCACTGACCAGTATAACATCTATTTGGCCACCATACACGAGTCACCACCACTAGTCTGAACTAGTCTGAACAAAACTTACAAATTAAATCATTCCAAACTCTATCTGAAAGTCAAGTCACTATGCATTCCCATTGTGTCAATCTTCCATGTATCTGCACATGTTGGTGCTGCAACACAGTGCTACCCCATATAGAGTGGATAGCCAGAGACTTCTTCCCATGGTAGAAATGTCTATCACTAGGGGCATAATTTTAAGGTGATTGGAGGAAGGTTTAGGGGAGATGTCAGAGGTGGGTTCTTTACTCAGAGAGTAATGGGTGCGTGGAATGCACTGTCAGCAGTGTTAGCAAGAGTTAGATGAATTAGGGAGATTTAAGCGACTCTTGGATAGACACATAGAAGCTAGTATAATGAAGGGTATATAGGTTTGGGTGATCTTAGAGTCGGACCAAAGGCTGGCACAACATGAAGGGCAGAAGAGCCTGTACTGTGCTGTACTGTTCTATGTTCTAAAGTGACTGATGGAAGTCTGTTCCCTTCCTGTGAAGGAAACTACAAACAGCTTTGCAGGACGGTCTCAAACAGCTTAGGGCTTTGCCATTTCAGCTACAACTGCATTATCAAGGCTGGAGTTGAAGGTTAAATATTGACTTTCTGGCAGAGGACAGTGGACTCATTCTCCTTTGAGACATTGCTAATCTTCAGGGGTGATATCTCAGCAATCATAATAATCTGCTGCTGGACAGATTCTTGATGGTTTTGTCACTCTTTAAGACCCTTTGCACACTTTAATCCATAGCCAGCTGACCTTGCATAACTTCAGTCTGAGATTCTAGGTTTCAGGCCTTCTGCTTATAGAAAACAGTCCCAATAATGACCAGTATTGTCTCCTACATCAGTCTTACTACACTTCACGTGCTCCTAAATCCTCCCATGACCAGTTGCTACCTTAATTTGTCTGGCGCCTAATCCTGTAAGAGTTGGAAGTGTGTCAATGAGTTTCATGTTTAGGTGAGGAGACTGTCTTGGTTGAATTGATGGCTGTGAGCACCAGTTATTGGTGTGAGGCTGACAGCAGTGCTAAGTCACAGATAATGAAGTCTCGTGTCAATTGTCTAGAATTAGTAGGACTGAACCCGGAGGATTATGTGCAGTTTTGAGCTTCTTATGTCAGGAATGATGTTACTGTCACATAGGGATTCCATTGAAGCTTCACCAGACTTATTCCTGGGATAAGGGCACTGTCCATGAGGAGAGACAGCAAACATTGGGTTAATATTTTGAAGAATGGGAAATAAACTTATTGAAGTTTATAAAATACATAAATGGATAGACAGAGTCAGAGGAAGTTAAGGACATAAGAAATAAAAGCAGAATTTGACACTTTGGCATTGCCATTCATGAGGTCATGATTGATCTGTCTTAGGCCTCAACTTTTCTTCATAACCCTCAACTCCTCAATATTTCAAAAAACTGTGTCTCTTTTTAAAGACTACCAGAGACCTCACCTCCTCAGCTCACTGGACTAGTGAATACTAGACATTCACTCCTCTCAGAAAAGAAATTCCTTTGCATCTCAGTTGCATCCCCCTATGCTGTAACTCTGTAACCTACTTTGAGTTCCTCCTAGTAGTGGAAACATTTTTTCAACTTCTACCATGGCAAATCCATTCAGAATCTTGCATGTTTCAATATAATCAGTACTCATTCTTATAAACACAGATGAATAAAAGTGTAACCTGTTTAGTTATTCTCAATAAGTCAAGGCCTTCATCCCAGAAATCAGCCTGGTGAATTCTGTGTAAAATGTCTCAAATGCCAATGCATCCTTTCTTAAACATGCGGACCAAAACATTACACAGTACTCCAGGTTCAGCCTAACCACCACTTTTTATACTTGTAACAAGATTTTACTATTTTTAAACTCCAAGCCTCAAATAATGAAGTCCAAAATTCTATTTGCCTTTGTAATCACAAGCTGCACCTGCATGCTAACTTGTTGTGTTTCATGTGCAGGATCAGCCACATCTCTCCGAGCTACACCTTTTGGAATCTCTCTCTTCATTTAAATAATAGTTGGCTTTTTGATTCTTTCTACCAAAGTGCATGATCTCACACTTTCCTACATTAAACTCCATCTGTTAAGTTGTTTGTCCACTCACTCAATTTATCTATAATCCCTTGCAGATTCTTGTGTCCTCATCACAACATGCTCTCTCATCTACTTTTGCATCATTAGTAAATTTAGATACGTTACAGTTTTCCACTCCTCCAAATCATTAAGATGAATAGTAAATAATTGAGGCCCTAGGACTGATCCTTGTACCACTCTAGTAAATTATATCTTGCTAAAAACCCATTAGTCATGGCTGTGCATTAATCAATCCTCAATCCATGTTGATACATTACCTCCAAGTATCATAAGCTCCAATCTTGCGCAAAAACCTTTTATCTGTTACCCTATCAAATGCCTTCTGGAAGTCCAAATACGCTACATCTATCAGTTCCCCTTATCAAATTTGCTTGTAAAACTTCAAAGAACTCAAGTAACTTTGTCAAACATGATTTGCCTTTCAAGAAAACCATATTAATACTGTTTGGTTGTTTTATGTTTTTCATAAATGTCCTGCTATTTCTTTCTTGACAATGAATTCTAGCATTTTCTCAATGACAGATTGTAGGCTAACTGGTCTATAGTTTCTGCTTTCTCTATCTTTCCTTCTTGGACAGGAATATCACATTGATGGTTTTCCAATCTGCTGCAGCCCTCCAGGAATCCAGTGAGTTCTAGCATATTTCAACCACGATTTCCACACTCTCTGTTGCCACTTCCTTTAATATCTTTGGCTGCAGATTATCAGCTCCTGGCAACTTTTTGCCTTCAGTTCCACTTGTTTGAAAGGTATTTTGTCCCTCGCGATATTGACCATGACAAGAATTTTCTTTTCGTTTGTGCCTTGGTTACTTAGTATCTGTCAGCATCTGTGGAGAGAAAGCAGGATTAACGTTTCAGGTCCAGTGACCCTTCCACAGACCCACTCTGAATTTCTGAAACAATTTTTGTTTTTGTTTCAGATTTTTGGCATCCATAGTTGCTTGTTTATTTTTTTCAGCTTAAACTCGTACTAGCCACTCCCAGCGTCAACTCTCTGCATAAAAATCTAACCACACAATGATATGCTCAGCACTGGTTGGAAGCTGAAATCATGTAAAACACCAGCATGTAGCGTGGGCTTTCTGAGCTACATACCTTGCAGTCAATGGACTAATCACATATTAAAGTCTCTGTAACAGTATTTGAGCAGTATTGAATTTAGTTTCCCAACAAGTGTTGAGTCATCTCTTGTGGAAAGTCATTTATATAATTTATGATGGAAGCAGAGATTGTCCATGCTTTTATTTTAGCATTTCCACGTGATATCTTCCTATATGAATTTTTAGCAAGATCAAGTAGTGGGAATGTAATATAAACTCTGTTTTACTCTGAAATCTGCCTCTGTTATATTGGTTGCTTTGTTCCAACAATGCACAAAGCTGCATATAGTTAGCAAATAAGATTCCAGAGGAATATGTGGGCTGCCTTTCTTTATGCTGCTGTCTATAAACAAAGTCTATTCAGATGTTATCTTAAGCCTGTGAAATAATAATCCATACAAGCTTATCACTAAGATCTGATATATGCTTGTGATGACTACTTCCAATGTTAGTGTCATGCTAGACAAAAGTTGAACAAAACTTCGTTTCAGATCTGAGTTATTAACTATCCTTCAAAATAATAGTACAACTATGCATCCACATTAATAATCAGAAAGAGCCAGGAATTCCTTCATATCAGGGAAGGCAATGTTTTGAAATAACATGATTAACACTACTTGCTTGATGGTCTTTTAGTCGAAGTGAATTCCTGTAAAACGAAATGATATTTTCAATCCACTCTCAACATTGAAAGAGAATATGTGCAAACAAAATAATGTGATGCATTAAAATTTCAGAAAAGGAGTTTGGAATTATTTTGCAGCTTTGGGAAACACCCAAAATTTGAATGTAAAAGGGTTTTCTTAGTTTTAGTTTATGCAGTTCTGCAGGCTGAAACTGGATTTGAAAAGTAGTGGCTCATGGCAAATGGAGAAGATAGTTTAGAATTGTTAAAAAAAAATCTTCAGCTTACAAGTTCCAAACCACAGAGGTTTGGTTTAAACTCTGATTATTTGAAGCTGAGAAAGTTTAAACTCAGTTATCTGATGAATCTAAGAAGAGACTATCAGATTGTCATGATTGGGAATTGAAGCCATAGGTGGACCTAATGCTATGTAAGACATAAAAGGGAGCTTGAGTAATATAATGGGGTAAAAAGTGAGGTCTGCAGATGCTGGAGATCAGAGTTAAAATGTGTTGCTGGTTAAAGCGCAGCAGGTCAGGCAGCATCTAAGGAACAGGAAATTCGATGTTTCGGGCTAAAGCCCTTCATCAGGAATGAGGAAGGTGTGTCCAGCAGGCTAAGATAAAAGGTAGGGAGGAGGGACTTGGGGGAGGGGCGATGGAGATGTGATAGGTGGAAGGAGGTCAAGGTGAGGGTGATAGACCGGAGTGGGGTGGGGGCGGAGAGGTCAGAAAGAAAATTGCAGGTTAGGAGGGCGGTGCTGAGTTCAAGGGAATCGACTGAGACAAGGTGGGGGGAGGGGAAATGAGGAAACTGGAAAAATCTGAGTTCATCCCTTGTGGTTGGAGGGTTCCCAGGCGGAAGATGAGGCGCTCTTCCTCCAACCGTCGTGTTGTTATGTTCTGGCGATGGAGGAGTCCAAGGACCTGCATGCCCTTGGTGGAGTGGGAGGGAAAGTTAAAGTGTTGAGCCACGGGGTGGTTGGGTTGGTTGGTCCGGGTGTCCCAGAGGTGTTCCCTGAAGCGTTCCGCTAGTAGGCGGCCCGTTTCCCCAATATAGAGGAGGCCACATCGGGTGCAGCGGATGCAATAGATGATGTGTGTGGAGGTGCAGGTGAATTTGTGGCGGATATGGAAGGATCCCTTGGGGCCTTGGAGAGAAGTAAGGGAGGAGGTGGGGGCGCAAGTTTTGCATTTCCTGCGGTTGCAGGGGAAGGTGCCGGGAGTGGAGGTGGGGGTGTGGACCTGACGAGGGAGTCACGAAGGGAGTGGTCTTTGCAGAACACTGATAGGGGAGGGGAGGGAAATATATCACTGGTGGTGGGGTCCGTTTGGAGGTGGTGGAAATGACGGCGGATGATACGCTGTATACGGAGGTTGGTGGGGTGGTAGGTGAGAACCAGTGGGGTTCTGTCCTGGTGGCGGTTGGAGGGGCGGGGCTCAAGGGCAGAGGAGTGGGAAGTGGAGGAGATGCGGTGGAGGGCATCGTCGATCACGTCTGGGGGGAATCTGCGGTCCTTGAAGAAGGAGGCCATCTGGGCTGTACGGTATTGGAACTGGTCCTCCTGGGAGCAGATGTGGCAGAGACGAAGGAAATGGGAATATGGGATGGCGTTTTTACAGGGGGCAGGGTGGGAGGAGGTGTAGTCCAGGTAGCTGTGGGAGTCAGTCGGTTTATAGTAGATGTCTGTGTTGATTCGGTCGCCCTGCATAGAAATGGAAAGATCTAGGAAGGGGAGGGAGGAGTCTGAGACAGTCCAGGTGAATTTGAGGTCGGGATGGAAGGTGTTGGTAAAGTTGATGAACTGTTCAACCTCCTCGTGGGAGCACGAGGCAGCGCCGATACAGTCATCGATGTAGCGGAGGAAAAGGTGGGGGGTGATGCCAATGTAGTTGCGGAAGATGGACTGTTCCACATATCCTACGAAGAGACAGGCATAGCTGGGGCCCATGCGGGTGCCCATGGCAACTCCTTTAGTTTGGAGGAAGTTGGAGGATTGGAAAGAGAAGTTGTTCAGGGTGAGGACCAGTTCAGTCAGTCGAAGGAGGGTGTCAGTGGAAGGGTACTGGTTGGTGCGGCAGAAATGAAGAAGCAGAGGGCTTTGAGTCCTTCGTGATGGGGGATGGAGGTGTACAGGGACTGGATGTCCATCTTGAAGATAAGGTGTTGGGGACCGGGGAAGGGAAAATCATGGAGGAGGTGGAGGGCGTGGGTGGTGTCCCGAACATAGCTGGGGAGTTCTTGGACTAAAGGGAACAGAACCATGTTGAGGTACGCGGAGATGAGTTTGGTGGGGCAGGAGCAGGCTGAGACAATGGGTCGGCCGGGGCAGTCAGGTTTGTGGATTTTGGGCAGGAGGTAGAAACGGACGGTGCGGGGTTGTGGGCCTATGAGGTTGGAAGGGGTGGATGGGAGATCCCCTTCGGTGATGAGGTTATGGATGGTCTGGGAGATGATGGTTTAGTGGTGGGAGGTGGGGTCATGGCCAAGGGGGCAATAGGAGGAGGCGTCCGCGAGCTGGCGTTTGGCCTCAGCGGTATAAAGGTCGGTGCGCCAAACTACTACCGCGCCTCCCTTGTCTGCCGGTTTGATGGTGAGGTTGGGGTTGGAGCAGAGGGAGTGGAGGGCTGCACGTTCTGTGGGTGAGAGGTTGGAGTGGGTAAGAGGGGTGGACAGGTTGAGTCGGTTAATGTCACGGCGACAGTTGGCTATAAATAGATCGAGGGAGGGTAAGAGGCCAGCACGGGGTGTCCAGGTGGATAGGGTGTGTTGGAGGCAGGAGAAGGGGTCGTCAAAGGGTGGGCGGGAGTCTTGGTTGTAAAAGTAGGAACGGAGGCGAAGGCAGCGGGAGAATTGTTCAATATCTCGCCGCGTGTTGAACTCATTAATCCAAGAGCGTAGGGGAATGAAGGTGAGGCCTGTTGGGTGCATTTGTAAATTTTTGTAAAAATTTGTAAATTTTTAACCATGTGTTATACTCTAACAACTTGGTTACTTTTGCATAATAAACTTCTGTTTTATTGTCAAACCAGTTGTGCAACATTGCATGTTTGTGTTTCTCCACTTTATTAAAACCAATAAAATTAAATATGATCTATCAAGTCAAATTTCAGTCTGTGACCTGACTTGTCCAATAGTAACATCAACTGCGATCATAACTCTGGCACAGTCTAATGTGAAGCCAATAGAATGCCACACTTGTAATTTGTCAAAAAAAACTTCAAATAGGGAAAGCCTTTAGAAAAAGAGATGATGTGGTGGACTGACTCACTCTCCCCTCTCATACAGCAAAAAGCCATTTCTTGCCAATGCATCTGATTTACCCTCTAGAAATATACACAAAAAAGGGATTTAAAAAGCTATTTTAAAATCAACTGGAGTGGACTTGTTTGACTGAATATTCTCATGTGTACAATCCTGGGTTCAAGCTTAATGCCAGGAAGGCCACAGTCAACGGACTATCTTCTAGTTATCCCTCCAATGCTTCTCTCTCTGTAAGTGTTGCAAACCAATTAAAATACAAAAAGAATCAGGCCAAAGGAACTTCAATCAGCTTAAAAACCAAAGATCTCAAAACCTGACTGCTCGCTTGTCAATGGGCGGCACAGTGGCTCTGTGGTTAGCACCGCTACCTCGCAGCACCAGGGTTCCAGCTTCAATTCTGGCCTCGGGCGACTGTCTGTTTGGAGTTTGCACGTTTTGCCCGTGTCTGCATGGGCTTCCTCCGGGTGGTCCGGTTTCCTCCCACAATCCAAAGATGTGCAGGTCAGGTGAATTGGCCATGCTAGATTGCCCATAGTGTTAGGTGCATCATTCAGAGGGAAATGGGTCTGGGTGGATTATTCTTCAGAGGGTTGGTGTGGACTTGTTGGGCCAAAGGGCCTGTTTCCACACAGTGACAATATTATTGCTAATCTGCATTGTAACAAACACAAGATTAAACATTTTACTCTTCTCAAACAATTGCAAAACTGGTGATGGTATAATTATAAAGTAACCAATCTCCATAAATATCCTACATTACAAATATAAGAAGTTAACATGGAACAACTAACAAAAATATAACCAAAGGAGTTAGGAATTTGCAGGAAATCTATGCATATTTAATGTTTTTCATGTTCTAACCAGGTGATAATGTGAAACAATGGGTAACATCTCTCGCTCTGACCCAGAAGCCTCAAGTTCAAATCCCATCTAGGGGATGAGGCAAAATAGACTCAGGGCAAAATAAAGAGATCTAAAACCAGAAAGTGCAGGAGAAATTCAGCAGGTCTGGAAGAAAAACAAAACATGTTAATATTTAGATTAGATTCTCTAGTGCAGAAACAGGCCCTTTGGCCCAACAAGTCCACACTGACCCTCCGAAGAGTAACCCACATAGACCCACTCACCACTAATGCACCTATCACTATGAGCAATTTAGCATGGCCAACTCACCAGATCCACACATCTTTGTGCTATGGGAGGAAACCAGAGCACCCAGAGGAAGCCCATGCAGAGCTGGGATTGAACCCAGGTCCCTGGTGCTGCAAGGCAGCAGTGCTAACCACTGTGCCACCCCAATGACATGACTCTTCAGATGCTGCCAGATTTGCTGAATTTCTGCTGTATTTTCTGTCATTATTTTCCACTCCAGGACTTGATGGCCAGGGAAGGTGTATTCACAATGTGGCCAAACAGATTGATTATCAATGTGCAGTTCCTTCTAAAGATTATTGTCAGGCAGGCTGCTTTAGGAACGGGAGAGATTCCTGGTCAACCACGTGATGCCTACAGGTTTATATTAGCTGCAATATTTAAAATTATCCCTGGAACTCTAAGACCTTGATCATTAGTGGTAGTGGTATGTATCAACTACAAGATGCATTGCAGTAACTCGCCAAGACTCTTTCTTCAGCATCTTCCAAACTTGCACCCTCTGCCACCGAGAAGGATAAGGGCAGCATCACCGACAAGTTTTACTCCAAGTCACACTCCATTCAGATTTGGACTCTATCCCTGTTTCTTCAATGTCACTGGGTCAAAATCCTGATATTCACCTCCTAAAGGTGTCCCTTATGACTTACACACTTAGGACTGAAGCAATTCAAGAAGGCACACCACAAAAGATCCTCCAGCCTGAAAAAAAATTCTTTAAACATCATTTTCTGTTTCCTGTCGTAGTCCATTTTGAATCCATATCCCTTTGATTCCATAAACTAAAACATTTCTCATAAGTTTGGACATTCTACAAAAACACCTTGTGAAAGCCCATATAGACTACATCAAAAGCATCACCTCATTCATTGTCCCTGGTATCTCTTCAAAGATCTCCAGCACCATAGTTAAATATCATTTTCTCTTGAGAATTCCATTCTGGATCTCTCCAATTAAACCTCATTTCAAGTCATTGGACAGAACCTTGAAGGGTCTGAGCAATGTGACCTATGGTGAGATATGCAACAGAATTGGGTGACAAGGGCAATGAGACCCAGCTCAACATTGGGAGCATCCCATGCAACGTTTCATGCTTTTCATAAGTGACATGATGAGATTCTCACTAGGCAGCTGTCAGATGTCAACTGACAGGGAAAAGTCTTGATAATGTCACAACTCATCACATTGACATGCAGCCTCCCATCTGACCAAACTTGTCAAACAAGCTAGATGTTAGGAAAACCTGACAAGGAAATTAGAGAACATAACTAGTGGAATTAGCTTGTTGCTCAACTAATTAGCAAATAGCCAATTGATGAGTTAATTTGCAGACACTCCATTAGAAGGGCACCGAGCTGTGTTTCTATTAGTGTTGGTGTGTGACTTTGCAAGGTATATCAAGGGCTCTATCTCTGACTCTCAATGACAGTCCTGGATGATTGTTCCTCACCACCTATACATTTACATACCTTCCCAACCCTCTTCTCTACTTAACAGCATCATAAATTTTCAGTGATTAGGCTTATGAATGGAAACTCCAATTTCCTGAGTATTTGAATACAAAGATGTTCAAACTGTAACACAAACATTGTGTTAAGGAACATTAGACTCCAGTGCCATACAGCATAGAACCAGGCCCCTAAGCCAACCATGCCTAAGACGAGCAACAAATACCAAACTACATTAATCCCATTTACCCACACTTGGTCCATAACCTACTATTCCCTGACATGTTAGGTGCCCACCCAGATACTTCTTAAATGTTTGCAAGAGTACCTCCCATCACTCCTCATGCAGCAGGATCTATATTTTTACCACCCACTGAGTGAACTCTCTTTTTCCTCAGATTCCCTCTAAACCACTTACTCCTCACATAAAACTTCTGCCATCTGGTCTTGGACACTGTTCAATGTTCTTTCTGTTGCATTTTTTGTATGAATAAGTACGGACATATCTTATTCTTTATGAAGCATTTTAGCTATTATAAATATTTTGTGTCTTTTGAATTAATTCAGAGTCAACCTGCATGTTTTTCATAATGACTAGGGTTATTTGATGGATTTGAACAATGGGAATTCAATAAAATAGAGAGTTGAGATGCCATTCCATAAATGCATTGCTAAAGAGAAACTAATGTTTGCATATGAAGGAATTTGAAGACACCCAAGAGGTTACTAACCTTGCAGCTTCACAAAGTCCATGTTCCTTCAGCAGTGAGAGTGTTTCACCATTAAAGAGACATTGTTAATTAAGCAGGGCAAGGATGGGTGTCTAAGCCTGTTATACAATATTTCTGTTTATTCAACAGGGCAAGAGTTAACTTTATGAACAAAGTACATCTTATATGTAAAAATAGAGACAGAGATTTCCCCCAACTCTTGACTCCATTCTGCTTTGTATCTATGGTACCTTATTTCCTGTGTGTACTATTCCGAATACCCCAGTCAATCTGTTGGCATTTTTTATTTATTTAATGAAGCCTGTTCCAAATAAGAAAATACACAGAAAAAAAACATCCAGAGTGCATATCCTAGAGTGAACGTAAGATTTGTATGATTCCCAGAGTTATTATTTTGGGAACTTGTATCAGCAAACTAACATTTAAGATAAGCATTTTAAACTGAAAGGTCAATTTGTTTATATATAGTTTTGAATCTGAGATATAGAAAGTAATTAGGACTTATTTGTTAGAATAAGCATTTATTTTATTTCTCTCGTCAAAGAAAAGGTGTAAAGTTAGAAGAATTCTGTCAATTCTCTGTCTTACAGTCTGAGATACATTGAATATTGATGTAGAATGACACAGCACTCCCACAATACAATCATCTCCTTGAGCCAGCCCTGCGTTTGAAATTATTTAATATTCCAAATTATTTTGCTCTTATGCATTTCAGTTTAGATTTTGTCTGTTTGTGCTGTACTCTTGAATTGAGACCTGGGTAGTTGCATTAGCCTGGATTGTAAATAACATAGGATTATTGAGATATTGACAATGACCTTGGCTGTGAGTGTGCCTCTATTTATATAAATGAAATCCTTTGTGCCATATCTTTAGATGCTTAGTATTGTGAGCCCTCCATATGCACACCAGTGTGACAATTCTATGCAAAATTATTTTGTTCAATTATGCTTCAAGTGAATCGAAAGTCTGAAATGAATTAAAATCTTCAGAAACCTGGCAGGTAAACAGATTTGTAAAAATGTCTAACAACCTAAGAGACATAGGATGGGTTTTGGGGGTGGTGGGGTGGGGGTGCAAAAGTTTGAATTTGGGCTCATTTGAGGAAAATGATAAGAGGTTAGATGCTGAGAAAATGTGAACAAATGAGAAGCCATTTCCAACCCAACAACTTTTGCATTTCTGTCAACATGCTAGGCCATGTGCTAGCAACCTTGTTGCAACAGGGGATTTGTCAATTTCAATATGCTACTTGCTCAGTGAAGGAAATGTTAACATGCAGTTTGCAGTTTCTCTGTGGCTCCTGAGTTTCCAGGGTTTCCAGGAACTCTCTGGTGAAAGTAAGGTGAGAAGGCAGCAGCAAGTGTAATGTGATCATAAGCAGTGAGTACTGATACCTGTTTACATGAAAGACATTGGCGTGAAATACTTGTGCTGAGAGATCACTTAGTGCACTTTGGAGTCTGATCAACATGGGTACTGCAACTGCAGTAACTATTCTACGCTGGCCCTCGGATGAAGACCTAAGTGGCCATTAGCACGAGCAACAGCATCACTAGGAGCCTATTACCCACAGACCAGCTACTTAACAGGAAAGAGAGTGTAAATAACTGCTTTACAGTACAGAACTTAAACATTGCCGAAAGAACACAAGAAATGAAAGCTTTTTTCTCTTCCACTCATCAGATTAACGTGCAACAAACAGACATGAGAAAAGGGACATCACTTCAAACAAAACAGGAGGAGGCTGCTGATTGGTTTGGCCATCATTGGCTTGGATATGCAGCTAGAACAGTTCACCGTAAATGTAAATTCTCAGATCCAGCAGGTTGATTCTGATTGGTCAATGTGTTGTCAATGCAATCAAAACAGAATTGGTCTCTCCATAAAGTCCTGTTTTTGTATAAAAGCTGTAATGTGTACACATTCCTCTTACCTCCATGAAGCAGGGTCCTCTCATTTAAAATAGTAGATCACACAGCAAACCTGACTGATGATCATAAATTGGTTTAAAGAGAGATACAATTTGCAGGAGTCATGTCCAATACACAGGTTTTATAGATTGAGAATAAGCTTCCTTGACATTTCAGAATGTGAATGTCTCAGGCACTGCAAGGCGTCTTGTCATGTGTTGCCTGCCTGTTGCAGCATGCTGCAACAAGAATTGCGTCTGACTAGACATGGTGGCCACAGTTTACCTGTGTTTATCAAAGTCACCTCTGCCCTCAGCCTTTCTGATCCTCGATCTCTCCAGGACTCTGTCTGAGACAACATGGGTATTCGGGTTTGAGGCTCAAACTGACTTTTCTCAGTTACAGAGCACTATTCGTTGCACACTGGTGCCAATAAAAGCACTCACTAATCACACCAGAAGAGTTTGTCAATCGCTTAGGTCCTATAATAATATTATATCAGTTTTATGCAGGTGACAACATGATTCCCAGGTATGCCACTTACATCTCATGGTAGTTCACTCTTCCTGATCTTTGCAACTAGAGGCAATGTGACTGGCTGACTGCCTTGATACAAGGTATAGACACTTTAAACATAGCTGAAAGCAGCTGTTAGAAACCTGAGTAATGAGACCTAAGAGTCATAGAAAGAAAGCCAGATGACCAGTAGTCAAATCCTGAAAACAACAAATATATATTTCAAACATAATTTTAATTTTATAAAACCAGGTCAATTTTCTTTTCTGATAATAGTATGATTTTCTAACTGCTCATTAAATCTGTAGCCAGGGTCCCAGGCCAATCTTAGAAACATCTTGCTGTTCTATAAATATGTGACTATCACCCAACATAAGGTCAAAATGGACACAACCACAAAGTGTTTCCTTGCACATAACAGTGACTGCTCCAAGCAGTCAGCCATGTTATAGCTTTAGATTTCTTAACACAAAAGGCCCTATTACATCAGGGCATATTTTGTGCCTGCACTGTACAACTGCCACTCTCGTCGATGGTTTTAAAGATGTACCTATAGGGATATTTTCCAACTGATCGTAGCTACATGATACATTCCCATTTAATCACACAACCGTTGAGATTCAGGATATCACTTCTTGTGCTCATGGACTTTCCAACATCTCAAACTACTTATCTATTATCGAAGAAGATGTCACATAACCAGAGTACATCAGGAAGAAGAGCCCTTTGGAAGCTATTGGAATGTCTGACAGCACACAAGAAATGGGGAAGAATAAAGTCAGAAGCTGTCTTAAGCTGAAAACAATATCACTGTTCTTGTTAGTTCTTTTCACTCACTTTACTTGCCATATACTCAGCCATAATACCAGAAGAGGTGGTGTATTCTTTGAAAGGGTTTCCTGCTGCTGGCATTCCAATATATTCAATTGCCGTAGATATTGGTCAAGAACCAAAATGAGGTACTCAGACCAAAAAAAACAAACTGGAATGCAGTACTTCTTTCACTCTTCCGACACTTCTCTGCCTTCACTTCATCTATTACATGTGCACCCTTTCTCACAGCCCACCAGAGAGACTGCGGGACTGCATCCATGAAGTGGAATTTCAGATGGTGGCCTTGAGCAAGGAAGAGTGGATGAATCATTAAGCACATTGGCAGATGCACTGGCAGGAGAATCAGTTTGTCAGCCACGGCCAGCACTGCTGGTGTAATGTGAGGGCTGATTCTTTATTTTATTTCCAAAAATATACTTTATTCTAAAAATAATTATCCAAGAAAATTACATGACCATTCAAAGACAATTACATGACATTATGAAGGCAAAACAAATCAGGTTCTTTCAATTATGTGTGCTACTGATTTTGTTTGCAATTACAGTTAATATTTATATTTCTCCTTACGTGTCAAACATAGAGATTTTACACAGTTTCCAGCCGTTCTTCTGTATTCTGGTTGGAATTGGACAATAGCAGTTGGATCTTTGCAATAGCTGACTCATGGATTAATACATCCCTGAGGATACAGTCTTGGAGATTGGAATGCACCAGTCTGCATTACGAGGTCATTGACTGGAAGATCAACAAGTTTCAAACAGACCAAAGAGTACCTTTCATTGAATTGATTACCCTTCAGCAGTGGCTGATGGTTGTCTTGGTTTATGCACCTGGGAACAGCCTGTAGACTCCAGGGTCCTGTTACAAAGCTGTTCAGCTGCTTCCAAGAGTACACAAAACTCTAGCTGTGCCACAGGCTTTTTGTGTTGTTGCTTTGTAGCAAAGACCTCTTTAATGATTATAATTATCACAGCAGCTGTGAATCTTGTTTATCGTATAAGAACAATGACTTGTTAATTAATATTTTCGGCAGTAATTACATGCAGTTCTGGTTAGCTCACAACACAGAAGATGTCGATATTCCACATTCATTATGGAGAATAGTGGCCTCATACATTCACTGGACCAGCAGAATCGCTTCCATCAATGGCGTCAGTCACATCCCTTATAACAATAACAATGATTCCTCCTTCCAAATAAAGAGCAGTAAAAGGAGTTGCCCTTGTAAATAGCAGTGCTGCTAAGAGACCATACTTGTACATGAATCAGGAATATGTTCTTTGACCAAGTACACTTTGAAAGCATGTCTCTTTACCCGCAGACCTGAGCAAGAATATAGGCATTTGCATGTGTGCGCTCTTGCATCTGTTTGTTTTGTGTGCGTGTTCCCCATTACTGCTGCCAGCCAAGGTAAGATGGTACAGTGATAATGTTACTGGTTTACTAACTCAGGGAAACTGACTAATGCGCTGGGGACATGATTTTAAATCCCAGCAGGACAGTTGGTGGGAGTTAAAATAAAGTATAAATTGGAAATTACAATTGCCTGGGAACCCTCCAACCACAAGGTATGAATTCAGATTTCTCCAGTTTCCTCATTTCCCCTCCCCCCACCTTGTCTCAGTCGGTTCTCTCAACTCAGCACCGCCCTCCTAACCTGCAATCCTCTTCCTGACCTCTCCGCCCCCACCCCACTCCAGCCTATCACCCTCACCTTGACCTCCTTCCACCTATCCCACCTCCATCGCCCCTCCCCCTAGTCCCTCCTCCCTACCTTTTATCTTAGCCTGCTTGGCTACTCTCTCTTATTCCTGATGAAGGGCTTATGCTCGAAACGTCGAATTCTCTATTCCTGAGATGCTGCCTGGCCTGCTGTGCTTTGACCAGCATCACATTTGCAGCTGTGATCTCCAGCATCTGCAGACCTCATTTTTTACTTGGAAATTACAAGCTCATCTTAGTAATGGGTAACCATGAAAATGAATTTTCCTTAAAACATCTGGCTCACTAATACCCTTTAGGGAAGGAAATCTGCTCTTCTTACCTGTCTTGTCTGCATATAACTCCAGACCCACTGAAATGACCTAACAGCTCAGTTCTGTTATCAGGCGAAATCATCAATCATAATAATTGTTTTAGCTCAAATGATAGCAAGTATGTCATGTTAGAATTCAGCTTGAGGGAAACCAAAGTGTGCTCACTAGCATTTGTTTTAAAAGGGATTTGCCACCTGCCCAGAGATATCCTTAAGCTTGTATCCAGGTATCAGAAATCTCTGATCTTTTCTCCTGCTCTGTGAGTGCTTAGAAACTGCATGAACTACAGAGGTTTAGTGTTAAAAAACACAAAAGGTGAGTGTCACTGATTTTAATTTCCATCAAACAGCAATGTCAATTCTAAAAACACAACACAAATAATTTGTCCCATTACCATTTCTGCTTGCATTCCAGTATTAATGTAAGGCTACTGATAAAACATATCAAACAATTAGTATTTGAAATTAGATATATCAGAATTCTTCCTTTATTTTGTTTCAGATTGGTAAATTTCAGCTGTATTCCTGATGAAGGGCTTTTGCCCGAAACATCAATTTTCCTGCTCCTCGGATGTGCCTGACCTGTCAAATTTCGTATTACTGACCGGTCCTGTAATATGTCCATTTCACAATGTCTTATCTCTCAATGGTAAAATTCTAGATTTTGTCCTTCCAAGCCATGTCAGCAGATGTGACACCAAAATCAAGAGGTGGTAATTACAAATTATTCACTGCTGTCAGGAGCAGCTTCAGATGCTTCGTTTCTTGTTCGGTCTATCCTCTCAAACTGGGCCTTTGCACAGTCAAAGAAGTAAGCATAGGCTGATGCAATATGACGATGTTCCAAGCAGGGTGCATGCAACACCAGTTATTACTCTCCATGGCAAAATTTATCCCTCAACACCCACAGGAACAGATTGTGTAGATATTATCACATTCCTGTCTGTAGCAACTTGCTGCACAAAAAAATGGCTGTTGTGTTTCCTGCATTACGATGGTGACTCCTTTTCTAAAGGTACCTTGCTCATGATAAAGCAGCTTGGGACTCTCTGAGGCTGAGAAACATGTGATATAAATGTAAGCCTTTTGGTTTTTTTTCAACTGGGTATGAAAATCCTGTCCAAGGAGCAGAAAAACTGTCTTGGCTAATGCTTTTTCTTTAATCAAACAAAAGAAAGGTCACTTAATCTCATTTTCTGCTTAGGGTATCTTGCTGTTCAGCTTTGCCTGTATAACTTAGATATATAGAGAAACCACTTAACGGAAACAGAGTGTTTGACCCAACCAGTCCACAACAGTGTATGCTCTCCACATAAGCAAATGACATTATCATATTCATATTCAGTACCCTCATATCCCATTTTCTTTCTTTTATCATGTGGTTTGATGGCAGATTATACGTTGCAGATGGAGTACAATGTGGGAAAGTGTGAGGTTGTGACAATTCTCCAAATGGAGACAGGCTTGAAAATCTGAAGCATAGACTCAGGTGTTTATTTCAGAATTCTCTTAAGATGCAGGTTCAGTTGGCAGTTGGGAAAGCAAATGCAATGTTAGCAATCATTTAGACAGGGCCCAAATACAAGAGCAGGGACATGTAAGTCTCAGGTCAGACCATATTTTGGAATATTGTGAGCAGTTTTGGGTCCCGTATCTAAGAAAAGATGTGCTGGCCTTGGAGGGGTCCAGAGGAGGTTCACAAGAATGATTGCAGCAATGAGGGGCTTGTTTTATGAAGAGCGTTTGAGGACGATGAGTCAGTACTTTAAGGGGTTTGGAAGGATGAAGGGAGATTTGAATGATACTTAAAGAATACTGAGGGGTCTGGATAGAGTGAGCATGGAGAAGATGTAGGAAACACGAGGACTCGAGTGAAGGGACAGCACTGTGATGAGGTATTTCTTCAGCCAGAAAGTGGTTAATTTGTGAACCTCATTAGAATAGAAGACTGTGGAGGTCAAGTCAGTGAGCATTTTTGCAACAGAGTTAAACAGATTCTTGATTAGTAAGGGGATCAAGCATTGCAGGTAGAAGACAGTAGAATGAGATTGAGAAACATATCAGCCCTGATGGAATAGCAGAGCCCATTGGATGGGCCAAAGGGCCTAATTTTGCTTCTATATCTGGTGTTCTTATGGGTTCTTCACAGACAGGCTAAGGATAATGCAAAGTCAAGGCCAGTCTTCATACTTAGACTTCAAAATAACACTACTTATTATACATTAATATTGAATATTGTTGTACATGGTAATCATTGATATAGCAGGCTTTAGCTTATGGTTACATTAGATTATGATTAATTCATCTTCTTTATGTAGTCATGTCTATCTGCCCTCTGCGTGTCTTCCAGAGAGAGTAGAAAATTCTAGAGTAGTCTGGGTATAATCTTCCAGAGAGCTTTCTGATCTGTTTGAAACCACACTGCTCCATGTTAATTCAATAGTGTGCAGGCTTGTTATACTATTGCAAGCCTGTTCCAGAGTTCTTATGCCGTTGAACACCAATCTCCCTTTCCTTTACCTGTCCATTCAATCTGATTTTGGATGTTGACATATTTTCCATTTCTGAAAAATGTGTTACTGGAATCCTGAAGAAGGGCTTATGCCTGAAACATTGATTCTCCTGCTCCTTGGATGCTGCCTGATCTGCTGTGCTTTTCCAGCAACACATTTTTCAGCTCTGATCTCCAGCATCTGCCGTCCTCACATTTTCCATATTTTCCATTTCAACCATTAACCTTTTTGGTTAATTAACAGTTTCATAATTCTCAGTGTGAAATGTTATGATCTCAGAAATTCTTGGACAAGACAGATCACAGATTGAAATCCAGCTTGATAGATTGTTTTTTGTTTTGAAGAAATGGTTTCTCATTGAAACATAAGCACATAATACCGCAGATTTGAGTTTAACAATAAAACAAAAGTTTTAAACAAAGAAATGAAGATAAAATAGAATAAACCAATCCATTTCCACATACAACAACCTTAAAGATTTTGAAACACATGATAAAATATAATCTTATTAACACAAAAAAGACAACACTCTCTGTACCTGGAAACAACTCTTGTAGATTACTCACACCAGGAAAATACTGCCTTCACTAAAACCTACACAGGTTTATTTCAATTGTGACTTCAACTTCCAGTCTGAAAAATCTGATAGCTCTTCCTGGCTATTTTTTGAATTATAAAAGAATAAAGTAGTAAAAAGTATAGTGTTTTTTTAGTTTACTTTTAGTTAAACATGCTCAGTTTGAAATAACCTCTTCAGGGTTTTATAAAACATTTCTAGTTTGGAACAATGCCTAATCTCCTTACTCTAAAGTTATCTATATTTTATCTTCTCTCCATCTCAAGAGAACTGATTTACACTTCTATCAGCATCCAAGATTTCATTCAACTATCATTGAAAAATCTTTGTTTTTCTTGCTCTACATATTTCTCCCAAGCTGGGAGAAAATAAGTCCAGAAGCTTCCATCAAGAAGCTTTACTTACTAATCTGTGTAATGTGTGCACTCATAAACTCTCTGAATATAAACAAAAATCCACAGGTCTGCAGGCTACCTCTTTCACACTGTTTTAAAAGTAATCACCATGGCTACAGAAATATTTACAAGTTAATTAATAAACCATTCAGTCAGAAAGAAAGGTCCACCTATCATTAATTCAAAATTTTAACATCAAAGCTTACAAATAAATGATATGAATATCACTTTGTTTTAACCAGCACACCCGATAAACTGGCAAAAATTATATTCCTCAAATACCGCAAAGTTTATTGTATTATTCTGACTAATTAATATCATTTTAAAAATTTATTTACCTCATCGTAAATATATTTGTTATTCAACTGGATGGCCACGTGAAATGTCAACGGATGGTTCAATTTCGAGTCCACTTCTCTTCAAATATCGTAATCTATTGCAATATCTGAATAGTCAATTGAGAGTTCGAGTGAGAACGCTCGCTGCTAGTAAGTTTCATTTGAAGTAAAGTTGAATAATTATTCAAGTGATTTATGCTATTAAATAAAGTATGAAGTGATGTTTATACCATCGGAATTATGTTTCTATTACTTACTGTTTTTGCATTGATTATATCAGGTCTTGATTATCTGGATTATTTGACCAACTGGCACACTTCTGGTTAAAAAGATGTTTGCTGACTGTGAAAAAATCATATTTTATGTCACAAAGGATATTTCTTCTGCACTTTCTTTCAAGTTGCTAAAATTTAGATTGTATTTATGTTTCCACACGTATTTACTAAAAGAAAACTTTTATTTCGACTTTATCCATTTAAAGTTCGAAACATATCTATTCTATTGTTCCATAATCTGCATTGTTCTGACAGAAACTCCCTTTTATTTTAAATTGCACTGCGTTTGTAGTGTACTTCCTCACTAGACAGTATTACAGAGAATCTGTATGCTGAGGAAGAGGAACATAAAAATAAGAAAAGAGATAATGTGAGAATATTGTTAAAAATAAAAATGTATGCTTTAGGAAGGGGTAATGTCAACAAGAGATATAGGCACTGACAGAGTTGCCAACAATTAAGTACTGGAAACCTGAAATAAAACAAAATGTGGTTCCCCAACTGTAGAGAGAGAAGTAGCGGCAACTTTGCAGTGAATTTATTCATCTGCTGCCTACAACAGCTGGCAGTCAGAAAATGAAAGACGCTTGTTTCAGTATGGACTGTTCATGAGTTATTTTTATATTTAGCTAGTTTGTTCAACCAGTCTACCGAGTACCTCTTTAATCCTCTTCATCTAATCCTGACTCTCACATCCCGTTAAAGTCCTTTCATTGATTCTATCTCACTCGTATCAACTCACCGTTGTGATCTGCTGTCAACATGACTTCAATAACAATAACGACAATTGAAAAAATATTTGTTCAATGCAATGTGGATTGGGACATTCTGAGGACAGCTAAGTATTGACAGAATATACACCAATATATACTACCATGATACTGGGAAACATAGAGCAAGTCTATGTCTTGTCCCATCATTAAAGAGGTATAAGCTGTTCACAAAACTACCTGCTCTGCTGGCTGTCTAATATGATAGCTAGCTCCTGGGATGTCTTGAAATGTTGCAACAGCAAAAATATTTCATGCTGTAAATTTTCATTGTTTTTATGGAAAGACCCACATCTTATCCATATGTTATATGCTGACCATTCATGCATAATCTCTGCAGCTGCATCTATTGTTCCCCAAGATTGTCTTTTCTTCATCTGAATTATTCAGCACTCTCTCAATTCCAAAATGACCACTCACTCCTTTGCAAGATAAATAATGCAGAAGCCCTTTTAAACAACAAAAAAACAAAATAGAACACTTCCATCGTAAATGGACAGAGTTGGCTTTTTTTTTGATCCTGGGGTTTTGTCAATGCCTATTTATTGCTTATACTTCACCAGCCTTGAGAAGATGTTGTGGAGCCCTCTTGAACTACTGCAGACCAGTGCCATTTTATATCATGGATTGATGCAAATGAATGGATCGCTATACAATGTCAGAGTACATTTTCAAGTGTACCATGTTGCTGTGGAGTCGCATTTAGGCCAGACTAGGTGAAGATGGACAACTTCCTTCTCTGGTAGGCCATTGTTGTGAAAAACCCAGCTGGTTCACAGTTTGGTAATTTTATGATCATTATTAATGACACAAAGATTTTATTCCATGTTTACTAATTAACTGAAGTTAAATTACACTAGTGGGATTTGAACTCATGTAACCAGAGTATTAGTTTCATGCCTCAGAATTTCCAGTCCATTGACATTACCATTATAATGTCCACTACCACTCCACAAATAGATGGAGCAAAATGGAACAATGGGAGAAACAAAATGCAATTTTAATAAAACCTTCAAATACTTTCTCCCTTTAAGTGGCTTGCTTCATGAAGCAGTTCCTGAAGACACCATTGTGCACAGTATTTACAGGAAAGGCTTATTTTGTTATCCACGTAGAACTGAAATTATATCGTTCTAAGCCATGCAAAGCAATGAGGGATGCCCAGAGGTTCTTTGAAGAGATTATCCTCTTCAAATCTGACATCTTCTGTACTTTATATTTTTTTATGTAGTCCCTTATGTAATGAAGAATTGTATAAATATTGTGGAATCACCTTATTGTTCTCAATCTGGTGTGGAAACTGCCACTCATAACTGGTTTGCCTGAGGACAGTGATTGAAGACTCCATAACAGTTCTGTTGCATGATGCCTCTGACTTAGTGAGAGGGTGAGAAGCAGAATTAATTTTCTGCAGCAAAGAGCTGTGACAAAAGGATATCTTCTGTGTCAAACTTTCACTGACATTTTGTATGACTCCAGACAACGCACAGGTAGCTACGTTCCAAGGTCACAAAAGATAATTGCCAAAGACAAGTCACCAACTTGGAGCAGTGGCTCTCAAATATGTTTTGTGAGAACCTCCTGCACATCATTCCTCTCCTCACTCCACACAAGCACCTTATCAGATATTCATGACCTTTGTGTTTAACCCATTTTAAAGGGACAGAAGAGGTTAAATTATTCTTGCATGCCACAAAGTGTATGGTAACAAATTGACAATCTCTCTTTTTCTACATACAAGATTTATTTCAACTGAAGTTGACACAAAAAAAGGAGGGCTTTTAATTTCTCAGCTAATATAACATTTTGCTAAAGTTGAAATAGAAAAAAAAATTATCAGAGCAAAGGCAAATGTACTATTGACTACAATTGAACATAAAAAAATACACCTGTAATGAGTCAGATAAACCTGTTTGCCAACACCCAAAGTCAAATACCGGTTTAGTGTTGGAGAGTCTATATGCAAGTCAACCTCTATATTCAAGCTGCATCTGTTTTTGATACACATGCATGAAAAAAATCCCAATTCACACAAAAGCAAAGTGGGTAAGTATTTCAATGGATTATCCCATCACAGATATTGAATACTAATCATCACATTCATATTACTTACACACATCATTGGAGCAAAGAAGTGTTGGAACTTTTCATTTGAACTGATACATCTGTGTAGATAGGAATTTATGCCCTGGCAGCAAATTATAACATTATCAAAAGACCATCACTGATACAGTCACATCTTCCTGCAAAAGTTGACATTTCTAAAGAAACTGAGTAAATCTAAGTTTAATTCCAAGTAAATAATGCATACTGATGTAATCTTGCAGAGTAGTCCCAACGCTGGGATGTGTGAATTGCCCCAAGTTTCAAGAAATGAAAGTTGAAGATCCTTCATAATATTCATTGGCCGGGTATATTAAAATTGCTGTCTTATAGTTGTATTAATCTTTCTCAATTGGCAAGTTGTAATTAATAGGTGATTTCTAAATTTTTCTAATCGTGAAAATCGAAACACCATTTGTTAAATAATCAACGGTCTACTCATTTTTTCTTGTTCTCTTTATGATTGACTCTTTGGTTTACTGCATATTTTAAAGCTTACAACACAGAACACAAACTACAACACAATGTATTCTGAACATTGGAATTTTGTTTCCATTAAGAAGTGCAGTTTTCCTCTTTATTTTAAAAGAAAAATTACATACAAATGCATGTTCAATTAGAGGAAGGTTTTTGATGTTTATTTTCATATTTTTCAAAATTGTTTGGAAAGCATTGGTCCTGGTGGCTCAGTGGTTAGCACTGCTGCCTCACAGCACCAGGGTCCCAGGTTCAATTGTCTGTGTGGAGTTTGTACATTCTCCCTGTGTCTGCGTGGGTTTCCTCCGGGTGCTCTGGTTTCCTCCCACAATCCAAAGATGTGCAGGTCAGGTGAATTGGCCATGCTAAATTGCCCATAGTGTTAGGTGCATTAGTCAGAGGGAGATGGGTCTGGGTGGATTGTTCTTCGAAGGGTCGGTGTGGACTTGTTGGGCTGAAGGGCCTGTTTCCTCACTCTAGGGAATCTAATCTTCAAAAAAAGCACAACTAAGTGGAAAATTGGAACACTGTATGTCATGACTTTACAATTCAAATTTAAGATAGCATGTAGTGTCTTGATTTATAAGAAAAGATCCCAGTCTAGGCTTATGAGAGAGGCTTGCAGAATGTTTAAGACCATTAAATTAGTAAATGTGATTATTGTGACATGTATGTATGTGTTACGTTTGCTTTAAATCTTTACATTAGACATCAAATACTTATCATTGAGAGAAAAAAATGACAAGGAATCATTTTGAAAAAGCAGGAGGAATAATTTGTAGGTATCAAGTGGTTAGGCTGTACAACCTGTTTCGTTCTCTCGCACTCTAAATCAGCAGCAATTGCAAGTCACACAATCCTGGAAATTTCCATTCTTGAGTTTATGTTATGGAGTATGTGTGGAAGTGAGCATCACTTCAGTGGGGTGGTGTTGGGGTTGTCTTTTATCATGTAGGTATGCAGTTGGCAGCTCATTATATATGAATTTGAGTGAGACAAGCAGGAAGGCAGTACCCCTACCATTGTCTTACGGGGTTGGGGGGTGGGAGGTGCGGGGTCAAAGATCCTGAAGGACTCACTGCTTCGTTGTCCTCTTTCGAGAACATGTGGTGCTGCCATTCCAAGCTGGTAGTCTAAGTTGTATGGGGGTCAAAGATCCTGGCATCCAAGAACGTTTGGATTGACATTCATTTTCTGCAAAGCAGAGGATCACTTGGAATCTTGGAGTGGATATTTGCAAGTAAGCATTCTGATTCTTTAACTCTTTGACGTTCAGCCATGGCGTGAGCACCACTGGCCAGCCCAGCATTTATTACCAATTTCTAATTGTCCAGAGAGCAGTTACGATTTGACCACATTGCTATGGGTCTGGAGTCACATGGAAGCCAAACTAGGAAAGGACGGAGGCTTCCTTCCTTAAAGGACATTTGTGAACCAGATCAGCTTTTGTAACAATTGGCAACAGTTTCATTGTCATCATTCAACTCTTGATTCTAGGTTTTCTTTTGGATTTCAGAGCCAAACATCTGCCACAGCAGGATTTGAACCTGGAGCATCACCTGAGTATCTGGATTAATAGTCTAACAGTCATACCACTAGGGCGTTGAACCCTCTTATCTTCTCTCAGATAGACTTCCACTCATGGCCAGCCACCTTCGCCTGTGCCTATTACACTCCAGTATCACTTCATCTGGTCATCTCTTGTGCCCCATACAACTTAGACTACTGCCACTTGAGTTCCAGTGTGGAATCCATAGGCAAACGTTCACCAAAGAGGACAAAGAAGCAGATTCTTGCTCCAAAGTCCATGAAGACGACTCCCTCACTTGCTGCATGCCACTTCTAAATAGTCATGAAACTGAAGGTACTCACTCATGTCAGACTTAATTCAGAAAGAGAACATAATTCCAACCAGCTAGTCTTTTAGTGAGCGTGCATGAGTTGCAAATGCAAATGAAAGGGCGTTCTGACAATTGCTGTTGGGAGCTTTATCCCAACTTCAAAATTGAAAGAACATAACTGCAGAGGTTTATCCTGTTGTCGGGAATCTGATTTTGGACACTCACCCATTAATTTCCCTAACCTGCCTAGCTTCCTGTTCTCAGGAACAGCGCAAGATTCTGCCTGAAACATCTTTACCACTGAAAATACTTGTCATGACATTATCTAACAAAGGAATAGGAACTGCAAGCCCTTTATGATTTTTCAGTGCAATGCTCCCCACACATTAGATTAATATAGTTCACACACTCCATTCTAAACACATTCATATCTTTGATACTTTCTTTGTCTTTCATTCAAACAGTACCAGAATTTACTCAATCACATGCAATATGCTTATTGCTACATCACATATATTGAATTCACATTATGATTATGCATTCTATACCTCTCAGCCATTCCTCAGAATTATATTAACTCTATAGCAAATGCAAGCAGATTGAGTCACAACCTTATGTTTCTCAAAAATATCAATTTTTCAATGATCTATTCATCTTTTGTGCTGCAAACAACCATCTTTCGTTTTTGCCAAATGCATTAGGGAATTATTGAATTAGAACAAGACATAAACATTTATATACACTAGTCATGATTTGGAGGTGTTGGACTGGGGTGGACAATGTTAAGTATCACACAACACCAGGTTATAGTCCAACAGGTTTATTTGGAAGCATTAGCTTTCAAAGTGCTGCTTTTTCATCAAGTGGTTGTGAAGCAGAATTATATGACACAGAATTTGTAGCAACAGGATTGCAGTGTCACAGAATGTAAGAATAGACAAGTTTAGCTTAAGTCTTTCATCTTTTAGAATGATAATTTAGCTTCGATTCCTTCATATGTAAATCCCAGAACTTTGTCAAAGTTACATTCTCAAGATAGCTTTTAATAATAGGTACCATCTCAGCTCAGATACTGCATTGGAAGTGTGAAGTTAAAGTCTGTCTGTGTCCTAATGTTAGGTCAGACTGATTCTATTTCTAAACTGGGATTTACAGTATCTTGCATGGATTTATGCAGCTTTTGAGCAAAATACAATGTAATTCTGTAAGTACGAATTCACCCCACAAACTTTTTGTGTGTGTGTGTGTGTGTGTGCGCGCGCGCGCGCGCGCAGGGGAGACCGAGTGAGTGAGTGAGTGAGTGAGTGTGTGTGTGTGTGTGTGTGTGTGTTGTGTGTATGTGCGTGCGTGTGTGTATATACATCTCTGAAAGGGTGCGTGTGGCATGTATGTGTGTGTATGAGAGAGAGCCTGCATAAGTGTGTGTTAGTGTGTGTGAGTGCGAGTGTGTGTGTGTGTGTGTGTACATGCGTTAGATAGTGTATAGTGCAGTGGGCTCACCTGTAGTGTGACATGAACCCAAGGAGTTGGTCGAGGCCATCCCTATGGATACCGAACTTGGCTATCAGCCTCTGCTCGGCCACTTTGCATTGTTGCCTATCCCGAAGTCCAGCTTGGAGGATGGTCACCCAAAGGTCCGAGGCCGAATGTCCCAGACTGTTGAAGTGTTCCCCGACTGGGAGGGAACACTCCTGGCTGGTGATTGTTGTGCAGTGTCCATTCATCCATTGCTGCAGCCTCTGCTCAGTCTCGCCAATGTACCATATGCCTCAGGGCAACCTTGCCTGCAGCGTATGAGGTAGACAAATCTGGCTGAGTCACATGAGTACCTGCCATGTACGTGGTGGTGTCCGTGTCAACACTCTAACACATCTTGCAGCGTCTGTCTTGACAGGGTTGTATAGTGTTGTCCTGAAGGGCAGGCAGTTGTCTGCGAACAATGATCTGTTTGAGGTTTGGTGGGTTTTTTTAAAGGCAAAAAGTAGAGGCATGGGGAAGGTCTTGGCCAGGTGCTCATTTCGTAGAACATATCGTAGTTTTTCAGCTCCCGGGAAGTATTGGACAACGAAGGGTACCTTGTCGGTTGCAGCTCGTGGCTGTCTCCTGAGGGAGTCATTATGGTTCCTCGCTGTAGCACGTTGGAACTGGTGGTCGATGAGATGAGCATCGTATCCTGTTCTTATGAGGGCATCCTTGAGCACTTCCAAGTGTCCATCGTGTTCCTTCTCATCTGAACAGATCCTGTGTATGTGAAGGGCTTGTCCGTAGGGGATGGCTGTTTTAATGTGTTTAGGGTGGAAGCTGGAGAAGTGTAGCATCCTGAGGTTTGTGGTAGAATGAGGTAGTGAGATGCCCATCCTTGATGTCGATGCATGTGTCCAAGAATAAGACATAGTGAGTCTGATGGTGGGACGAAACACACATTCCTCCAGACCCACACACTCACGGAAATCCTCTCTAAAACACAAGCTCTCTCTCATATGTTCACGTATACACCCTCCACACTCACACCCCCACACACTCTCTCACAGGCTTATACCCCATTAGACTGACATGCATACACACTCTCTCACAGACACTCACCCACATGCACAAGCTCACTTGGTTTCTACTGTACGCACACACACACATATAAGTTTGTGGAGTGAATTTATACTTGCAGAATTACATTTTAGTTTGCTCAAAAACTGCATAAATCCATGCAAGATTGTGTAAATCCCACTTTAAAAATAGAATCAGTCTGACCTAACATTGGGACACAGACAGACTTTAACTTCACATCTTCAATGCAGGATCTGAGCTGAGATGGCATCTATTGTTAAAAGCTATCTTAAGAATGTAACTTCGAAAAAGTTTTGGGATTTACATACAAAGGAACTGAAACTCACATGATCATTCTAAAAGATGAAAGAATTAAGCTAAATTTGTTTAATTTTACATTCCATGACATTGCAATGCTGTTACTATAAATTCTGTGTCTTATGATTCTGCTCCACAACCACCTGATGAACAAGCAGCGCTTCGAAAGCTAGTGCCTCCAAATAAACCTGTTGGACTATAGCCTGGAGATGTGTGATTTTTAACTAGAATAGGTAAGTGTACGTAATCAACTCAGGTTTCACAGAAAGTCAGTCCAGGAATCATCTGTATTAAATAGTGTGATATATAAAATGTCTGTAATGCAGCCTTGCAACTGGGTAACACAGTCTGAATGAGCTCAGCAATTGCTACGTGTAGCCTAGAACATGTTTCACATCCTGTTCAGATTAGACATGAAACTTTATAACAACAGCTTAGAGATGGCTGGCTGACTTCATTGAGTTGAAAATGTGTTGCTGGAAAAGCGCAGCAGGTCAGGCAGCATCCAAGGAACAGGAAATTCGACATTTCGGGCATAAGCCCTTCAGCTTGATGAAGGACTTATGCCCGAAATGTCGAATTTCCTGTTCCTTGGATGCTGCCCGACCTGCTGCGCTTTTCCAGCAACACATTTTCAGCTCTGATCTCCAGTATCTGCAGACCTCACTTTCTCCTCGATAACTTCATTGAGTATAAAGCTAAAAATCACACAACACCAGGTTATAGTCCAACAGGTTTAATTGGAAGCACACTAGCTTTTGGAGCGTCGCTCCTTCATTAGATGATTGTGGAGGGCTCGATTGAGCCCTCCACAACCACCTGATGAAGGAGTGTCGCTCTGAAAGCTAGTGTGCTTCCAATTAAACCTGTTGGACTATAACCTGGTGTTGTGTGATTTTTAACTTTGTACACCCCAGTCCAACACCGGCATTTCCAAATCATTCATTGAGTATAGTATCCTCTAATCTCTCAATGCACAGGTTATAAGACCATTGAAATAGAAAAATGTGTTTTCACTGTAACGTTTTGCAAAGGAACTTCAATATCTGAGGTTATGGATAATTATGCGAATTGTGATGGGTCCTATTCGATATTTTTTAATAATTTAGGGTTAAGTCAAAAAGCTGAGGTGGCTGGAAAAGCGATCTGATGTACTCCTGGATTTCTTGCTTTTGATGTTCAATAATGAGGTTGAGGATGCGGCTCATCAGCTGGAGATCATTCATTCATTGATGCACCTACACAAGCTGCTCCTCCATCATTTAATTATGATGAACACTTCTTGATGTTAGCAGGAGGTTAAAGCTCAAAGAAAGGTCAGCATTGAGCTCAGTAACCATAGGATAAGCGGTGATAAAAGGAAACAGAGTTAATGTTATATTGATTTAATAATCTCTATACAGATTTAAATTGAAGAGAATAAGTTTGCTAAATAGTATCATCATGCAAACGTGGCTCTGGATTGTTTTGTCACACATAAAAAGTGATAAACTTAAATTTTCTAACTATAGGAGCAAATGTAAACCCATAAAATGGCACCCATGAAAAATGTGTATCTGAAACTAGGAGAGGAATCTCACCTACTCTCCACCAACAAGATTGCTTATGAATCCATATTGTACATTTCTTAGAATCCTGGAGTTCAGGTCAGAGACCCTTGTTTGAATCTCATTCATTCCTAGTTTTGACAGTCACATTTTAATATGACACAGGTTATAAATCTTTATTGTGTTTCAGAGAGTAACATTTTGATACATCACCCTTAGCTGTCCGCAATTCCTCTTGGTTTCCTTAGCATCATCATTAATCTTAGTCCATTGACGAAAATTCAATCAAATTCTGCTAGATGCGGACGGATGCCAACCCTGAGAAACCTGCTATTATTTATTTTTATACAGCTGGAGTAGCACATGTTTATGTTGGCTTTCTGTTGGAGTGGCAGAGAAAGGAAACTGGCATTAATATGTGCCCTCTTATAAATGGCCAAATTCTTGCCCTGCTAGATCAGTTGTGTTCTACAGGGATCAGTGCTTGGGCTTTGTAGTTTGTTGTGTATATAAATGATTTGGATGAAAATGTAGGTGGTCTGATTGGTAAGCTTGCTGACAACACAAAAATTTGTGGAGTTGTAGATAGTGAGGAATATTATCAAGGGATACATCAACATACAGTTGGGTGGTGGAAGAGCTGGTGGACAACTCTGAGCTGATGCACTTTGGGAGGTTAAATGCAGGAGGAAAGTATACAGTAAATGGCAGGACCCTTAAGAGTATTGAGAGAGGGAGAGATCTTGGGGTCCAAGTCCATAGCTCCCCAAAAATGGCAACATGAGTGAATAAGGTGGTAAAGAAGGCATATGGCATGTTTTCCTTCTTCAGTCGTGGAATTGAGTATAAAAATTAGTAAGTTATGTTGCAGCTGTGTAAGATTTAATTTAGGCCACATTCAGAGTATTATGTGCAGTTCAGGTCACCACACAATAGAAATGATTTGGAGGCTTTGGAGAGGGTGCAAAATAAATTTACCAGGATGTTGCCTGAATTGGAATATATTAACTACAAGGATAAGATTCCTGTGTCCATCCCTTCACCAGCTTCCAACACTCTCCCTCCTCCCGGACCCATACCTCTGGCCTTTTATCTGCACTCGCCCTACTCATTGAGAACTGTCAATATGACATTGATGTCCTCAATTACTCTGCACTATTTACCTGTTCCAACCTATCTCCCTCTGAATTGACTGCTCTCCATGCCCTTTGATCCAACCATAACTTTGTATTCGAGCCTGCTGTTAATGATGGTGCTGTTGCTGTCTGGCGTACTGATATATACATTGTGGAGGCTGAGTGCCATTTCTCAGATATCTCCAGGTATCTGCTTCCGGTCAGACCCATTCTTTCTGCCTATCCCTGTCCCACAGAACTCAAATTTACCTCAACTCGATTGTTTTGTCCCCTAGTCCAGTCCCTTCCTACTTACATCCAGGATTCTTCTGACCCTTTACAGCATTTTCAGAATTTCCAGTTTGTGGGATCCAGCTGCCACAGAGCCTGTTCCTGTGCTGTACTGTTCTATATTCTAGTTCGCTCAGCATTCTTTGTATATTATGCTGCCTACGCTCCGTCTGTCTATCTATGCCCTCTAAACTCTCATTCTGAGATGCCCAGAATGTGCAGAATAGCTTATGTAATTCTTGTTCCTTCATTTAACCTTGTTCTTCGAGACTTGACTTGCTCCACCTCTACCTTCACCATCACTCTCTCATCTGGTCTTTTTTTCTCATTCATTGTGGGCATCACTGGCTGGCCAGCACTTATTGCCCCATTGCCCCTCCTAGTTGCCCCTGAGAAGATTGTACTGAGCTGCCTCCTTAAACTGCTGAGGTCCACATGCTGTAGGTTGGCACACAATGCCATTAGAGAGGGAATTCCAGGGTTTTGATGCAGCAACAGTGAAGGAACAGTGACACATTTCCAAGTCTGGAGGTGGCTTGGAGGGGAACTTGCATCTTGTTCCCATATATCCTTGTCCTTCTACATGGAAATGGCTGTGAACTGCAAGGGTGCTGTCTAAGGAGTGTTGGTAAGTGTCTGCAGTGCATGGACATGGACTGAATCAGTATCTAAGAAGTCATGACTAGTGCTGAACATTGTGTCAAAGATTTTTAATCTTTAGATTTTTTTTGAAGACATTAATTTCAACAAATCAAATTGAAATTCTTAATAACTCATGTCATTATTAAATAGATTTTTAAAAAATAGGATCAATTTGCTCTGCCTTTACATAACCACAAATTAATATTTTTTAATGAATTTACAAACATTTCCCCCCCCCCCACCACTCTTGGCCTTATGATGGAGGGAAGGTCATTGATAAAGCAGCTTAAGATGTTTGAATCTAAGGCACTACCCTGAGGATTTTTCTGTAGAGATGTCCTGGAGCTGAGATGACATGTCCAAAAACCACAACCATCTTTCTATCTGCCCGATCATGGAGATGTTGTCCCCCAATTCCCATTGATTCCAGTTTTGCAAGGGCTCCTTCATACTACAACTGGTCAAATGTGACCTGGATTTCTAGGTCTATAATTCAACTCTTTTGATTCAAGGCTGCAATGAGGTCAGGAGTTGAGTGGTACTGGCAGAACCCAAACGGGCGTCATTGAGCAAGCTTTTGCTGAGTGGGTGCTGCTTGATAGCACTGTTGCATTGTTCCTTGGCCTTCCAGGCTGGTTGCTCATTTTTAATCTTTAAATGTTTTTTTGAAGACATTCATTTCAGTAAATCAAATTGAAATTCTTAATAACTCATGTCATTATTAAATAGATTTTTTAAAATTAGGATCAATTTGCTCTGCCTTTACAGATCCACAAATTAATATTTTTCGCAAATGTATAATCTCCCTCTGGCTCCCAACTAATCTTGGAATCGTTTAAGTTACATTACTCTTCACCAATGAGGAGTGATTTTTAATTAAGCAATATTATTAAAGAGTTGAAAATTAAGTGGAACAGTCCTTGGCAAAGAATCTAAAAAGCTCCTAGCAGTAAGTTTGGAGTGTTTTATGTTCAGGGGATTAGATGGATCGTGGGAGGGGAATGATTATTATTTTATTCGTTGCAGCTATAAAACAAATTCAATCATAATTATTTCTTCTTCTTTATTGCCTGGAAACAAAATAGACTTCAAGCAGCAAGATTAATCAATGATGCCTTCTAGGTTGTGAACTTGATGGGGGTGAACACTCTATCTTTACCTGCACTGCATAAAGACACTGATGAGTAACCAAATATAGCTTTCTCTCACCCCTTCCTCTAACTTGCCATCCCTGGAGCAAATTCTCCTCCTTGTCCCTCAAAAGGGGACTATTTACATTGGCTGAGGTAACTTTCCCCTTATATAATAGCAAAAGTGACTAAGGTACTTCTAGCCACAGTATAGCTATAAAAATCCCTTCAAAAGCAGGCAAAGATTGAGATAAAGCAGGGTGGAGAAGTACTGAAGAATCATTCCTCTGTAGCTCAGTAAATATCCTGGACAGGATCACACCCATTCAGACATTATACTGTTGAAAGGATTCACATATCATCCACTGCCGAAATAGCTGTGGCACATGTAAATCAAATAATTCAAGGCTCCCGTGAAGCAACCTCTGGCACGTGTCTAAAATAAGAAACAGCATTGCTTTCGTGGGAACTGATCCAAGTGTCTCTTTAGGAACCTGTCTCCAGAATCGATCATTCCAAACTCAGAGCAATCTCGAGTTCCAATAATCCCCTCACAGGCAGTACTCTATCTAGCAGATTGATTAGTACGCTTGTACTATATTTCAATAATATTGAACAATATTTTAACAAAACTATTCACTTGTATATAAAACTGAGTTAACAACATTTTTAATACAATTCTAATAGGAAAATTGCACAATCATGTCAACCAGGCACTATAATTAGCATTGGAGGAATTTTAATCTCTAATGATTTCTTTAACATGGTACAAGTTAGACCACAGGATCGCAATAGAGAAACTCCTTGCTACAGGTTGTAGTCAGAAAACTCTGATCATTGTCAAATGGTAATTTCAGAAGATGCTTTGCAGGTATCAACTTGCTTGAAATAGAGAGCTTGATTTGATAGTCAGTTAGCCATAAATGTAATACATAGATGCAAGTGATGCAGGGTTTCATCCAGGGGTTTGGAGAATCATTTTCATATGTATGACTGCTGGTATAGTCACATCATTGATTAGTGCTTGACTAAAATAAAATGAGGCACATGATCTATCTTGCTTCTTCTAATTGATCATGTGTGATACATCCTGCATAATTTATTCTGTATCCTGACAAATGAGTTAAAATTGCCAGTTTTGTGACATTTGCTCCAGCATTCAAAAACAACAGAATGAAAATGTTAGTGGTATCCGTTGCATGACATTCGATTTTCAGTCCCTGCAATTCAACAATCCTATTGTGAGAATGAAAAACTGGATACATGATGTTTCTCAGAATATTCAATCATCTGCTGAACACAATTAGCATTTACATAGCACTCTTGATGTAGTAGAATTTCTCATGGAACTTCACTAGGATACTTTTATCAAGGTATGACATTGATAATGTTTATTCTTATGGTTTGGAGAAATTTGCACCTTGTACCATTGCAGCATGACATCATCAATTAACCACAGCTGTAACTTGCTTTCACTTTAGAAATAGTAGTTATTCAAATATGACATGAGACATGATATCAAAAATGGTCAGCTGAAATTGTGTGGATTTTCAGAGCTGTAAGAGCCAGCTACTAAAGACCACAGGAAGGTAGAATTAGAACAGCAGTTTGTAAATTTGACTTACTGGATGAGTCACCATGGCTGCGAACTTTCCGGTTCCCTAGTTCTATGGAAATGAATGGTGATGTGAGTCAGAATTGGAATTGTAGTACCAAATGTATGAGACAGCTACAGAATTGACTAAGAACAAAAAGAGTAGTAGCGTTGTTATCAAGCAATGTTACAGTCTGGACCAGACTGAGGAGCAGAAAAGCCAGATTAGGAAAGTTTTGAGGGCCTTGAAGTTGTGGTTTTAATTCTCTACAAAGAAATATTTGCAGAAATGCCATCAAAAATATCAAGACCAGATTATTGAAAGAAAGTACGTGGTATGCAGCACATAAAAGCAATAAAAGCACGTCCAGCATGGAGCAAGCAGTGTATTCAAACGGTTAGTTGGGAAGGAGCAAAGCAATATTTGGCAGACTGATTCTGATAAATCATTGTATACCATGCAGCAGGTTGCAATCTGTATCTCAGGTGATAAATAGATTGTAACTGTCTGAACGATAACTGCAGAAGAAAAGCAGCAAGTGAATGTGATGTATCCTTTAGACACTTGTGTTTTATCCAACATCCTGTGCTTCTTAGACCTGTGGGAAATGATTCAAGCTGGTGACCTGAAAATGAACCCCTCAAAGATAAAGTCAAAACAACATGGTGGAAGCACATGCTGAAAGGACATATGAAGCTGAGAGTTCAGTGTATTGGAAATGATAAAGATCTGGAGTTACAGATAGCAGACATTAAGCAAACTCTGCTCCACTCAGCTGAAACAAGTCAAAAGCTTGGGGTGGTGATTCTAAACATGTAATTTAGTGGTTTGGATCAGAAATTGGCTAGCTGAAAGAAGACAGAGGGTGGTGGTTGATGGGAAATGTTCATTCTGGAGCTCAGTTACCTGTGGTGTGCTGCAAGGATCTGTTTTTGGAGCCACTGCTGTTTGTGATTTTTATAAATGATCTGGATGTGGGTGTAGAAGGGTGGGTTAGTAAATTTGCGAATGACACTAAGGTAGGCAGAGTTGTGGATAGTGCTGAAGGATGTTGTGGGTTATAGAGGGACACAGATAAGATGCAGAGCTGGGCTGAGAAACGGCAAATGGAGTTTAATGTGGAAAAGTGTGAGGCAGTTCACTTCAGAAGAAATAACAAGAATGCAGAGTACTGGGATAATGGTAAAATTCTTGGCAGGGTAGATGAACAGAGAGATCTCGGTGTCCAGGTGCATAAAACCTTGAAAGTTACTACCCACTGAAGATGTTACCTAGTAGGGTGATGAAACGTCTGGAAATGAACCTTCCAGCTCAGTGAGCAAATCTACATCCAGAGCCTCAAGCTGAGCTACAAATCTTCTCAAAACTCACTAAAAAGATACAATATAAGATGCCTGAAGTGTGTCATGTACTGACGGTGAAAGTCAGGAGTAGACGCCAGTGGGTTATGCTTTAAGAATCTAAAGAAGGATCAGAATAAAGATTTTACAATGGAAGAAGAGAGACTGAGGGCTTGTTTTTGGATCTTCAAAATTTTTATTTTTGTGTCCAACACAGTAACAAGGAAACACTGATCATAATCCAGCAGCCTTCATTGCAAGTTTTAAGATTGGATTGTGAGAATATTTAGATGGAATCTTTTGTTACAACTGGTCAATGTAAAGCTTATTCATATTGCTGAAAAAAGGAAATGTAATGGTAGCTGCGTGTCCTGAGCATAGAATGTGGAATAAGTTACAGATTTAAGAAATATCAAGATTGCTTAAGTTTGTATGGGGCAGTGATAGTGGTACTGGAGGGGGGGTGGGGAAATGAGAGCAGATGAATGAATGTAAATCTTGTGTTTTGTTGTTTGTGTATTACATTTTATACTTAGACACAATTTTGAAATAACATTTCATTCTTTTATAAATGGACTTACGTAAAAACTGTTTTTTTTTAGTTTTCTATACTTTTGACTGTGGACTGAAATGAGAAAAGAACTTTATTTAAAAAAATAAGGATTTTTTTGAAAGCAACAATCTGACACTCATTGGAGGTTGTCTTTACACAGCTGCTAATTTAAGCAGGAGCAGGAGAAGATGCAGATGAGCTGGAACCAAAGGTAAGATAAATGGAGATTCAGCTGACAACAAGTAGCTGATTGGTGTGTGGACTAGTGACCAGTCATCAATGACAAAAGCCTTCTGTCTTCCACCAATTATGCGATTCGTTCCCAGGGCACTGAACAGCTTGGGATGTTAAACAAAATAGCGAAAAACCAACTGATCCCCGTCAGCTAGGGAGCTTTCTTCACTCTCTCCAGTAAAATACAACCTAACCCTGAAAACAACCAGTTTATTATTGCTTCAGTAGTTGCTATAAACTGGGAATTTCAGTTAAAAAAGTGTGAACCAGTCAGCCTGTGCTTCCTACAAACAAGTGACAAAAGGAAAACCAAAAAGCTGTATATTGATCAGAACAAGCTAATCCTGCCATCAGGGACCACAGAATTGTTTTCTCAGTTTTTTCTTCTACACAAAATACCCATGGGTTTCTTTTCCTATCTGTGTCTTTTTTTCCCCTGTCTGTGCCTGTTTACCTGTGTTTATTTGCCTGTGTTTGTAAGTGGAAGTTTATAAAAGCTTAGAGTTTTAACTAGTGGAGTTATATGTTGACAATTCGCAATTTATTTATGGTTAGAGTTTACAGGTCATTCTGCTTTTAATGCACATTTTGTTAATGTAAATTTATTATAACGTGATTGATGAATTGGCAACACTGTGTCTACAGTGTGAACATTTAAAGCATGTATTGACTATAATGTGAATCCTGCCCTATTAGTTTAAGTGGTACTGCTAATACATGAGTTTCTTATGATGTGGGATTGCACGACAATGGAACTTCCACGTTATAGCAGAATAGATTGTATTTGCTTGTTATAAATATTAATCCTTGTTAAGTACAGAACCCTGATTTGAGCTTTCTATCAACCTGGCCCTGAAAGTCAGCTCAATTGAAGAATTCTGTGCACTTTTGAAAAATGTTTTAAACTTTGGAACGACTCTGGAAATGGCTGGATTTGATTTCCAATGCATTAGCCCAAAGAAGCATAACAAATGATCTTAGAATTTGAAGGAATTCAGTGATGGGAAGCACTTAGATTTTTCAGAAAGAGAGAGAACTTGTATTTATGTAATGGCTTCCATGACCTCTAGACATCTCAAAGAGATTTACGGTCAATGAAATACATTTGAAGTATAGTCACTTGGTGTAATTTAAAATGAAGACATTGTTATAAACACATATCATTCTCTCCTGCATTTACCAGTGATGACCTACATAGAGTGATAATGGCTGAGTAGGATTTCATCATGGGACTGTTAGAAGCTGGGAGAAATATGTGTGTTATATCGAAGCACCCGAGATTGTTGCAACAGAATCTAAGGAGGGCCAAAACAAATTCAACATAAGCATCTGCTATGATGTAACTTATTCCTTTATTTATTGATATTTTTATTTAGATTATCACTGCAAATTGTTTTTATAAATTCTTCCATTTTGTAGCAGTGTTCCTCCTGGCATTTACTTCAAACATTTCTCCTCTGCAAACCAGCTCTACAGTGACCCCTGGTGTGTTTCTCTGATGAAACTGCAGGCTAATTCCAGGTCCAATGGACTTGCTGCTGAGAGCTAATGAATAACAGCAGCTGTCTCTGTCCTTTCATCCTAAGTATCTTGTTGTTAACTGCATTGCCAGCTCTGCTTGTCACAAATGTTTCCCAGAGCTCACAATCATACTAATCTTAGAGTTCCTCCAGTACAGCCAAAGGATTGTCAAAGAACAACTCTCCCTCCCCAGCATCCACAGCACCTAGTTATGTTGCAACTATATGTAGAATAATTACAGCTCATAGTAGCTTTAACAAACCCATTTCCAATATCCTCAGAGGCTGACAGATACAAGAGTCGGGTCTTCAGCAACTCCAAGTCTTGTTTAGTATGTGAACTATGTTCAGTAGTATGAATGCAAAGTACAATATTCATATACTAGAACCCACCAGGAGTTGGTAGGTACGATATGTAAAGGTAAGCGTAATAGCCATGTATTAAATTTCTCCAAGTATCTATATGTGTATTAGAAATGAGTTTCGACAATAAGAATATGTTCTGTACCAGTACATCCAAAAAGTCTTATCAGACCACAGGCTCTTATTAGAGAGAAAGACATGTGGTGGTGACCTAATCTGAGGCCCACCACACTGCAGGCAAGGGGATGGGGTGAGAAGAAAAGTCCTCTATGGTAACCTCAGCCTAAACCCACACTATTAGCATCACAAGCTAACCATCCAGTCAACTGAGGCCTGGTTACATATAATAGCCCTGTATCCAATATACCATCAGGTTCCCTGACAAATATTCTATCCATACAGCCAGTGTTTCTAAGCCCTGGTAAGTGCAGTATGGATACATTCAGTATTAACACAACATTGCAGGTGTGACAACCAATTGTTTATTAATGCTAGACCATTGCAATTGTAAAAAGCTGACTTGGTGCTTTTGCATTGATTTTATCTGTGCTTCTGAATCTCAGTCTGAAGATAATGCTGATTGGTTACATTCATTCCTGTTTTCCTCTGAGAAAGAAGTAACAAATCCAAGTGTGGAACATGGGGATGAATTCTCCATCAGTGATAGAGACCCAACTCTCTCCTCAGGCTCAGACACATCCCCCTCACTTAAGTGCTAGGTGTGGGTTTACTGTCAGATGTACACAAATTAATTACCATATAGCCAGAGCACAGGAACTATCTGATATACGAATGTCTGACTTACGAATGCTTATACTTATGAACATAATCCCATATGCAATTTTAAAATGTAAACAAACAGTATGTCCAGGTTAAGTGGATTGTCCTAGTGTCCAGGTATGTGTAGGCTAGCTGGATTGGCCATGGACCATGTGGGGTTATTAGGGTAGGGTACAGGACTGGGTGTGGGTGGGATGTTATTCAGAATGTTGGTGCAGCCTCAATGGGCCAAATGGCCTCTTTGTGCACTGTAGGGATTCTGTGACGCTTCTATGATTCTATATGAACACTCCCTTACGAACAGTTGGACTTACGAACAGCTGTTTTCCATTATCCTGAATTGATTCCAACTTGCACACAAATGGGCTTGTGAACGGACTCCAGAATAGATCGTGGTCGCAATCTGGGAACTGCCTGTGTGTTAGATAGTTTGATATCTCTTGTATTTCTGTTTCAATGCAAAATGTAATCAATTGTGGTATAGACCAGTGTACAGAGCTCACTGGGTGGAAGGAAGATGTGTGAAGGACATCAAAATCAAGGCTGAAGAACTCTGATCAAAAAATATCACAAAATCACTACAGCTCATCCTGAATCTTTCAAAAACAAAAGGACTTCTAACAGAACAGGGACAAACACAGAAGCATCAGGACAGGTTATTAAAGCAGTAGCTCAACTGCAACACCAGACATTCTGTCCACAGCAACTCTCATAGACTTTGGTCTCTCTGGATACATGTAAAAGGCTCTCTTCATATGTTATCAGGATGCAGAATGAATCCATTACTGCCATGCTCCTGGAGATTTCCCCCTTCAGTCCTCCAATCAATCCCCATCCAATTCAAACAGGAGATGACCAGGTGCAGATGATTTTAGTCATGGTGAAACTGATACAACACTGAAATCCAATTGGGCGATCTGATTTGAGATGTTGCTTTCTATGCCAAGGGATCAATGTTGGAAAGAAGCATAAAGTGACATCAGAGCACTACTGCTGCAGTCAAAGAAGCACAACCTGATGTGTGAAGCAATTTGTTCAGTGGACTGACCACCCAGAGACAAGACCCTATGTTTGTAATCTAACTATGCAACTGGTATAGTAGTTTTGTGATGTTGCTTAAGGGCTTAGAAAATGGCTTTGGCATAATTTGGAAATTATATCCAAAGATTATTTTGTGTTGTTGGGATTTAGAACACAGGATCTGGATCTTCGAAGAAAGTGAAATCCCCATTCCATCCAACCGAGCCATTTTGGAGTCTTACGAATATGTGATCATATCAACTATCAGACCAGCCAAGTGCCCCAAGTATAGCTCTACTGTTGTCAAATCTCCATTAAAATTTCATAAAATAAGGAACCCCATTACCCTCTCATAAATCCCTCATTCCCACTCACCCAGGTCCCCACCATGTCCATTGTATCTCCTCCCTTTCCATCTTCCTCTTGATACCCCTCACTCTGTTATCATATTTCTGTATTAGTGAGTATTTGGACAAAAGAGGATATATCAAACATAGCTCAGAGACACTTGAACCAATTGCAATGTTGTGTGCTGAAATGTCAAGTGAGATTCAAATGACCTAGCTTGTAAATACTGATTCCTGTGTCTCATTTCATTTCAAGACAGTGGAGTTTTTCTTAAATATTCCAGTAAACGTTCACACATATTGGCTCAGTTCTTCCATTAGGAAGCCAGATGTTGCAATAGCTAAGACAGGAATTGCACATTAGGATGATGCAGAAGTCTTGGGTGATTGGCACTGTGGAATTAGAAGGAAATTAACACTTTAGTGGGTAATATAGAAGTAGGTTTGCTCGCTGAACTGGAAGGTTCATTTCTAGACGTTTCATCACCCTACTAGGTAAATCTTCAGCGGGCTTCAGGCAAAGCACTGTTGATAATTCCTGCTTTCCATTTGTTTGTTTAGTTTCTTTTGGGTTGGTGCACAGTGGCACAGTGGTTAGCACTGCTGCCTCACAGCGCCTGGAGACCCGGGTTCAATTCCCGACTCAGGCGACTGACTGTGTGGAGTTTGCACGTTCTCCCCGTGTCTGCGTGGGTTTCCTCCGGGTGCTCCGGTTTCCTCCCACAGTCCAAAGATGTGCGGGTCAGGTGAATTGGCCATGCTAAATTGCCCATAGTGGTAAGGGGTAAGGGATAATGTAGTGGTAGGGGTAGGGGTATGGGTGGGTTGCGCTTCGGCGGGTCGGTGTGGACTTGTTGGGCCGAAGGGCCTGTTTCCACACTGTAAGTAATCTAATCTAATCAATCTAATGTCATTTCCTGTGGTGAAGTCACTTCCTGTTCTTTTTCTCAGGGGGTGGTAGATGGAGTCTATCTCAATGTGTTGTTGATAGAGTTCTGGTTGGAATGCCATGCTTCTAGGAATTCTCGTGCATGTCTTGTCTTAGGATGGATGTGTTGTACCAGTCGAAATGGTGTCCTTCCTCATCTATACATAAGGATACTAGTGAGAGAGGATCATGTCTTTTTGTGGCTAGTTGGTGTTCATGTATCCTGGTGGCTAGTTTTCTGCCTGTTTGTCCAATGTAGCGTTTGTTACAGTCCTTGCAAGGAATTTTGTGAATAACATTAGTTTTGCTTGTTGTCTGTATAGGCTCTTTCAAGTTTATTAGCTGCTGTTTTAGTGTGTTGGTGGGTTTGTAGGCTACCATGATGCCAAGGGATCTGAGTAGTTTGGTGGTTGTTTCCAAACCAAGTTACATTAGAACATTAATTCAATCAGCCAACACACACTGCAGCACAGAGGAACTACGCAGAGCAGAGGAAAATCACCTATACCATGTATTCAAAAAGAATGGGTATCCAATGAACACAGTCAGCTGATTTCACAGCAAAAACCCAAACAAGCAGACAAAACACGTCCAGAAACCCGAGCTACTCTTGTCTACATCAAAGACATCTCAGAAATGACTGCCAGACTACTCAAATCCCTTGGCATCATGGTAGCCCACAAACCCAACAACACACTAAATCAGCAGCTAATGAACTTGAAAGACCCATACAGACAACAAGCAAAACTAATGCCATTTACAAAATACCATGCAAGAACTGTAACAAACACTACATTGGATAAACAGGCAGAAAACTAGCCACCAGGATACACCAACTAGCCACAAAAAGACATGACCCTCTCTTACTAGTATCCTTACATACAGATGAAGAAGGACACCATTTCAACTGGGCCAACGTATCGATCCTAGGACAAGCCAAACAAAGACACACATGAGAATTCCTAGAAGCATGGCATTCCAACTGGAACTCTATCAGTAAACATATTGAGTTAAACCCCATCTACCACCCCCTGAGAAAAAGAACAGGAAGTGACTTCACCACAGGAAATGACACCACCACAGGAGATGACATCACCAACCCAAAGAAACCCAAACATATAAATAGAAAGCAGGAATTATCAACAATGCTTCACCTGAGGCCCACTGAAGATGTTACCAATAGGGTGATGAACGTCTGGAAAGGAACCTTCCACCTCAGCGAGCAAACCTACATCCAGAGTCTCAACCTGAGCTACAAATATTCTCAAAACTCGCAATGTATAAGTCTAGACTTCTAGTCAGAAAGTTCAGAGGATTCTGACTCACTTGCCTGAATAGTTAGGCAGAAAAACCTAGAGGAATTAAAGTTGTTCTAACTCCTGACTAACTAAGAGCCTCAACCCCAATCTCACTGCTGTCACTTCATTCCCTTTACTCCCAACTCCCCATGGACATTTGACATTGCTCCCTCCCTCACACAAGCAATGACTCCCCTTCAATCCAATGCATCCCACTTGACTTTCACTGTGCATTGATCTTCCCCTCCCTGAATCCTTACTGAGTCACCTCTTTCCTGCCCGACACCCATACAGAGCAATACTTCCCCCTACCCTAAATCCATATCCATTAGTATTTGTGGTTTATGTTTTCCCCTTTTTTTAAATGGTGGGGGTGCACCTCCCCCACTTCTTTTGTTTGCAGATCCCAACTTTGTAAAGATAGTATACACTTTGTAACTATTTAGAGCACTAAAACAAAAATTGACACACTCTTAAATGCAGTGTGAAGGGGAATACTGAGTGATAGAAGCATGCTTGCAAATTGTAAAGAGAGATCTGCAGTGATTATAACGAGGTCAATCAGGTAGACTTTATAGAATATGGGTTTCCTGATTGGGACTGTTAATCTGGACCCAAACAAGGAGCACTGGCTGACAGATAAGTACAGGAGTGTTGGAGATCCTGTTCACGCTGAGAGAAAGTTAGGGCCGCAGATGCTGAAGAGTCAGAATCGAAAACTGTGGCACTGGAAAAACAATGTAGGTCAGGTAGCATCTGAGAAGCAGGAGAGTTGATGTTTCAGGCATAAGCCCTTCATCAGCAATGTGGGAGGGGTGGGAAGAGGGGCTGAGAGATAAATAGGAGTTTGGGCATGGGGGGAAGTTAGCTGGGAAGGCAATAGGTGGATGCAGATGGGGGGTGAATGTGATAGGTCAGTGTGGAAGGTGGAGTGGATAGTTGGGAAGCAAGATGGACAAGTAGGACAGGTCAAGTGGGCAGTGCCGTGTTGGAGGGTTGGATCTGGGATGAGGCGGGCGAGAGGAGATTTGGAAACTAGTGAAATTGATGTGTGATTGAAGGGTCTCCAGGCGGAAGATGAGGCGCTCTTCCTCTAGTTGTCAGGTGTCTAGGATTTGGCAGTGGAGGGTGCCCAGGACTTGCATGCAATTGGTGGAGTGTTCACTTCTGTTCACTCTGAGAGAGTGAGATCCGTGTCAATGACTTTCCAAGGGTGTCTTGGTGACAGAATACCAGCATCTGTGGGGTTATTTCAATATCAAATCAAAATGAACAAAAAGAAGCTGATCAATTTGAAACAACTTAAATACAAAACAACTGAATGATACTAGCTTATCAATGTCCTTGCATTTAAGATGGGGTCTAAAAGTCTATTTCCGGAGTTAGTAGCTTAATTCTTTTGTGAGGGTCGTTGATTGGCTGGCCAGTCTTGTAAGACTGTAAGAAGTTTCTTCTCTTCGACGACATCCTGAGGACATTTTGCATATTGTAAGGAATGGGTGTTGACTCTCTCTTTACCTGCAGATATAACCATCAGTAACACGGAAAGGGTGGTGCTTGTATGGAATGAGCTGCCAGAGGAAGTGGTGGACGCTGGTACAATTACAGCATTTAAAAAGTATCTGGATGGGTATATGAATAGGAAGGGTTTAGAGGGATATGGGCCAAGTGCTGGCAAATGGTATTAGATTAGTTTGAGATATCTGGTTGGCATGGATGAGTTGTATCAAAGATGCTGAACATCTCTATAATACTATGACCTGCTATTTCAGTCTTATCTGGTTAAAAGGCAATTGACTGTAGTATTGAGGGTGTCATATAATCGAGCATCATTGTCAGTAGGGGAGGAGTTACCATTGACTGGAAGGATTGCATAGCAAATAACCAGCTGTCTATGACTCATTTCAAAGCATAACTGGAAAGTCATTAAGTCATCCTTTGACTGCTTTTATCTTCTGAGAAACTTTTGGAAGGTTACTGGTAAATTCAGTCACATGAATATATTAGCTATCTTTGTTGAGCTGCTGAATGAGCTATTAATATGATCATATAAATACACATAAATATCCATTAACATTCTTTATAATCCATTAGTGACAAGACTCAGTGGAATAAGTGAATGAAGCCATCTATAATGAAATTACCAGTTTTATCTGAAGACATCAAAACCCCAAGCAACTGGGTCAGCATCAAGAAATTCATATTTCCCGATCAATTCAATTTATCATTTAGTTAGTTCTGCTACAAAGCAAAAGTTCCATTCTTGAGTCACCCCACTTTATATGAAAATCATGTAATAGCAACATCATTTAAACTTATGGGGCCAGAATCATGCTATAACCAATACAGGCTTTAAAAGTTTGCACTTCAGAAACAGCATCCCCAATTCATCAACCATGTTATACCGAACTTGCATTAACAAAACACGTGTTATAGCAGAACAACCCGTAATTTCAGATGCTGTAAAATTAAACTATCATCTTCAAGTTGACAAGCTTTGAAAAATATTGGAGCTATACTCCAGAATAAACCACCAGCTATATTTCAACAGCTGCTTTTGAGCAGCAGTATAGTGAAAAGAACATCTATTCATGGTTCCCACTTTCATTCTCCCTGCCTGGCTGTCTCATCATCTCTGAAAACAATGCCTGGCAATAACGAAATTTTGACAAGCAACTGTTTGTCAATAATTCAAAGATCGCTATAGATCCTGCTCCTGCTGTAGATAGGAGTCACAATCAAATAACCATGGCCTCAGGTTTGAAATATAACACCTCAAAGACTCAAACGTTTTTAAATTATGTAGCTGTATTTAAATTTATTCTCTTTATCTGGATTTATGTTTGATATCATTTTATATATTTTATTAATGTTTCTTCGATTTGTAGATAGCTAAAGTTTTCTTTCCCCAACAAAAACAGACCTTGTAAATAGCTTCTTCATTTAGAACTGGTCAATGACATCTTTAGCAGTATGTGATAGAGCTGTGTATTGAAGAAATAAAGAATGTGTTGGAAGTGGCAGGGAAGGGGAAATAAAGTTGGGATTTTCCACCCTCACCTGTGCAACAGTAAGGGAGCTAGATTCTTGAACTTTCTGCTGAAAAAGGGGATTTCAACACTGATGCCCTCTGCTGCTACTTTTGTAGATTACTGGATTGTCTATGGTGTTCTGGCTTAAAATGCTCTTGGCGTGGACGTTCACCCAAGAAACTGAATCAAAGACAAATAGGTAATTTTCCGTCTGAACTGGAAAAAGGAATTTTCAACTAGAATAGTATATTCCATGTCTGAGGTACACAGCCAATCACTTGACCCCAATTGTGGGGAGATAAGACCTAGCTGGGAGTTGGAAGAGCTGGATCCATAGGTGACTCAGTTAGGCTATCTCTGTAAGAGACTATCCCTCAAAAGAACTGGAAGAAGTTTGGAGATCAAACCCTTAGCTTCCAATCAAGAAAAGAAGCATGCAATCTAAGACAGTCTGATTTCGATGGGACAAGTGGGAAGGACATTGAGAAATGAGGATAGTCTTTTTATGTTCAAGGCCACTTTCAGCCAACCCTTTAGTCAGAACAGTGTGTTTTGCATCAACAAGGCACATTGATGCAATTTTCTCATTTCTGTTTATTTACTGCAGGGTTTGTAAACTAAAATCATCCTTTTCATTTATCATCGGCATGAGCCAACTAAACCATTCTTCAGCCAGTATTTTTGAAGTTTGAAGAAATCTGGCTGATAACACGTGCAGGATGACAGATCTCAGAACATATTACAAGGAGTTTTACAGTTATCTGGTCATCAGAACACATGTTGTAATACAGAGAAGTTCATGATCATAATGGTACCTACCTACATGACTCGTGCACTCCCTCATCTCTCTCAGTATCTTCTGTCCCAGTCTCCTTCTTCCTCCTTTCCTCTTTCCCACTACTCTTCGTCCCTCCAACATGAAGCAGAAGAAGATAAAATTGCAACCAACGAGATGCATTCAACCCAAGATGCCCAGGGCCACACTTTGATGCATGTTTTTCAGGATGGTTAGAGACTCCCATTACCATAGCAACTCAGAATAAATTAGGAGAAAGGGGGATCACTCACGTTTCTAGATCTTCCCCAAAAAATTGCAACATTTTGCATCTCATGATTATTTAACAATGCATCTTGGAAATGGAGAACACCTAAATCTTCTCAGAAATTTCACATCAATGTGAAATAACACAACAAAGATCATATCCTCAACCCATGAGAGCCGTTGGGAAGACTATTAATTGCCACAACATTATTTAAATGATAGTTGCCTTGACACTTTGAAATTAGATTTGATTTATCAAGTGTAGTGCAGAAATGCCTCACAAGATGAGTGTACAGGCAAGTCCCAACAAAAAACCCAATATAGATACTAAATGTAGGCTGCTGCAGTCATTTTAAAAAGTAGTTTTCTTTCATCAGGTTTATTCTGGCTTGAGAAGCACCTTATTGTCCTGTGCCATTGGCTTTGGATTTTGGGTATCATCTTCCTGCGAACCACCAAGAATCATGTTTGCCATCAGATAGTGCTTGAGGCTGTCCTTATACTTTCTGTGTTTTCTCTCACAGTTGTATTTCCTTCACAGCTGCCATTATATTATCTTCTCTTGTAGGAGCTCATTATGATATTTCTGCTACAGATTTAACTCATTGGAACTACATATCCTTTACATTTTGAAGTCAGAGAAAATATATGAAAAAAAAAGCTGCCAATTCTTCACGTTATCATGCAAGATCAATCCTACCCTACTGAATGAAAAGTAAATGAGCAACTAAATGGTAAGCATTTTCTTGAAATGTGTGTATTATCAAGCAACTTGAATAAAAATGAAAAATGATCAGAATCTATCTCCTGAACTCCTATTTTGTATTTGTCCTTTGTCAACACAGGGCAATAATTTTGACTTTGTTCTTGTAATCTTTTCAAGATTCAAATTGGTGGAACTCGTTTTTCATGATAATTCCAACTGATTGAAGCCAATTTTGCACAGCTTATTGAACAATTTCCACTCATTTGTTGTTTGTGGCAACAATCGTTCAGGTGCCTGGATTTTAATGACTGTCTGTTACTTTCAGTGTAACAAGTAATGCAGGAAACACCCCATGCTCTGACATTCCACACTCAAAAGAAATTCCTCCTAACTTGTTTACATTCTTTGGTGACCTTTGCCACTGATTTTCTCAGAAGAAATGGTTATTTTTTTCTGATTCTCTACATTAAAACAATTCACAATTTTAGCGTGCACCAAGAGTTGTAGTATCTTTTATTCCATTTTGTACTTCCATCAGGACAGATTCTGCATGAATATATAACATCTCCTGGTTTACCTCCTCGACTTTATTAACATTATAACATGAATGTATAACATCTCACTGATTCTGTTCCTTTCATATATCTCCAAAAGATGTTCCAAGTAGGAGTGTTAATTTTCCAGTAAATCCCAACATTGCCATTATAGTATTACACATCATACGCTTCCTTAGTTATTTATAACTTTATCGCTTCTCAGGACCACAATGTTACCACAGATCACTCTTGTCTGACTAATTTCCAGTCACAGCTTTATACTTGTCTTGCATTGTGTCCCCAGATTTAACTCCCACTGACATGACAAAAATGAGGTAAAGAGCAAGTAAATAGAGCAGAAATACTTATCCATTTCTTCCCCTCTTCCCCAATCTACTGGCAGCAACCTTTACACGGCCTAAACTAAATCCTGTTAAATACAGAGACCAGATTTTGATTATATCATTTTGAATGAGATGACAGAGTGGGAGAGACAATAAAATCTATCCTGCCAGGAATCGGAAAGTATGCTAGAAGAGGTGTGGACAGGTAAGCTTCTAATAATTTTTTCAAGGTTTTCCGTTGGATTGGGCAAACCAAGAGTGCTCCTCGTGGACACTTGGGGACTTCTTTACCTAATTTCCCCACTTAGCCAATCAAACACATCCCACTGCCCCTCAGAAACTATCTGACTGCCAGGATACATTCCTGACCAGCGGCCTCCTATCACCTGAGGTTTTGTCCTTGTCCATTGGCTGGGCAGTGATTTATTTCTGGCAGGAGCAGGACCTAGAGAGGGAAGTAGGGATGCAGGAGTTAAAATTACTCCAGATCTCAACATGCAACCTTGGTTCTTGCCCAGACCCCTGTGTTTTTGATACCCGCAGCAGAGCATTGCTTACTTTTCTTCTTGCTAAATTCTTCCAGCAACTCATCAATTGGAGAACCACATTCTAGAGAATGTAAACTAGAAATTCCTTATCCTCTCTGTTATTGCTAATTCTGAACAATTATTCCATTTGCAGGGAAATCCTCAGTCAGAGGTTCAGATTTAGCTAATTTATTAGCAAAAATATTATTCTTGAGCTTTCAAAGTGTTGGATTTGTGTTTTAAGAGCTGTGTTGCTTTAAGAATTCAATAGAGCCACAGATGAGGATGTAAGCTATACGTAATCCAGCAAGAAGCACGCTTGATGGAGGCGGCATACAAATTTATCTGTAACTTCAGGTTGTGGTCTGAGCTGTCAATAAATTTTGATTCTAAGGATGGCAAGATGGATGTATGAGGAGAGACTGAGCCATTAGGATTGTATTCACTGAAGTTTAAAAGAATGAGGAGGGATTTCATAGAAACCTATAAAATTCTAACAAAACTAAATGGGTTAAATGCTTGAAGACTGTGAGAGAGTTCTGAACCAGAGTCATAGTTTTAGGACTAAGATGGGGAGAAACTTCTTCACCCAGAGAGTTGTGAGCCTATGGAATTCACAGTCACAGGATGTGATTGAGGCGAACACATCATGTGTGTTCAAGAAGAGGCAGACATAGCTCTTGTGGCTAAAGGAATCAAGTGATTATGATATTGACCCCATTAATCATCCATGGGAATATTGAATGGCAGAGCAGTCTCGAGAGGTTGAATGGCCTACTCCTGCTGCTATCTCTACTTTTCTATGTTTGGTCGAAATTTTCAAGCAAACTGTATCAACATTATTTAGTCTTGTTACTTAACAAAATAACACAAGAAAACACGGATGTTGCCAGGGTTAGAGGATTGAGCTATAAGGAGAGGCTGAATAGACTAGGGCTATTTTCCCTGGAAGCTCAGAGGGTGACCTTATAGAGGTTTATAAAATCATGAGGGGCATGGATAGGAAAACACACAAGGCCTTTTCCCTTGGGGTGGGGGAGTCCAGAACTAGAGGCCATAGATTTAGAGTGAGAGGGGAATGATATAAAAGGACCTAAGGATACCTTTTCACGCAGAGAGTGGTATGTGTATGAAATCAACTGCCAGTGAAAGTGGTGGAGGCTAGTACAATTGCAGTATTTAAAAAGCATCAGGATGATTAGATGAACAGGAGAGTTTAGAGGGATATAGGCCACACGCTGGCAAATGGGACTGGATTAGGTTAGGATATCTGGTCAGTACGGACGAGTTGGACCGAAGGATCTGCTTCTGTGCTGTACATCTCCATGACTCTATTAGATTGATGACTGTTTGCTTTGATTCAGCTCCTGACAGTGAGAGGTTTGAAAGTTATGTTGACTTTCTGACCTCAGGATTATTGTCAAATTAGCTGAGACAGCTCAGAGCACTCACTCAGAAGCTTTGGGAATGTGGAGGCTGGAATACAGCAGGCTTCAGTGGCCTACTCCAGGAGTCAATCTCTACAATGTCTTTAGATTCTGACTCCATTCCTTGAGGTTGATATAAGACAATGCTCGCTCGCACCCTCGTCGAACAGGATCTGGCTAAAACCAGATGTCCTGTGCCTAACAAGAAATCAGTGTACTGTCAGTGTGTAAAAACTGAGCTGTGCTTTAGCCACTGCAATGACATTTGCAGGCAATTTTCTGCACTTGGGGTGAGTAGCCACATTGTACACCACTAAGCCCTTGATTTATAAGAGGAATGGAGGAAGCAGGGGCAATACAGGTGGACTGTATCCTCAAGTGCTGCTGTGCCTCTAATTGGCTCAATTAAGGCAACCAGAGAATTAACAAAGTGGGTCTGGATATTGAAGCTGAAATGTGCACAGCTGAAATATTCTGGCTGGTTGAAATCTCTGTTAAACAGTAATCCAGATAGGGAGAGTTGGTGAGATAATTCAGCAGTTATCAGCCTCTCAATGTCATGAAATAAGTCTGTAAGTAATTGAGGGTAGCATGTATAATCTTTGAGCTCCTTATCATATCTTGCTGAAAAGCCAATTCAAAGATAGTATCCAAATAACAACTGACAACAACAGCTCCCCCAGAAATAGAACACTACACCAGGCATTCTTGATTTGTAACAAGAGGATGAACTTGAGCAGCAGCTGAAAACAGGACAAGGAATAGTTCAATTTTTAAGAACCATAGATTTTGACAGGATGAAACAAAGGAGTGGTCCTCACCCTCAACAATTTCTCCTTTGAATCCTCTCACTTCCTCCAGTCAAAATGGGTAGCCAAGGGCACCCACATAGGCCCCAGCTATGCCTGTGTCTTTGTTGGCTACGTGGAACAGTCTATCTTCCGCAGTTACACTGGCACCACTCCCCACCTCTTCCTCCACTACATTGATGACTGCATCGGCGCCACCTTGTGCTCCCATGAGGAGGTTGAACAGTTCAGCAACTTCACCAACACATTCCACCCCAACTTTAAATTCACCTAGATCATCTCTGACACCTCTCTCCCCTTCCTGGGCCTCTCCATGTACATCAATGGTGACCAACTCAACGCTGACATTTTCTACAAACCCACTGATTCCCACAGCTATCTGGATTACACTTCCTCCCACCCTGCTTCCTATAAAAATGTTATCTCTTATCCCCAATTCCTATGCCTCCGCCGTATCTGCTCCCAGGAGGGCCAGTTCCATCACAGAACACACCAAATGGCCTCCTTCTTTAAAGACCGTGATTTCCCCCCCCTCCCACCCCATGTGGATGATGATGTCCTCCAGCACATCTCATCCACATCCCGCATCTCTGCACTTGAACCCCACATCTCCAATCACAACAAAGAAAGAACCCCACCCCCGGTGCTCACCTTCCACCCCACTAACCCCCATATACATTTCATTATCCTCCGCCATTTCCTCCATCTGCAAATGGAACCCACCACCAGAGATATATTTAGCTCCCCACCCCTATCTGCTTTCCATAAAGACCGTTCCCTCAGTGTCTACCTAGTCAGGTCCATGCCCCCTAACAACCCACCCTCCTGTCCTGGAACCTTCCTCTGCCACCACCAGAATTGCAAAACCTGCGCCCATACCTCCCCCTCACCTCCATCCAAGGCCCCAAAGGAGCCTTCCACATCCAAAAAAATTTCCCCTGCGCTTCCACACATGTCATTTATTGTATCTGTTGTTCCTGATGCAGTCTCCTCTACACTGAGGAGACAGGATGCCTACTCACAAAACGCTTCAGAGAACATCTCTGGGACACCCGCAACAATCAACCCCACCATCCTGTGGCCTAGCACTTTAACTCCCCCTCCCACTCTGCTGTGGACATGCAAGTCCTGGGCCTCCACCTTTGCCACTCCATTACCACCCGAAGCCTGAAGGAAGAATGCCTCATCTTCCTCCTTGGGATCCTCCAACCCAAGGGCATGAATGTGGATTTCACCAGTTTCCTCATTTCCCCTCCCCCCATCCCAGTTCCAACCTTCCAGCTCAGCACCGTCTTCATGAACCATCTGTCCATATTCCTTCTCACCTATTTGCGCCACCCTCCCCTCTGACCTATCACCTTTACCCCCACCTCCACCCATCGATTGCACTCTCAGCTACCTTCCCCCCAGCCCCATGCCCTCCCATTCATCTCTTCACCCCCAAGGCTTCCAGCCTAATTCCTGATGAAGGGTGTTTGCCTGAAACATTGATTTTCTTGATCCTTGTATGCTGCTTGACCTGCTGTGCTTTCCCCACACCACACTCTTGTCTAAAACGCAGAAGTGCGGATGCTGGAGATCTGAATCAAATAAAAACAGAAATTGCTAGAGAAGCCCAGCAGGTCTGGCATCATCAGTGGTGAGAAAACAAGGTTAATCTCTTGAGTTTAGTAACCCTTTTCCAAAAGCTTCCTCAGACAGCTGCACTCACCTCATCCTGAGTTCCGTACTCAGTATAATGTTATGCACACTCTCGTCATCCCTCTCCGTCAACACTATCTCAAAGCTGCCCTCAGTTCCACTTCATTCTTTGGCTTGTTCAACTTTTGAACAAAAAAACCTTTGCCTTTCTTTTCAGATCAATCTGAAGATTAGTCACTGAAGTCAAAATGTTAACTCTGTTTTGTCTTTACAGATGCTACGAGATCTGCCGAGTTTCTGTCGAACTTAGATAGTATTTGCTAAAGAAAGGAAACATCAGATAGATGACCATCAAAATCCTTAGCATGAATTAGAAGGCCACATTTTAAGCATTTTTAACAAAGATGGAACTGTTCTTTTTTGTTGAAGCTGCCACTGAATCAGAGAAACAAGCAATGGACTTAAAGATAGACTTTGAAAATGAGACACAGAGTCAACACATCATGCATGTCTGAAGAAGACCAGGGAAATTCTGCTAACCCAGGGAAAATATTGGAAAACTAGTGTAAAAGTAAACTTCATAATCCACCATCTGCAACTGATATTTTGCAAACAGTTACCAGTAGAATCATTTGATTAGTAAGTAGGTACGATGAGAAGGGCAATGTCTGTGCTTTTTAAGGTGCCATGTCATCTGAATGGATAATAGACCCAGATATAGCTTCAACGTTCCATTGGCACTGCCATTAGAGATGCCTTGGTCTCTTGCGGCAACTGCTCCAGAAATTCCTTGGGTTCTTTGGGAATTTCTTTCCTTTCCCACCAAAGTCAAGGCAAGCAAATGGGATAATCCCTGTAGGAATTCTACCTTGGGATTTAATTTGAAAACTTTGAAAACCTGGTGTGGAGGAAGGGATATAAAAACAGCTATATTAATGTTTATCATGTAATAGATGGGAGGGCTGGTTAAGAAATTCAATAAATATTAAAGCCTAGGTCTGAAATGGATAGTTGCAGTTTGGTAACAAGATGCGCAACATGTGCTAGCACAGGCCAAATATGCTGGGATTGACCCTACTTTGCAGATTCTTAACTCAATATCATGATAGACACATCATTTATGGTCAAATCAATCATTTCACTCCAATAAATCAAAGTAAATGCTAAGGCCAAGCTCATGGATATTAATCTGGATGTTGAAGCTTGGATCCAAATCAGACCAGGGATTATTCACATTGGATTTTGATTCCAACAAGTTAGGATTCGTATCTTCAGAAAAATCTGTGCAGGGAAATTTTCCAGTTCATTGCTGAGCCAAGTCTATATATAATAGTGTTAAGAAGGAAAAGAAAAAGACATGTAGATAGATCCACCAAGTCAAATGAAAATTGGGAAAGTGACCTAACAAAAACAGCAGAAGCATTGAGAAAGGACTGAATGAGGGAGCATGAGACAAAAATAAGCGAAGTTTTTGAATTTTATTTTCTACCAAATATTATTTTAATGCATGGATAAATCTTTAATTCAAGCTAACAGGAAGTATCTAGGTAATAGGGAAATTGGAATTTTGGAAAATACAATTTTCTTTGAACAAAATTATCTGATGGAAATGTTCTAAAATCTGAGAAAATTGATATCAAGGAGTTAAAAAAGAGAGTAGAATCTAACAAAGGAGGTAGGCTTTTCTTTCATTTCGAAATGAATTAAAGCAAATAGCTCTTATTTCTGTACAGGAGTAAGAGAGGCTGTTGATGTGATTACATCCAATGGTTTTCACCCTGCCCCCTTTACATCAGCAGTAAACCATCACTAATTAGACCATTATGTTTGAAGTGGAATGGATGGATGCTGTTTTGTTTTTCAGATGATTGAAGATATTGAAGACTTTTGCCAATGGCTATAAATGAGTGAACCTGTCTGCAGACTTTCCACATTGCAATGCACTGATGGATGAAGTATCCTCAATCCATCAAGTCATTCTTTAACAATTTATCTCAGCATTGAAGAACTACTGTGAAAACATTAAATGTACCTGTATTGAGTACCAGGAATCTCAAAACCACAAAACCTGAGTACACTTAAGCATATCATGATAAAAATTCTGTAAAAAGGTAAGACAGACATTTCTGCGGCCCGCAGTGAAAAAGCCGAATGGTGCCATGATCAAGGATGTCTCAGAGAGGGTGCAGAATGTTCTCATGGAGGAAAGGGGCCAGCAAGAGGTCATTGTCCACATTGAAAACAACGATATAGGAAAGGAAAAGGTTGAGACTCTGTAGGGAGATTACAGAGAGTTAGGCAGGAATTTAAAAAGGAGGTCCTCAAGGGTAGTAATATCTGGATTACTCCGGGTGCTACGAACTAGTGAGGACAGGAATAGGAGGATAGAGCAGTTGAATGCATGGCTGAGGAGTTGGTGTATGGGGGAAGGATTCACATTTTTGGATCATTGGAATCTCTTTTGGGGTGGAAGTGACCTGTACAAGAAGGACGGATTGCACCTAATTTGGAAAGGGACTAATGTACTGGCAGGGAAATTTGCTAGAGCTGTTCAGGAGGACTACTAAGGTGGGGGTGGAGATGGGGGAGGTTGGGTGGGACCCAGGGAGATAGTGAGTCAAGAGATTCAATCTGACACCGGTACAGTTGAGAACAGAAGCAAGTCAAACAGTCAGGGCAGGCAGGGACAAGGTAGAATAAATAAATTAAATTGCATTTATTTCAATGCAAGGGGCCTAACAGGGAAGGCAGATGAACTCAGGGCATGGTTATGAACATGGGACAGGGATATCATAGCAATTACAGAAACATGGCTCAGGGATGGACAGGATTGGCAGCTTAATGTTCCAGGATACAAATACTACAGGAAGGATATAAAGGGAGGCAAGAGAGGAGGGGGAGTGGTGGTTTTGATAAGGGAGAGCATTACAGCTGTGCTGAGGGAGGATATTCCCAGAAATACATTCAGGAAAGTTATTTGGGTGGAACTGAGAAATAAGAAAGGGATAATCACCTTATTGGGATTGTATTATAGACCTCCTTATAGTCAGAGAGAAATTGAGAAACAAATTTATAAGGAGATCTCAGCTATCTGTAAGAATAATAGGGTAGTTATGGTAGGGGATTTTAACTTTCCAAACATCAACTGGGATTGCCATAGTGTTTAAGGGTTTAGATGGAGAGGAATTTGTTAAGAATGTGCAAGAAAATTTTCTGATTCAGTGTGTGGATGTATCTACGAGAGAAGATGCAAAACATGACCTACTCTTGGGAAATAAGGCAGGGCAGGTGACTGAGGTGTCAGTGGGGGAGCACTTTGGGGCCAGCGACCATAATTCTATTCGTTTTAAAATAGTGATAGAAAAGGAGAGATCAGATCTAAAAGTTGAAGTTCTAATTTGGAGAAAGGCCAATTTTGACGGTATTAGGCAAGAACTTTCAAAAGCTGATTGGAGGCAGATGTTCGCAGGTAAAGGGACTGCTAGAAAATGGGTAGCCTTCAGAACTGAGATGACAAGAATCTAGTGAAAGTATATTCCTGTTAGGGTGAAAGGAAAGGTTGGTAGATATAGGGAATGCTGGATGACTAAAGAAATTGAGGGTTTGGTTAAGAAAAAGAAGGAAGCATATGTCAAGTATAGACAGGATAGATCGAGTGAATCCTTAGAAGTTTATAAAAGAAGTAGGAGTATACTTAAGAGGGAAATCAGGAGGGCAAAAAGGGGACATGAGATAGCATTGGCATATAGAATTAAGAAGAATCCAAAGGTTTTTACAATATATTAAGGATAAAATGGTAACTAGGGAGAGAATAGGGCCCCTCAAAGATCAGCAAGGCAGCCTTTGTGTGGAGCCACAGAAAATAGGGGAGATACTAAATTAATTGTTTCCAATGTGGACAATGACCTTTTGCTGGCCGCTCTCCCCCGTGAGAACATTCTGCACCCTCTCTGAGACCTCCTTGATTCTGGCACCAGGGGAAACAACACACCATTCTGCTTTTTCTCTGCTGGCCACAGAAACGTCTGTCTGTACCTCGGACAACAAAAACCCCTAACACAATTGATCTCTTGGAAGCTGAAGTACCTCTCATTGCATTAGAGCCAGTCTCAATACCATAAACTTAGCTGTTCATGCTACGTTCCCCTGAGAATCCATCACCCCCTACATTTTCCAAAACAGCATACCTGTTTGAAATGGGTATATCCACAAAAGACTCCTGCTCTAAGTGCTGACCTCTCTTACCCTTCCTGGAGTTAACCCATCTATCTGACTGTATCTGAGACTTCCCCCCTTCCTGTAACTGCCATCCATTACATATTGTTGCTGTTGCAAATTCCTCATCGCTTCTATCTGTCTCTCCAACCAATCCACTCGATCTGATGAGATTCGCATCCAACAGCATTTATGGCAGATATAATCCACAGTAACCCTTAAACTCTCTTTAAACTCCCACATCTGACAAGAATTACATTTCACTGCAAAGGCTATTTTTGCTCCTTCACAATCTACAGACCCAGAAAATAACACCATCTTATTCCTCTACAAAACACTGCACCAGGTTAAATGAATAGCTATGGCTTATATTTTAAGTTTAATCAAGAGACTCGTCTCCAAAAACATATAATCAAGAAACAACCCATTGTACTCACTAATACAGCCTTTCTCTTGGACAGACTTAAAACAACAATTAACTTATGTTTCATTGGAATACAAATCTCTCCAAAGTTCTCGAGTTAGATAGGATGGTAATAATTGAATTGAAATATTGGATGAGAGGAAGTGATTAAGGATGGAGAGTAGTGGCAGAAGATGAAAAAAAAAGAATAATGATGTGTAATGACAATAAGATTAAAATGCACTTTAGTGAAAGGGAAGTTTAGATGAGAACACTAAATTGATAGATTTCTCTTGGTGTGTCCTTGTCCTTCCTTTTAAGAGAACTGAATTTGATGCTCGAGCCACTAGCCAATGTATTGGGACCATATGTGCAGAAATAAGTAAAACTTTGTCGATCTTTTGATAAAATCATATGAGAGTCAAGAATGCTCAACATGATCTTGGGATACCAATGTAAGTGTGCAAAAGCATTTCTCACCTCAGAGGTAACAAACATGAGGGAATGCATGGTAAAAAGAAAATGCACAAAAGAACGGGTCTCAGACTTGTACAACTACTTGACAGAAGCATTATTGTAGTTTAGAACAGCACAAAACATAATTTAAGACACTGACACATAATCCATGGAGAAACTGACTTTAAAACAAAGAAACTAGCATTAGATAGAGGGAGATAAAATAAAATGTGTGATTTGCTATTGTGTCATGATGTTACAGAGATGGAGGAATGTGGACTCTAAGGGGAATACTAGTGGTCTGAGTGAAGCTGCCCATTAGATGGCATACAGACACCCTGAAAAAAAAGGCGGGAAGCATAAGCAGAAGGTAAATCCTGATGAAAGCACTCTAATTCATTACAACTGTATTGTTCGATACCATATACACTGTAACTCAGTGGGGCATTTGCAAATGGAGGTTGCATCATTGCACGGTAACTATCATTAGCTAGGAAGGAAACATAATGAAGAGATATCCTGAAGATGGACGTTGATGAAGAGAGCTGGAGAAAGTTTGAGTCCATGTACGATATTATTTTACTATTATTGAGTGTGGATAATTTGTGGATAGAGAACTGGAGGACAAAAAAAAAGTTCAGGAGCATGAAGCTGAAATATAGTGATTTTAGCATAAATTATGTAAATAAATTAACTGAAAGAAAGAAAATGATGTGGACACTATTCTGACTGTCTCAGTTGGTGAAAAAGAACATATTAACCCGAATACTGAGTCAATCAGGCAGGCTGGGCTTAAAATTAATACACCAACATGTGCAATTGGGAAAGCAGGAAGTGACATATCTGAGACATCAAATCAGGAAGGGAGAGAAGACAGAGGAAGGAAAGACTGCAATTTTAAAACTACTCCACCCATACATTATGGGGCTTAAGGCAAACTTGAGGATTGTTTAATTATTGTTGGAATTTTATGCAAAAGTACTCAGAACTGGCAGAACCATGACAAGCCCTGATAAGAGGTGGGGTGAATACAGTCTAGGGAGAGGATAGAGTGGAGTTTAGAGGTAGAGGAAGCCTTTACCAGTCTTAAGCAGGTTTGAGCATTTGCCCCAACACAGGGGCTGCTGGATGGGTCAAAACATTTACATATCTTCTGTGGTCATGAAAATATATATTACACGGCAGCAGTGTGTCAAAAACACAGCAATAAGATGTGACCAGTAGACTATTATTCTGCAAAAAGAGGATCTGCAGTAACCGGAGTCCACCTGATGGAGTCAGGCTTTGGATTGTGGCACATGGAAATTGAAGTACCTGAAGCCATCACCCTGATGGGACACATTTTCCTACACATCCCCTTAGTCTGGTGGCCTTACTGGAGGTGGGAAAATTGAAAGCAATATAAGAGAGCCATAGAGCTGACTGGGAGTCTGTGCCACACCTGACAGATAAACATATACAGTTAATCCAAAATAAAATAGTAAACCCGGCAGATTGATGGTGAAGGAAGGGAGTGAGCACGAGTGTGTGAGAGAAATCTAAGATGGAGAGAGAGGTAGGATTGCTGAGGTACCTTTAGCAGGAGATTGAGTGTTGGAGTTATTTGTAGATGAATCAAGGAAACATTACGAAGGGAAGCATTGCACTGCTTGGGCAGTGGTCAGTGTAGAGGGAACCTGCTGACTGGAGAACAGATTCCTGGGAGATACTCGGCCCAAGCAGCACTGGCATGAGCCAGAGGTCAGAGAGTCACCATATACATGACTGTATGATGGCCTGAGCTTGGTAAGGGTATGTCACCTCATCTGGGGGTCACATATATACAAAGAGAAGGTTAAAAATTTGGTGGAAGCCATTAAGTTACCCAGAGAAGCAGTATTAATTATGATTAAAGTACACTGGAATGTTAAAAGTTCCTGCAACAATGGGGTAATGAGTACACCGATATGATAGATTAAATGTTCACTAAAATTGTCATTTACATAAATGATTTGGATGCGAGCAAAAGAGGTACAGTTAGTAAGTTTGCAGATGACACCAAAATTGGAGGTGTTGTGGACAGCGAAGAGGGTTACCTCAGATTCCAACAGGACCTGGACCAGATGGGCCAATGGGCTGCGAAGTGGCAGATGGAGTTTAATTCAGATGAATGCGAGGTGCTGCATTTTGGGAAAGCAAATCTTAGCAGGACTTATACACTTAATGGTAAGGTCCTAGGGAGTGTTGCTGAACAAAGAAACCTTTGAGTACAGGTCCATAGCTCCTTGAAAGTGGAGTCGCAGGTAGATAGGATAGTTAAGAAGGCATTTGATATGCTTTCCTTTATTGGCCAGAATATTGAGTACAGGAGTTGGGAGGTCATGTTGCGGCTGCACAGTACATTGGTTAGGCCACTGTTGGAATACTACATGCAATTCTGGTCTCCTTCCTATTGGAAAGATATTGTGAAACTTGAAAGGATTCAGATCAGATTTACAAGGATGTTGCCAGGGTTGGAGGATTTGAGCTCTAGAGAGAGGCTGAACAGGCTGGGGCTGTTTTCCCTGGAGCGTTGGAAGCTGAGGGCTGACCTTATATAGGTTTACAAAATTATGAGGGGCATAGATAGGGTAAATAGACAAAGTCTTTTCCCTGGAGTCGGGGAGTCCAGAACTAATGGGCATAGGTTTAAGGTGAGAGGGGAAAGATATAAAAGAGACTTAAGGGGCAACTTTTTCACACTGAGGGTGGTACATGTATGGAATGAGCTGCTGGCGGAAGTTGTGGAGGCTGGTGCAATTGTAACATTTAAGAGGCAGTTGGGTAGGTATATGAATAGGAAGGGTTTGGAGGGATATGGGCCGGGTGCTGGCAGGTAGGACTAGATTGGGTTGGGATAGCTGGTCGGCATGGACGGGTTGGACCAAAGAGTCTGTTTCCATGCTGTACATCTCTATGACTCTATGACACAGACTTCTGACTAAGTGCCAGTTGCAGCAGAGGAAACACATGATTAGAAGCAGCAGTTATCAGAATTGAAGGAAATCAAATCAGTTAGGATGAGACTCCTCTCAAGTTATTGTGGATGCCATCGAGACTTTGAACCCCCTTCAGGAAACAACAAATTTGACTATTGAGTAATTGTCGAATGTGGAAAGCAGTGGTGGGAAGAATGGGTTTTAGTACCAGACTTGGTGCCTTAAGATGTAGGTCAGCTTGCCACATTGGCTAAAGATTGAGAGGGGAGTGTTGTTGGGGTAGCCCATGGTCAGAGGTTGCACATCACAGCCCATTGGCATAAACATGGCTGCAGTAATAGAATCTCATGTTCCGCCTTGGGACAATCCAGCTATAAGGCATCAACATCGACCACCACCTTTCTTATCCTCCTCCCCCACCTCATACCAGATTCAACCACCCCCCCAACCCAGCACTGCCCTCTTGACCTGTCCATCATCCTTCCTACTTATCCATTTTGTCTTTCCCTCCGACCTATCAGTATCATCCCCCAACCCTCTCACCTTCCCAGCTATCTCCCCCCCACCTCCAAGCTACTTATTTCTCAGCCTGCTTCACTCCTCACCCCCACATTCTTGATAAAGACCTTATGTCTAAATGTTGACTCTCCTGCTTTTTGATTGCTGCCTGACCGGCTGTGCTTTTTCAACACCAAACTTTTTGACTCTGATTTGTACATCTCTATGACTCTATGACTGTATCTGCAGTCCTCACTTTTTCTTAGAGATAAGCACATCTGGGAAACATTTGAGAAAGAGTATAACCATTAACATTGCAATGTAGATTAATGGGGTATACTGTAAGACCCCAAGGCCTGATTATAACAATGTCTGGTAAAGATCACGAGATCACGGGGAACCTAGGGCTGTCCATAGGGGTGTCCATCATTGATCAAGTGTTCACAGGATTGGATGTATAGATTATGGGGAAGGAACAATGACATAAATGTTGAATGTATTATTACAATGCTGTATTTTGCCAGGGAAACCAGAATGTCTTTGACCTCTCCAATCTGAGGTGTAACTAAGAGGGCAACTGGGCCCCACATGAAAGTCAGATTCAGAGCGGTCTCTGGCCTCTCCCACATAGCAAAAGAAGTTGAATAAAGATTGATTGTACTACTGAATACCAACTCTTTGTCATCTCTTCCCAACAAGAAGTAATAGAATGAAGAAGCAAGTGAGGTGCAAGTGAACCTGCGAAGATCTGAAAGAGGGAATGGAGAAATGTCTGACTGAAAAGGTGATGTGAAATGTGAAAGTTACAGTATGACTGAGAGGAACAAATCAGTGTAAGCGAAGTAAGAATTATTTGAGGGAGCAGGTGACAGAAGGAGGAAACGGGACACCATATACAATTACCATAATAGGAAATTAAACATATGTTCTAACCCAAACCTTCTTTAAGTCTATCTACTCTTTCTGTGAACCTCTGAATTTATAAACATGATGTGGAAATAGCACAAGGTCATAACATGGAGATCCAAATGCAAAGTTTTCACAAAATGCTGATCAAATGAATTTTTCTAAGATCCTTACAAATTCTCACAGGCAATGGCTTCTCCATTTTTACATGGCAAGGTCAACTCAAATAATACATGCGGCATTGCATGTTCTAGCGTTCTCGACAGGAAAATGATCACAAAGTGCTATTTAAAAATTGTTATTCTTACATTCGAAAAGAAGCTCCCGTTGATATGCTTAAGTGATTTAACAGAGAGTTTGCAGTATTAGCATAATCAAGCATTTGACATAATGAGAGTACACAGCTAGACATCTGCCAGATAGCACAACAATAAAAGGACTGCCCATGGATAGTTAGACAAAGAGGTGTTGGCGGTGACACAGTAGGGAAAGAAGCTTGGCATGATATAGGAACAGGAATGTCAATGGGAACTGATACATCCTGTTTGTGAATGAACTTTAAACTATTGCACCCATAATGGTACAAATAAATGAAGTCACTGATCTAGGGATCCAGAGGCCGAAGTGACTTTTCTCACTCTGACATTTAGATTAGATTAGATTGAAACCGGAGCACCCGAAGGAAACCCATGCAGACACAGGGAGAACGTGCAAACTCCACACAGACAGTCACCCAAGGCTGGAATCAAACCTGGGTCCGATTAATAAAATCTGGCATATGAATTTAATAGTGGCAAATATGACGATTAGTATAAAAACCCATGTGGTTCACTAATGTCCCTTAAAAAATAAATCAACAGGCCTATATGTGACTCCAGATTCATAGCAATTTGGTTGACTTTTACCACCTCTCTAAAATGGTCACATAAGTCACTCAGCTCAAGGACAATTAGAGGTGAGCAACAAATTTGCCAGTGACACCCATGCCCCATGAAAGATTTGAAAAGAAATGTGTTTGAGTACGTGTTCATTACAGTGTACCTTGTGGATGTTATGACTTCGAGGAAGGTATCACAGATCACACATGAGGAAACCAATACTCTTGGAAGTAACCATAGCAACAGAAGACATGCAGGAGTACCATTTCAGCCAGAGAAATGAGTGGAATGGTTTATTTGTGGGAATAAGACACAAACTTAACTGTGATGTGAGAGTATATACATTTCCCATTTCATATGACATTCCTCTGTTATTTGAGCCATGTTAAAATGGCAAAGAAATGTTCTACAACATTTCCATTGAATATCGATTCTTCAAACTGTCATTTCTAGGTTATTGTGACAAAGCATAGAATCTGCTGTGGAATGGTCCAGTTGAATGCTAATGTCCAGTGTGGATAATTTATGATGTTGTGCAGTGTGTGGGGGAAGTGTCAGGAAAGAAAGGAAGAATATGCCTTCAATAGGAGTTTAATTGTGAGCTCAAATTCTGAATATAACCAAACGAGGATGTAAGAATCTTCATGCAGCATTACTGCACCAATTTATCACAGTTTGTTTCCAGGGGAAGTTTCCATTGATGGTAATTGTAGTTTGGAGAGTATGTGACAAGTTCCCCTCTGGAATATGCTGCTACAACTGATCAGACATTTTTGGAAAATATTTCCCCGATTCAGTGCCTGTAATTAGTGGAGGCACATTCTGATCAAACCATTTACTCACCCTTTGATTTGGCTGATAGGTGAAAGAAGTGATTCTCCTCAACTTGAACAGTTCCTGAGGGTGATGTATCACAGAAAAGGAAGTACCAGCATCTAGAAAGATCCAGAGTGAGGGCTGACATATTCAGGGAAGTATTTTCTCCCATATGGGGGAGCAGATGATTGCCACTGCATTCCACATGTCAAGGGCAATTAGGGATGGGAATTAAGTACTGGCCTTATCAGAGATGCAGAAACAAGTAAATTATTGCTTATCTAATGTTACTTTTAAAGACTATCTTGAGCTGCCTAAAGCAGGGGATACAATCAGATTATATTTGTGCTGACCACAATGTAGATCCAGGTATGAGTGAGGTATGCTAGGCTGATTGGAATCTCAAACAGTGCAATGATCAATGAACCTTTTTAAAGTGTGTTAACATAGATTTGTGCTAGGTAGGCAGTGTTTGATTAATCTAGCTGAATATTTTGAGGAGGTCATAGCTAAGGTGAGTTGTTATATTATCTATGCTGGATTGAGTTCAGAATCAGATCGGGAACAGGAACGTAATCAGATTGTTCGTATGTCGCAAGTGGCATTCACCACGAATCTGTTCTGTGTTGACCCTATTACTGGTCAATCCTGACATTCATCCACTGACCTTTTCAGTGGTCACTACTGACCTCAACCTACTGACCCTTTGAGTGGTGGCTCCTGATCTTTGCACACTGATCCTTTGAGTGGCCATTCCTGACCTTTGCACACTGACCCTTTGAGTGGCCATTCCTGACCTTTGCACACTGACCCTTTGAGTGGTTACTCCTGACCCTCATACACCGACCTTTTGAGTGGTCACTTCTGACCTTTACTACTGGATATTTTTTACTGGTCCTTTGCCTTATGCCTGGGATTGCTTTCCAGCTTCTTCCTCATCCCCATCACAGAGGCAGTTTGTCGTTGTAGACCTTAATACTGAAAAGATTACAAGTCCAAAGACTTTCTCCATCACCCTCTGTATTCCCTCCTATTCTTGTTCTTTCCCTTCCCATTTTCTTGTTCTGTGTGTCATTCTCATTCTCTCCTCCTCTTCTTTCTCTTTACAATCCTGTGTTCCCCTACTTTACGCCTCCTTCATGACTGAACCCATGAAATCTTCTTCCTTCTCCTTTCTAATTCAGTTTGACTTGACTTCATTTCATCATACCAATGAAAATCAATAGAAAGACCCTTTTAACCCCTTGTGGAATGGAAGCTTTGATGTAAAAATGATTAATTGCATAATGTCTATAAAAGGATATTCAGCACTGACCTTCAATTCAAAGATCTCTCCTTCTTGAATTTGCTGATTTTACCTGGTACATCACACCAACTAACTAAAGTTGATTGTCAGCATGGGATAATGCTTCCAGCAGGAGTCTCCCATAGGAGGACACCTCCATCTCAGGGATGTTGAATATCAATGGACTCATGCCAATTGTTTAATAAGGAGACACTACACCTGAATGATTGTTGGTTATTTATTTGTCAACTTTCGATAATCATCTATCTATCACTACTTTATGTTTTAAAAGGCATGTTTGCCCATGTTATGACCATCATAACCTTGAACCCATTCCAGAATTAAAGACTCTACCACATAAGGCCTACTCCAGTAGTTATTTGTTAATCAATCCCTATAGTAACTAATCACTAACCTATCACTACAGGAAGTTGTTGGGTTACAAATGAGTTCCGTTTTTAAGTCTGTAAGGTGGTTAGGGTTTCTGGCTGTGTTTGGTCTGCTTGTCATGGTTTGTTCTTGAGGAATCTGTGCACTGTATTTTTTGAGTATCCGTTCTTCTTGAATATTCACCTTACCATACATCAAAGAAGTTTCAGAAGTGACAGCCAGACTACTAAGACCCCTCAGAGTCCTAGTAACACACAAACCCACCAACACTCTCAAACAAAAACTAACAAACTTAAAAGACCCAGTACAAACCATGGACAAAACCAAGGTCATCTACAAAATTCCATGCAAGGACTGCCACAAACACTACATAGGACAAACAGGAAGAAAGTTAGCCACCAGATACACGAACACCAGCTAGCCACAAAAAGACACGACCCTCTCTCCCAATTCGACTGGGACAACACATCTATCCTGGTACAGGCTAAGCAAAGACATGCCAGAGAATTCCTAGAGGCCTGGCACTCCAACCACAACACCATAAACAAACACATAGATCTAGATATCAACTATCAACCCCTCAGAAAACGAACAGGAAATGACATCACCACAAACCCCAGGAACCCCATCCAGGAGAAAGATATAAATAGAAAGCAGGAGACAACAGCTTTGCTTCACTTGGAGGTCGCCACTGGTGATGTTACCTAGCTAGGTTTTGAAACATCTGGATATCAAACCTACAGCTCAGTGAGTAAACCTACACCCTAAACCTCAACCTGAGCTACAAACCTTCACAAACCTTGCAAAAATCATTCGACAATTATTTCAGTGCATATGGATCAAGCATTTAATATGCTGTATGTCATGAACTTGTCAATACTCTCCACAACCATTAATCAGTTACCATGGTGTGATACTCACGAATTCTCCCCTGGTCTAGGTAATTACTAACTCACTACTATGTTAGACAGGTTAGTTTCTGGGAGGGTCTTGGGGTAGTGTCCCTACCTCTTAGCCAGGATGCGTAGTTCAAGTTCCATCAGCTCCAGAGATGTATAATAACCTCTCCAAGCAGATTGACTAAAATAACTAAACCAGTTGCTACAATTAATTCTGAGCATTCAGTGCAATGGGAATTGGGGTAGCATGACTGTGTAGTTTATTAATTAATCATTCACTATGGGACATAATAACCAATCTATCATTGTTACCAAGTAGTTATTATCAATAGAAGTACTGCGTTATCACCAACCATTCGTTGTGGTTTATACTAAGCAACTGTTTACTGGATTGTATAACTATGAACTAATGCTAATGCTAACTCATCTTTGGTGAGTAGACACTCAGTCATCACACCAATGGTTAATATTTGTTAATTACTAGGCTATCACTGACCTGTGACCCTGATAGTTAATCATTGCACAGGGTGGTAACTCACCCATTCCATTAATTCCATTAACAAAATGCTTTTTGAGTATCTTGTTTCAAGGTTGCTTCCTTGCTGCCAATTCAGCATGTTATTGATTTCAAACCTTGTGTTGTCCATATCTAGTGTCACATCGTCTTCCCTGTGGTTGGCCTATTCTCAACTTACACATCGTTTGAGGAAATTCCATGTTGATGTACAATGTTACAACCTTTTGTCAGGATCCCTCAGGATTGACAGTTGGAGCATATACATAGCCTCTATAAACATCCTGCTTGATATTCTGTTTTATCTGCCTCTTGTGACTATTTTGTGTTGAGAAATTTGGTTTTATATGGACCTGCCCGACAGAACAATTTTATCCTCTTAGACGGCACAGGACATCATGAAAGAAAGTAGCTGAAAGCCTTTTCATTACACAGCAATTGAAGCATTGTAGAAAACAAAATCAGGATGAACAGTGCATATGAATTCAAGAGACTAATAGATATCCCTTTGAATGTATGCCAGAGCATTCAGCAGGACTTCAGAAGAGCCAGGAAGAGAGGTTGGGACACACCGTGCTCCCCCTCCCCACCCCAAGAAAAGTTTAATTATTTCTCTCCCAAAAAAATGTTAAAATAATTGGGTGTACAATGTTCAGGAATCTCCAGATCAAGTGCACATGTGCCATTTGTGCTTTGGGCCTCTATAAAGAACCTAGCATATGGGCGTTCTTGCATTCAGATGAGAAACCCCATCTCTTGATCCCTGTGTCCCAGTGGTCATGCTTAAAATGTGGTTGCAACATCAGACAACACTTATCCAGCACGGTGACCCAGTTTGTGTTCAGTTCAGTGATCATCACTGATATTATGACACGAGGGGGATATGGGGTTCTGCCAGAGAAAGCTGTTGAAGCGAATGATCAGCCATTATTGTATTAAGTTGTCCAGCAGACTTAAAGGGCCTACTGCCATGTTCCCTCAGTTCCTATGTGAGGGGAATAAATGTCATGGAAAGAAAGTTAATGTTAACTTTTCTTGGACAACTTCTGACCAACACCATACTCTTTCCCCCAACTTTTGATGAATTCACTTCTGTACATTGATCATCGCATCAAGTTTATTGAAGTCTTCACTTTTTCATTGTTCCTCTTCCTTTTCATTCCTATATTTGTTCTATTCCTTTTCAAAAGTATGTTTGGGCCTAAAGGATCTGTAGCTGAAACCTATTGGTTGTCTCCATGCAATTTGACTTACCTGTTGAGTGCTCCTGTCTTTACTCCAGGTTTATAGTTGTTATAGTTTTCTTTTATCCATTTGTTACATAGGAGAGCTGCCAAAGTCTTCCAAACTACATTTCAGCAAGAGTCTAGGCCTCAGTGGAGAAAATTGGAAAAATAAAAAAAGTGATAATAATAAATAAAAAATAATTTAAAAATTTGAAAAATAAAAAAAAACACAGCAACATAATTGAACATCAACAGAGTTCAGTACACTTCATATCACTGACAACAGCATAGGGTGGGGAATTAGTAAAAGTAGATCGCTCAAAGCACTATCTATTCAATGTGGAAATATTGCCTCTCCTCAGCAACAAATCTCTACTGGATATTTCACGTTATAACTGCTTTTCATCAGCTTTTCCAAAACTCTAGCGTTAGTATTAAAAGTTGCTTTGCAGTATATTACAAAGCTAGTTAAAGGATTAGAACCCATGTTGTAAGGTCACACTAGACTGAAATAATACTCGGGAAGATGTAATAATTTCAAACATAGCAGGTAACTCCAGGAAAGTGAGGCAATTATGAAGGAGGGGTACTGAATTGAGCTGTAGCCAGCAGCAGCCCATGCACATCATGTAGAGTTGCAAGGAGAGTTCCTGTTCCATTCAATCCTAGGGCAAGGTTAGTTTAAAAAGTAAAGGTCAAAATCTATCATTTTGGTGACTGGCCACAATTATTCATTTGGTTGTTAAGTGCCCAAAGAAAATGGCGCTCATGCCTCTCATCAGTCACAATCAAATTTTGCAAACAGTGCCACAAAACTGGCCTGATTTCCATTTGTGTACCTAGTCCTAAATCAATACGGAAATCGTGCGTGAGCACATCACCTGTCATATACCTGACTATGAAGAAATTAGTTGTGTTACTGCAAGATGAGGGCAAAGGATTTCTAGGCTAATGTATCATGATTTTAACACAATGATGAAGTGGGAGAGAAGGAGAATGTATGGGATAGTGCGTTTGACGTTTAGAACAATAAGAGGAGAACATTTCAGTGGGCCAATGAATCCAAGGAGGGAGCAATACATTAGCAAAAATGGAATGGCCATAATTACCTGAAAAAAATCCAAGGCTTTACTGCACAAAAAAATCAGTGTCATACTTTATGCAGAAGAAAAAGCCCCTGCTGTTTGGCCATTTGCAGCTCACTGTTTTTAAGAGGTCAAAGCAGTATGTTAAATGAATACCTGTGGTGCTCTAAAGGGGTGTATTACACAATGAAATGAAAGGGGTAGGAGATGCAGGAAGGAAGTGATGACTAAATGAGCTCCAGAGGACTTGACCCTGTGGGAAACATGCAATGAATGCTGTGACAACAGATCAATGAAGCTGATTAATTAACTCACAGAAACTGCATGTGAGTGAGGAAAGGGGATCTGTGGCGTCCACAGGGCTCAACACTCTAAAAGGAGACTTCTGCTCCTTGCAAAAATCAATCTCTTTCAAACCTGAATCATCAGGTAGGGTTATAAAGAGCAGGGAATAATGTGAACTTTCGTAATTCAGTACCTTAATTGAGAAAGGACTCATTAAGAACCATGTGCCTGTTAATGGCAGATTTGAGAGAGGCTAGGTCTACTTTTCACTGAACAATATCGGAATAACTTTGCTGATTGTGTGTGCCTGGATTAAAAATGAACAATTAATAGGATCTGCATTGTTGACAACACCTACACTTGTAGATGAAGCACCTAACAGAAATCATTATACTGCTTTTTGGAAGTTGCAAACAAATAAAACAAGTCATTGCCAGTAAATAGCCCTAATTGCAAAGGGCAACATTACCACACTGTAAATAAAAAACAAAATATTTAAAGAGAACTTTCCAACCTAGATTAGAATATCTGATTCTTATAGTTATTATATAAGAAAGATCCGATTGTTATTATTATAAGAATGCAGGAAAATTAGTCTATGAATGAGCCTACAAAGAAACAGCATTAAAAAGTCATGTGTGCATAATTTCAGAGGCAAAACATACAGATTCAATAAAGTTCAAGTTACAATATGTATTGTAACTTGAACTTTATTAAGTCATTTCACATTAACCACAAAATCAGGAACTTGAGGTCAAATGTAGACAACACAGCTTGCCTTTGTGTTTTAGTATTAAATGGGGGATAACAAGTTGACAGCCTGTTTTTAAGACAGCATGTTCTTTTATTTTTGTTTCCATTAATCTATGTCCTAGCCAATATTTATCCTTCAAGTATCATCACAAAATCAGACTATCTGGTCATTATTGTTTGCTACTGTTTTTCCAACACTAAAACAGGAATGGCGTGTCAAAAGTACTTAGTTGGCTATGAATGACATTCTAAGGTTAGGAAAGGACTATCTCAAGATAAAGTTTGATTTTTTTGAAGGCTGTAAAAATTACCAGATGTGTTAATTTCCAAGGCAACACTCATTGTAATACCTGTAGTATTTGTGCTAATGAACTGCCAAACGTTTAACTAAATCAAATTTACAAAATACTACAGTGTCAGTATTGCAGAGGATTAATGACAGTAAGTCTCAAAGCTAATAGTCTCAGGTAAGTCACTGCATCAATCAGTGTGACTGAACCCTAGAATGCCAGGTCAATCTTTTCCCCCTGTTCTGCTATGTGGCTGCCATCCGCTTCCACACATACCTCATTTGCCACCAGAAACTGAGAGCCAGCACAGTCTTCAACTACGGGGGTCAACACTAGAATAGAATCACAATCAGTTTTGACTTGCCATCCAAACGGGGACATGTCGCAGGAAAGATAATGATTAGGACTTTTCCTCTGCCTCCACCAGGAAGCATCAGGTTTCTCTGTCAGAATGCTAAATGCTTCCTTTGCTGAAACCAGTCAATTCTCTGCAGCCCACAAATCCTGGAATTGAAGAAATTGACATAGGTGGAAGTGATAAGTTTCCTGCCAACAAAATAATATTTGATACTTACATCACTCAGGCCTGAAACACTATTATTGTTGACTGATATGTTTTTTCACTGAACAACTTGGAGGAAACATTTTGTCTATTTTCAGATAAATACATTCATCAGAATTTAATATTTCATGTGATGCTTTTTACAGAGATTAAACAGTAAAATCCTACCATGTTCATCTGTATATTTTCACACATATCTTGAAATTTAGCAATTCCTTAGGTATAAGTGAAACTTGACGAAGTCTCTTGCTAAACCAGTCTTGTCTGAACTATAAGATCTCAGCAAACATTGCGTGATACCCTAAACTTCATACTGTTATGACAAATGCTCACTGAAGTTTTAATGGGACCTTTTGAACAAAGGGTAATTAAACAACCGAGCAATAGAAGAAGAATTGAAGAAATCTGGCTAGAAATGCTCACAATTTCTAACTGCAGTCCACAAGAGTCATTTTGAATTTGTACACTGAATGTGCCGCACATCAAATACATTTTAGTGATCTAACTTCTCTCTATCAAATGAGTTCTGGAAAAGATGAAGCCAAGTTGAGTTGCTCATGTTCACAGCAGTTCCCATACCAGGCAGTCTGGATAACCACCTGAATTCCCAAAAGCCCATTAACAATGTTACATATCCATTGACCAGTTTTACTGTCTACTAAGCATGCTCTTAAAGTTGCAATGGCTACCTGAGACATGCAGCCTAACATAACTAGAATCTCTAGTAGCAGGATGATTCATTTTGTTCCCCCAGTGTAGTGAGTTTTTTTATTCAATCATTGCTGCCTGTTGAGCATTTTATTGCCTGTCGCTAGTTGGTTTTGAGAAGGGTGATGGTGAGCTGCTTTCTTGAACCATTGCAATCCACATGCAGTAGGCTGACCCCCAACACCTCAAGGGAGGGAATTCCAGGAATTTGACCCAGCAACTGTGAAGGAATGGCAACATACTTCCAAGTCAGGATGATGAGTGGCTTGGAGAGGAACTTGCAGATAGTGGTGTTCCCATGTATCTGCTACCCTTGTCCTCCTAGATGAAAATGATAGTGGATTTGGAAGATGCTGTTTGAAAATCTTTGGTGAATTTATACAGCGTATCTTGTAGGTAGAACACACTGCTGCTACTGAGCATCGGTGGTGGAGGGAGTGGATGTTTGTGGATGTAATGCCAATCAAGGGGTCTGCTTTGTCCTGGATGGTGTCAAACTTCTAGAGAGGTGTTGGATTTGCACTCACCCAGGCATGTGGGGAGTAGTCCATCACATTCCTGACTTGTGCCTTGTAGATGGTGGACAGGCTTTGGGAGTCAGGAGGTGAGTTACTCGCCACAGTATTCCAAGCCTCTGATCTGCTCTTGTAACTGCTGTGTTTATGTGAAAAATCTAGTTGACTTTCTGGTAAATAGTAACCCCAAGGATGTTGACAGTGGGGGTTCAATGATGGTAGCACCATTGGATGTCAAGGGACATTGATTAGATTCTTTCTTGTTGGAGATGGTTAGTGCCTGACATTTGTATGGTGTGAATAATATTTACCACTTGTCAGCCCAAGCTTGGACATTATTTATACCTTGTTGCATTTGAATATGAGCTGTTTCAGTATCTGAGGAATTACAAATGGTGTTGAATATTGCAAATATCCCCACTTCTGACATTACATTGGAGGCAAAGTCTTACCAATCCTACTGCAAACATGGGAAGTGATCAGATTATGGGATATGAGTCAGTCGGAGTGAGTGATGTACAGTCTTTGCCTGGAATTGGGAAAGTATCAAGCAACAATTTGGCACTTGTTCTGGAGGCCTATGCAAGTAAGTATCCTCAGAAACACTAGGAGATGTTATTATAAAAAAGCAGACCAGCTATAATGTCTGATAAACCTAGATTAACTATATGCTGCCTCATTTGAGCAAGAGTAGCCTTAACCCAAAGATAGGATTTGATGGTACATCCATTTGCCAATGACAAAGTTTTTATAACCTTGAAGAATGGCTAACTGTTGAATCAGTATCTATATAGTCAATGTGTGTTCTTATAAATGTTACACTATATGGGTCATTATGACCTGAATGACACTTATTTTGATACAACAAATTCCTGATCTTATACATCTGTGTATCAGCGCGCCTCATGTTCACCCCTTGAAGACAAACGGAGTTTGTTTTAAATTACTGTTTCAGTGATATCTAACTTCTGAAACAGCAGCATGTCCATGCAGCAGCATTTCAAGGAAGAGCTGTGAAATTTCATACTGTTTGTTTCGTAATATAACCTGCACTACTTGAAAAAGAAATTCGTGAGATTAGAGGCTTAAATCGTAAAATCTGGTTCGAACTATTCTCTCAGGTCGCAGACAGTCACAACTTTCATTCCGTGTATCATTTATTTATAGCAGTTGACTTCTTGAAACAAAACTTATTCAAAATCTAATCCAGGAAAGGTTGATTATACCAGAGTTACCTCATTCCTATCAGAGCTCAGATTTTGGACTTCATGGAAAGATTGGTATATGCAGCTTTGCAAAAGTCTGCAGTTAGATCGCACACTGGGATTAATTACAATGATAAATGCTGACTGTTCTTCCAAGGGAATAAGGCCGAGGAAGTCCCACCCCGCTTTATAGGTCTGTAGCCCACTTTAAATGGACAGAAGTAACACGCAAACATACCCTAGCTTATCATAAGCTATAATGCTGCCAATGAGGTGTTCTCTCATTAAACTCAATCAGACCTCAGGAGGTATCTGTCTGAAAATATTGTGCAGCAAACTGAGAGAAATTGAAAACTAAAGTCATCATTTTTTATTGTATGCACATTTGGATTTCCCAAGTCACCCCTGTCTCTCCCTGATTTATTTCTCTATTGTTTCTTTCTGTCTCTATGCAGTTCATCTCTGTCCATCCAGGCATGGGTCAATTGAACAACATCTATATTCTTTCCCATAAACTCATTCTAAGCTATGACATATACAGGATGCTATACCTACATCATTGTGAATCTGAATATTGTAATGAAAGTATGTTACCCAAAACATGAGTTAATTAACATATTGACTCGACTTTCTATACCTTTTTGGACAGAACACATAGCAAAACAAATGGCTACAACAGCTTTTTAAAAAATTCTTTCACAAGATGAGGACATCACTAGCTAGGCCAGCATTTATTGCCTGTCCCTGATTGGCACAGAGAGCAGTTGAATCAACCACATGGAGTCACGTGTCGGCCAGACCAGTTTAAGATGGAAGTTTCCTTCCTTGAACAGTATTGGTGGGCCAGCTCGATTTTTCTTGCTGATTGACAAGAAGGTCATTATTCCAGATTTTCGCTGAATTCAAATTCGACAATCCAGGTGCGTTTCAAACCCGGGGTCCCCCAGAACATTACCTGGGTCTCTGGATTAACAGTCCAACAATAATGCTATGAGGCCACTGCTTTACCCTTGGCAAGGAAGAAGCTGCTTGGATGGAGATGGAACTTTCAAAGAGAGATCACATGACACAATTCGTGGGCAGAAAAAACATTCAATTTGAACCCAGAAGTTAGAGAGGTAATTTGCCAAGAGCAAAAGCCTTTGACTTCTCTCTCCGGTCTCTGAAACCCCTCATATAAAAAAATTGTGAGCTGAAAACCAACAAGAAGGCTGCATTACCCCAAGTAGCGGGTTCCTAATGGGCAAAGCTTCATTGCTACAAAACAAGAGTTGTTAAAGGAAAGTCTGGAATCTCCCATGATTGTCGCCAGGTAGAAAATAATTATGCCAGTCACATCTGATGTGAGAAGAAATCAATACAAACTATTTGTATGAAATGTGACTTTGAATGCCAACCAGAACTTGAGACAATCAGTGAATTTTTTTTTGTTCTGAATTCAAATGTTACTTGGCTAAAGTACTTTGAAGGTAGCGCGTTTTTTGTCCCCCCAGAGCTGGAGATTGTGTGCATCAAAATGATTATGTTAATATTTAGGAAGGTAGTTGTATGCATGCACTCTGTTTAAGCCTTTTGTTAATAGTCTTTACATCTTTGCTTGAGTAAGTATTGTTTTTAATGAACCAGTTCTTTACGTATTACTTAAGGAACTTTGCTGGCTAGTTTTGATAGAGTTGCAAGCAGTCTTAGAAATAATGGATAATATCACCTCGCTTTTTAAATTCAAACTTTATTGCGATTAGTCGAGAAATGGGACAAAGAAAGAAATTAGTTCACTCTTCCAAACTTGGTAATAATAACTGTGAACAAGACATGCATTTTTAAATGCAAATTAATTTTGTTTATTATCACAACTTGACTTATATTCTTTTATCAATATTCTTTTATCTCATATCTCAACATTTTAAAGACATGGACATTGACTTCCTCAATTTCTCAACTCTGCCTGAAAGGATGTTCAGAAAGCATCATGGACATAGGCTTCTTTCACTAACGGAATGTGGGCATGGCAGGTTAGCCAGCATTAATTCCCTTCCCCTAGTCCGTAGAGAAAGTGATGGTGAACTGCTTTCTTTAATCATTGCAGTCCCTGTGCTATAGATAGACCCACAATGCTATTCGGGAGGGAGTTCCAGGAGTTTGATGCAATGACACTGAAGGAATGTCAATATATTTCCTAGTCATGATGGTGAGTGGTTGTTGCAGGTGCTGGTGTTCCCATGTATCTGCTGTCCTTTCCTTGGAAGTGCTTGTGAATTTAGAGGTACTGTCTAAACAGCCCATGGAATTTCTGCAGTGCATCTTGTAGATGGTAAACACTGCTGCTACAGAACATCAACAGTAGGGATATGGTGCCAATGGAATGGGTTGACTGTCCTGAATGGTGTCATGCTTCTTAAGAGCTATTGGAGCACCCATCCAGTCAACTGGGGATTATTGCATCACTCTCCTGACTTGTCTCTTGTAGATGGTGGATAGGCTTTGGGGAGTCAGGAGGTATGTTACTTGGTGCAGGATTCCTAGCCTCTGACCTGCATTTGAAGCATCAGTGTTTATATGGCTAGTTCAGTTCCATTTCTGGTCAATGGTAATCCCGAGGATATTGATAGTGCGGAATTAGAAGATGGTGATTCCATTGAATGTCAAGGAGGGGATAACTAGAGTCTGTCTAGTTGGAGATTTACTGGTATTTGTATGTTATAAAAGATACTTGTCACTCATCATCTCTGTGCTAACCACTGAGCCACCATGGGGTGGCATGGTGGCTCAATGGTTAATACTGCTGCCTCACAGTAACAAGGACTCAGATAGATTCCCACCTTGGGTGACTGTCTGTGTGGAGTTTACGCATGGTCCCTGTGTCAGTGTGGGTTTCCTTCGGGTGCTCTGGTTTCTTCCCACAGTCCAAAGATGTGCAGGTTTGTTAAGTGCTTTAGTCAGAGGGAAATGGGTCTGGGTGGGTTACTCTTTGGAGGGTTGGTGTGGCCTGTTTTCACAATGTAGATAATCTAATCTAAGATAATCCCAAGACTGGATATTGTCCAGGCCATTGAGTCACAGACATCTACAGCACAGAAAAAGGCCCTTCTAACTATTGAGTCAACACCTGTCAAAAACAATCACTATTCTAAATCTGGTAGGAACCTCAGACATACCAAGGATCAGACGGAAGTTAAGGTCCCTTCAGTCATCATGTATTCTCTTGCCTTGTTTATTCTGCCCAAGTGCATCACTCAGACTTATCCAGGTTCAATTCTATTTGTCACTGTCCAGCTCTTCTATTGTAACAAACTTCTTGTACAACTCTATAACTCTTCTTGTAATGAAAGGATAGCCTCCTCACTGTTTACCACTCCATCAGTTTGCATCTGTGAGCTTCAAATCACCTACATTCAAGATCTCCCTACATTGGACCATGCACTGCTTTCGTATCTGAGGAGTTGTGATGGTGCTGAACATTGTACTGTCATTTGTGAACATTTCTTCTTCTAAGCTTATAATGAAGGAGAGATCGTTGCTGAAGTAATTGAAGATGGTTGGGCCTACCCTGAGAAAATCCTACAGAGATGACCTGGAGCTGAGATGACTGACATCCAGCAATCACAACTATCTTCCTTTGTTCTCAGTATGATTTCTTCCAATGGAGAGTTTTACACCAATTCCCTTTGATTCCAATTTTCCTGGGGCTCGGAGATGCCACACTCAGTTGGATGAAGTCTTGATGTCAAGGGCGGTCACTCTCACCTCACCTCTGGAATTCAGCTCCTTTGTCCATGTTTGAACCAAGGCTAAAATGTGATCAGGAGCCGCATTGCTCTGACAGAACCCAAACAGAGTATCAATGAACAGATTATTGCAAAGCATGTGTACTTGATAATATGGCTGATGACCTCTTCCATACCTTGTCTTGATGGAGTACATCTGGACCATTAGTTTGCATTTTACATTCAAGGACAATTCTGCTACTGCCAGTAGACCACTATGCCTCATGGATGCTTGGTTTTGATTTGCTGACTCCTTTGAAATCTGTCCCAATTAGCACAATAATAAAGTAGCCATGCAACATGACAGAGGGCATCCTGAACGCGAACATGAGATGCCTTCTATGCAGTGACCACTCCTGTTGATACTGTTGTGGAATGATTCATTTGCAGAAGGCAGAATGGTGAAGATGAGGTCAAATATGTTTCTCCCCCCTTGTTAGTTCCCTTATCACATGCTGCAGACCCAGTGGAGCAACTATGTCCTTTAGAACTTGGCCACGTTAGTCACTGGTGGTGCTTCCAAGCCATTCTTAATAATGGACATAGAAATCCCCACCTAAAATATATCCTGCACACTTGCTACCTTCAGTATTCCAACTGAGTGGTTTGTGGTACACAGTAAACTGCAAGAGGTCTCCTTGCCCATTTTCACCTGTTGCCATGAGGTTTCTTGGGATCAGAAATCAATGTTGAAGAATCCCAGGTCAACTCCCTGCTGATTGTATAGCAATGTGCCACCACCGGTGTTTGGTCTGTCCTCCTGGTTATGTGTTGTTTGGGACATAGTTTCTAAAGTGCAATTCCTTGACTATAACCATGTCAAGCTGTTGCTTAACTAGTCTGTGCAGTTAAGCTGATTGACATCAACAACTATCAGTGAGATAGTAAAATGACTGAAAAGACATTTCAATTGTTACTGCATTCCAGACACTGTGATGAGTGATGATGGTCCTCAATTCTCTCATTAAGGATTTGGAAATTCAACACCACGTCATCACTGCATAACCCTCAGTCAAACAAAAAGGCTGAGGAAGCAGTGAAAATTGTCAAAGGAATAGAAACATATGAATGATAAAGAAATGGAGCAAATCCAGCACAGACTGGTGCAAGGCTTCAGTGATGAAACACACTGAATAAAGGCTTGGAAATTGGTTCTATCCAAAAGACTAATGTCACACCACGTTGAAACTAATCTTCATCAGAGAAAAACTACTCAATTCACAAGTAGTAATAGGTGTAAGGGACAAAATCAAAGTGAACCAACAGAAAACAAAACTTCACTTTGAAAAACTACCAAGCTGAATATTGGAAAGCCAGTCAGCTTGCAAACATTCAATGCCCTCAGCAAAAGTCAGCCTTCATTAATTCAGGACATGTGTTCAATATTTGTCACTGATCATATATAGTGAATGTGAATGACCAGCCACTGTAGGCATCTATATACAACTAGACAGATGGTCTGATCTGCTAGGTGTGATCTCACCCCCTGCACAGAGGCTCACTGTCCTACCCCAATGTCTGGGGATCAATGACAATAGTTACAATGTCAACAGCACTTACCACAGAAGCAACACTCTGTGGAGAAGGAAGACCACATTTGTAACAAGCAGAAAATTGAGGAACAGCTAATGGAAATGCATTGACATACCATTAGGAAACCTGCATGAGTTAAAGACTATGAAAGCAATACATGTGCAGATACGAATGAAAGTGGAACTGATTAGAGTTACACATGGTCTGTTGCTAAATGATTTTTTTTGTGACCGTGTGCTGCTTAACATGTGTAACTTGTAACTGTAAATTATAGTGCAGGCAATTTGTTTTTTCCATGTAAAGGGGGATTTTTGGGGAAATACAACTGCACTTGGGATGTATTGGCTTTCGTTAATAGTCATAATACCTCTAACTGTCCTGTAAGGCCTGTGTGTGCAATCTGTGGCAGCCTTCAAACATATCACTTGGAACTGACATTGGCTCAATTTCAAATAATGTGTGGGAGGAGAAGGCAGGGAGATCAGCAAATCAACATTGGAAAAGTCAAGTCTTAACCTGATAAAGGCAAAGATTTCCGTTTGGTATCAATGAAGAATTAAGAGCCCATCATTTGGACAGGGTTCAAATTATTTTTCTGAGTTTTAATTTGATCAGAGTAATCCTGTGCCCTTAAGATTCATTTCAGTATCTGATTAGCTTTCTTAACAGCAATCTCACATTGATTGAATGTTCTCAGTGAATTTTAAATTCCCACAACTTCTATCTTTTTTTCTTTTCTAACATTGAAATGTACATCCATTATACATTATGTGCACATTTCATGTTTACTGTTCTATCTACAGCCTACGCATACAAACCTTTCTACAGGAGTCATCCACTAGTAATCAGAAACTCCTGAAGTTGGTCCTTTGTACATTAATTTCCTCTCTCATTCCTTGACCAATTCACTTATTTTTCTTGACCCTTCTGAATGCTATCAATCTACCTGAGTTGCTTGATATTGTCAACTGATTTTACATTACCTGATTTCTTCTCCTCCTCCTAGTTATTTACAATCATCAGGGAATCCAAAACAGAACGGACCCATCAGTTATATCCACCAATAGAAATTTTAGGATTTATCAAGACTTTCTGCCTGCTATTGTTAAATAAGTTAAAACTGGCCCAACTATTCTCCAGTGATGCTCATATCTTTTCAAAACGTCTTGCAAGTTCAGCAACATCACCTGAAAAATGCAATATTTTGAATTTAGTGTTTTTTGTTTGTCTTCACATTCAGAAAGTTCTTTTGAAGAAACATTTTGAAGGAAAAAGGCCTGTTGCATTTGTAGCTGGGTGGCCATGTTTGTGCAGCCATGTTTTCTTTCAGCTAAGCATTGATTGCAGCTTGCGGTATGTTGACAATCAATTTCCAGCTTCTAGATTGAAACTGGTCACATTCTCATCTGATTTTGCTGCTGAATGTGGAGAACCGATTGAATTAAAACAAAAAGCATAGTGGGAGCTTTTTGGGGGCAGATTTTCAATTCATTTTCCACCTTGCTGATTTACATTGCATAAGAAAGATGGAGTTAAAATGAATCTCTTGTATCCATACAAAGACTATCAAGTTGCACATCCCTGCTTTCTTTCTGCATGGTTACTATTTTTTTCTCTCTTTGTCAAATGTTAGCCAAATCTCACATAATTGTAATGATTAGCTCAGCTTCAATAATTACTTGTGGTAATGTATTCAGTAATCTCCATGTAAACATTGTGTTCCTCCTTCTAATAGATCATAGAAAAATACAGCGCAGTACAGGCCCTTCGGCCTTCGATGTTGCGCCGATCCAAGCCTACACTAGCCCACTTTCCTCCATATGCCTATCCAATGCCCGGTTAAATGCCCATAAAGAGGGAGACTCCACCACTAATACTGGCAGGGCATTCCATGAACTCACGACTCGCTGAGTAAAGAATCTACCCGTAACGTCTGTCCTATATCTACCACCCCTTAATTTTAAGCTATGCCCCCTCATATTAGCTGACTCCATACGTGGAAAAAGGTTCTCATGGTCAACCCTATCTAAACCCCTAATCATCTTGTACACCTCTATCAAATCACCCCTAAACCTTCTTTTCTCCAATGAAAACAGCCCCAAGTGCCTCAGCCTTTCCTCATACGATCTTCCTACCAAACCAGGCAACATCCTGGTAAACCTCCTCTGCACCCGTTCCAGTGCCTCCACATCCTTCCTATAGTATGGCGACCAAAACTGCACACAATACTCCAGATGCGGCCGCACCAGAGTCTTATACAACTGCAACATGACCTCAGGACTCTGGAACTCAATTCCTCTACCAATAAAAGCCAGTACACCATATGCCTTCTTCACAGCACTATTTACCTGGGTGGCAACTTTCAGAGATAAATCTTGAAGTTTTGTCTCCTTACTCTCAAATACCCAAGCATCAGAAATTATTTTTTTGTCATTTATCTAATAGTTTCATAATTTTTAAATAATGCTCTGTTTGATGGCCATTAAGCTATTGTGCCAATCAGTATAACCCTAACTTTCTACTTTCAAGCTGTTTTAGCCACAGAACCAACATTGCAAATAAATTCCTAACGTTTTCTCTTGACTGGTATTTTCAACGAAGTGACAAATTTGTCCTTCTGAATGTATTTATAATTTTACTTAAAGGATCAGAGGCAGTGGGACACAAAACAAAAGAAAATTCAAAGACAGAGAAATGCACAGAAAGATGAAAGAGAGCATGACATATTGAAGGATGAGAAACAGAGGAAGGAGATTCTGAAGGATAAAAAGACAGGAGAAGCACAAAGATGGATCAGATCAGAGAGTTGCAGTTCAGAATTGGGAGATAAAGGGAGATGTCTAAAAGAGAGACAGGGAGAAATTATTTTGAAATACAAAGGATTAGTATTGTCTGGCAATAATAAACCATTGAAGATGAACGTCTGTAAATGTGACAAGTTTCAACACAGAAGGAGAATATTTAGACCATTGTGTCATCACGAGTAACATCCAAGACTCATTGCCACATTCTGTCTCTGTAGGTCTGTGTCTTCAATTTTGTATTTTCCTTAAAATTGCCTCTAGTTCAGACACTCCCTGAAAAATACAAAAAAAAGGATTATCTTTCCACATTTGCAGTTATCTTTTCTCCCCTGAAAAATATATCCGAATTTTTACTACTGAGCTTCTTTTGTGATATGAAAATGAAATGATTAACGATCTGGAATGAAGAAAAAGTATGAGCAGCAGTCACAAAGGTCAGGATGTATGACATAACAGTTCAAAGGTTATAGCACTACAATAAACAGCCTGCCCGATGCCCAGACAAGGGAAGAAAATGGCAGGTACTACTTGCCTTCATATAGTGCTAATTCTACATTAATTTAACAAGTTTTAAAAATATTATTTCTTCCAATAGGGGGAATGATTTGAGAGCAGTTGAGACAGAAAGAGCATTCTCAGAATTATCTGGGGAGTTCTTAAACTAGCTCTGACATGGAGGTGAACTGAGTAGCTTTAACCCCGATCATGCCCAGATTCAGCTGCAACACTGAATACTTTATTAGTTGCCTAGTCAGTCTGGAGCTGCTCTGCACAGTTCCTGACATTTGCCCTGGACATGGCACACAAGGGAAATTTGTTGCCTGGCATTATGGGCAGGCACCTGTAGGTCCCACTAAACACGATGGTGCATATTCAGATTGTCCTCTCCCTCAGGATCAGTAGACAAGGCCATGATACCTGACCAAGCCACCCTGGTCTGAGGTTGTTAGTGCTGTCTCAGCTACCTGCAGGGATGCACAGCAATGTAGCAAGAAGGTCAATGACCTTCTGCACTCTGCCAGAGTAACTGTCACATTCTTCTCTCTGCTACCTCGCACTCCTGTTTAATGTGCTACCTTAATCACGTCCCACCAAGGCTCATGCTCTATCAATATCACTATTACCTGTTACACCTTCCCCACTTCACTCACCCATCCCAATTCCCAACAGTCTAGAGACACAGCCTGGTCCATTCCGTGCGCTGCATCCCTGAGTGCATAGTGTCCTTACCGCAGCATTACAGTGAGAGTTACAGGGTGAAGCCCAAGTTGTAACATTGAAAGACATTGTGTGTAAATCGGAGATATGCCATGACAGCTGAGAGAGGGTGGCACATGTTGGATACCAATGTCCATGGGCATGGAGTGTGTGTGGTTGGTGCCCATGGAGTGTGTCCTGAGATTTTGGTGCCAACAAGGAGGTCCTATGGGTCATCTGGGTAGTTAGGTTCCCACTCTGACACCAAGAATTTTTGACATCTGAGTTGTTTGCTGTGTTTGGTAAAATAGGAAGCTGAATTTTAATGAAGTGAGTTGTGTCATTATGAAGGAATTTAACAAGATATGTATCTCCATAATTGGCAATTCATTGCTACCTTGTAAGAAACTTGCCTCACTGCTCAGCAAATACATAAAAGATGCTGTGAGTTGGTCCTATTGTCAAGATAGACCTCAGTAGATCCTTCATACAATTCTCCCACAAACTTCACCATAGCATAAGACATTGAGACCATTGTAGAATTTCACCTATATTATTTACTGACAGACTATCAGGACAGAAGCGTTATCTACACTCACCTTTAGTGGTGGCGGTGACAAGGCAAGCACAGCTAACCTGTTCATAGTTCATTCCACATGTTGGAAGTGGTCTTGCTGTTATTGAAGCACCAGTGGAGTGCAGGATTTGTTCAGAGAAACAATGAGGGAGCAATAGGTGATGCAGGAAATCTTGTACTTCCCAAGATGGCCATCAATTTGAAATGCTGCTGCCCGACCTTGTCTCCCCTCCGCTATGACTTTCAAAAAGATCTGCTGCCGATACCTTGACAAATAATTGATGAGACTTTGACCAGAATCATGAGCTGGCAAGATACAGAGGGAGACAGCTGGTGCAATGGGAGTGAGTGGGAGAAAGATGTGTTGCCACTGCCAAGTTTTCAAACAGCAGACATGTTGTCACCAGTACTGTCATCCAACAGGTAATTAATTATTCTCATCTAGTCATGAACTAAAAATGTTGAACAGTGTGTCGTTAATCTAAAGGGAAGAGGGCAACTGTAGGGTAGTTGTGATGTCCAAGAAGTGACTGCACTAACACAGGGATGAGAACCCAATTGCTCACAGCTGACAATGCTGAACAAACAGTCATCAAAGTAGCAGACACCTTATTGTGAAAGGGCATATTGTCTGTCAGGGAGACAATGTAAAAGCATTGGACATGGAAACAAAATTAGATCGTGGAATAAAACAGCTTAGTTGGCACACTACAGCATGGGTTAACCAAGCCTCTTGAACAACAATGGAGTGAAGGTCAGACCAGCCGGGTGATTGGCATCACTAATACAGACAGGCTGCATGAAGGGCACTGCTAGTTTCTGAATCTTCATATGTTTCAAACAGCTGAGTCAAAATGCCATCCCCAGAGTTACAGCAGCAACTTTATAGTCATACCCAGGCCAGAGGCAGCATCAAGATGACCATTCCCAGGATACAGGCAGCATCAGAGTAAACATTCCCAGGAAAGAGGCAGAGTCAGTATGATTATTTCTGGAATACAGGCAGTGTCAGTGTGATTGCTCCCAGGATGGAGGTAGTGTCAATGTGATCATTACCAGGATTCTGGCAGAGTCAGTGTAATCACTCCCATGATACAGGCAGAGTCAGTATGATTATTCCTGGAATACAGGCAGTGTCAGTGTGGTCATTCCTGGGATAGAGGCAACATCAGTGTAATCATTCCCGGGAAAGAGGCAGTGTCAGTGTGGTCATTCCTGGAATACAGGCAGCGTCAGTGTGGTCTTCCCAGGAAACAGGCAGAGTCAGTGTGAACATTCCCACGAAAGAGACAGACACAGTGTGGTCATTCCCAGGATACAGGCAGTGTCAGTGAGATCATTCCCAGGAAAGAAGCAGAGTCAATGTGAACATTCTTAGGATACAGGCAAAGTCAGTGTGGTCACTCCCAAGATATAAGCAGTGTCAGTGTGATTATTCTCAGGATACAGACTGTGTCAATGCAGGTGACATGATGGCTTAGTGGTTAGCACTGCTGCCTCACAGCGCCAGGGTCCTGGGTCCAATTCCACCCTTAGGCGACTGTCTGTGTGGAGTTTACAAGTTCTCCTTGTGTCTGTGTAGGTTTCTGCCAGGTGCTCCAGTTCCTCTCCCAGTCTAAAGACAAGCAGATTAGGCAGATTGGCCATGCTAAATTGTCCATAGTAGCAGTATTAGTGTGACCATTCGAATGTTAGTGATGGTGTCAGGATAAATCCAAGGCTATTGGCTGAACTCAGTAGCTCAGTTGGCTGGATGGCTGGTTTACAAGTTCAAGTGAGACTGACTGCATGTGTTCAATTTCCACACTGGCTGAGGCTCCAATTGAAGGTCCTGCCTTCTCAATCTCTCCCCTTGCCTGAGGTATGTTGGCCACCAGTTGTCTCCTTCCAGTAAGAGGGTAGTGTATGCTCCAGCAGGACACTGCTGACTTTACCTTCTAAGGAGATTGGACCTGTACTTATTTAAATATTAAGGAATGAGAGACAACCTTATTACAACACACATATCCTTAGAGGACTTGGCGTGGTAGGTGCAGAAAGGTTGTTTCCCCTTGTGGAAAAGTCTAGGACCAGACAGCATGCTCTCAGAATAAAAGGTTGTCCATTTAAGACAGAGATGAGGAGAAATTTCCTCTCTCAGAGGGTAGCAAATCTGTGGAATTCTTTATGTTGAATTTGGGTAATTAAGTATATTCAAGGCCTTGGTAGATAGATTTTTAAACAGTAAGAGGATCATGGGGTATGAAGAAATATCAGGAAGGTGGAGTTGAGGATTATCAGACAGAGATAATCTCATTGAATGATGGAGCAGACTTGAGGGGTCAGATGATGTACTTCTGCATCTATTTCATGTTTCTTGGGAGAATGACAATGCCAGGATTATTCTCAAAGTAGTGATAATGTCAGTGTCAATCCTAGCATAGTAACCGTGTCAGTATAATCATCCTGAGGCTGGTGGCAGTATCAGTATTATTGTCAGAGTCTTGACAGGACTAGTACATTCTCAGGCTGGTGGCAGTGTCAATCCTAGGATTGTGACAAGAGTCTGTGAGATTATTCACAAGGTAGTGACAGTGTGAGTATTATTTATACACTGATAGAATTATTTGAAAGTTGCAATTAGCACCTTGGAACATGCCAGAGTCTATCCAAAGGGTGATACCCCTCCACACCAGCAGACTGCTGTAATGCACACAGATTCAGGGCTGGCATGGTGGCTCAGCAGTTAGCACTGCTGCCTCACACCGTCAGGGACCCAGGTTCAATGCCCACTTTGGGAGACTGCCTGTGTGGAGTTTGCACATTCTCCCCGTGTCTGCGTAGGTTTCCTTTGGGTGCTCTGGGTTCCTCCCACAGTCCAAAGATATGCAGGTCAGGTGAATTGGCCATGCTAAATTGTCCATAATGTTAGGTGCACTACTCAGAGGGAAATGAGTCTGGGTGAGTTACTCTTTGGAGGGTTGGTGTGGACTTGTTGGGCCAAAGGGCCTGTTCTGAAAATGTGTTGCTGGTTAAAGCACAGCAGGTCAGGCAGCATCCAAGGAACAGGAAATTCGACGTTTCGGGCCAGAGCCCTTCATCAGGAATGAGGAAAGTGTGTCCAGCAGGCTAAGATAAAAGGTAGGGAGGAGGGACTTGGGGGAGGGGCGATGGAGATGTGATAGGTGGAAGGAGGTCAAGGTGAGGGTGATAGACCGGAGTGGGGTGGGGGCGGAGAGGTCAGGTAGAGGATTGCAGGTTAGGAGGGCGGTGCTGTGTTCGAGGGAATCGACTGAGACAAGGTGGGGGGAGGGGAAATGAGGAAACTGGAGAAATCTGAGTTCATCCCTTGTGGTTGGAGGGTTCCCAGGCGGAGGATGAGGCGCTCTTCCTCCAACCGTCGTGTTGTTATGTTCTGGCGATGGAGGTGTCCAAATACCTACATGTCTTCGGTGGAGTGGGAGGGAGAGTTAAAGTGTTGAGCCACGGGGTGGTTGGGTTGGTTGGTCCGGGCGTCCCAGAGGTGTTCCCTGAAGCGTTCTGCAAGTAGGCGGCCCGTCTCCCCAATATAGAGGAGGCCACATCGGGACTCTCCCTCCCACTCCACCGAAGAAACGCTGCACCCAATGTGGTCTCCTCTACATTGGGGAGACGGGCCGCCTACTTGCAGAACGCTTCAGGGAACACCTCTGGGACGCCCGGACCAACCAACCCAACCACCCCGTGGCTCAACACTTTAACTTTCCCTCCCACTCCACCGAAGACATGTAGGTCCTTAGACTCCTCCATCGCCAGAACATAACAACACGACGGTTGGAGGAAGAGCGCCTCATCTTCCGCCTGGGAACCCTCCAACCACAAGGGATGAACTCAGATTTCTCCAGTTTCCTCATTTCCCCTCCCCCCACCTTGTCTCAGTCGATTCCCTCGAACACAGCACCGCCCTCCTAACCTGCAATCCTCTTCCTGACCTCTCCGCCCCCACCTCTCTCCGGCCTATCACCCTCACCTTGACCTCCTTCCACCTATCACATCTCCATCGCCCCTCCCCCAAGTCCCTCCTCCCTACCTTTCACCTTAGCCTGCCTGGCACCCTCTCCTCATTCCTGATGAAGGGCTCTGGCCCGAAATGTCGAATTTCCTGGTCCTTGGATGCTGCCTGACCTGCTGTGCTTTAACCAGCAACACATTTTCAGCTCTGATCTCCAGCATCTGCAGACCTCACTTTTTACCCAAAGGGCCTGTTTCCATATTGTAGGGAATCTAATCTAAACTGCAATCTCCTCTCCCTCCTGAATGTGTACAATCCTCTCTATCCTTCCGGAGGATAGTCATTGATGTGCTCTCCCAGACACTATTATCTCCTGCTTGCAACTGCACAATTCCCTCCTTGCATTCTGAGTTTATCTTCTGTCTTTAATCTCCAAATTAGTGCAATTTATCATCACTAGAACAAGAATATCATGAGGGAAAGTTTTTTGACTGAGCCTGCCACCCAGGTCACCAGCCTGTGGCAGGAACACAGAACAGCGATAAGAAACAGCAGAGTCAGACAGGTCGGGAGCTTCTGAGCACTTGTCCCTCCAAACAAGCGATGTAACAGGACAGGAAAACACCGCCATCAGCCTGGCTTGAGAGATGAATTACTCCAACCCTCACACTAGTTGAAGCCAAGTAATCAATTGCTGTAATTTTCTCTGCAACAAAAAGGTTTCTGAAGGTAGTGGCTTCATTTATCAGGATCATCCGATGCACGAGGTAAAAAAAAAGACTCAAGTTGCTGCCAAAGAGCTTAATCATTGTGTGTTTTACAGCTACAACACAGGAGCCTCCAACAACCCTGGCTGTGACTTCCCAACACTGCCTCCGTTCTATTCCATATGGCACCTTCTTTTCACAAAGAGAGAAGCCATTGCAGACACTTCCTTTCACAAGGCTCAGGGAGCAGCATTGTACATCGCAGTCTCATATTAAGGCCAAAGTTTAAATATACAAATAAAAAAAACAAAAAGGTGACAGAAAAACTCATTCGCTCAGTGTCTGTGGGAAGAGAAATGGAATTAACATTTCGAGTTCAATGTGACCCTTTCAAAGAGTCATACTGAACTCAAAGCATTAACTCTGATCCCAGATGCTGCCACACCTGCTGGGTTTCTCCAGCATTTTCTGTTTTTATTTCAGATCTCCAACATCCACTGAAACATTCTGATCTGGGCATGTGCTGAACCCGTTCCTATCTCCCTTCTTGGTGCTGGATCATTCCAAAGCTGAACAACTCCATTTTTATCCCACATTCGGTTCACAAAGCAACAGAAGAGTTGTCTTTAAACTTTCAATAATGGTCTAAGTATTAGCATCAATTAAAAAAAATGCTGAAAAAATTGATGGATCTAAGATGAAACAAATCCAGATAATTTATGAGCCAGAACAGTAAAGCAGGTGGCCAGGAAAATAGTGGATGATGCTTTTTGCCATCTTCAAAAATTGTGTAGATTGTGGAACAGTTGTAGCAGATTGGAAAATGGTAAATGTAATTTCATTATTTAAAATTTAGAAAGTAGAGGAGGGAGAAAACAGGACTTACAGTTAATCTCAAATCAGTAGTCAAGAAAATGCTGGATCTATTATAAAGGGCATGATAGCAGGACACTTTGACTATAAAATGGATCTGTGTAAGGTCAACTTGAAATCATGTTTGAAAAATCCTTTACGTTCTTTGAATATGTAACCACTAGAATAGATAAGGAAAGGCCAGTGGATATAGTGTTTTTTGATATTTAGAAAGGTTTTAAGAAAGTCCCATGTAAGGGGTGAAAGTGCAAAGTCAAAGCACATACAATTGGTGGTGATATATGGCATTGATTGAGCATTAGTTAGCAGACAGGAAGCAAAATGCAGGGATAAATAGGTTGGGTTCAAAATAAAAGGTTAGGTCAAATGTCATGCACAGGGATGAGTGCTTGGGCTCAGTTAGTCATAAGATAGCTCAACAAATTGGATGGAAGAATCAAATATAATGTTTCCACTTCGCTGATGACACAAAACCAGGTGGAATTGTGAGTGGTGAAGAGATATAAAGAGGTTTACGGTGATTTAGACAAGTTGAATGAGTTGGCAAATGCCTGGCAGATTGGTATAACTTGGGCAAAAGTGAAAATGTTCACTTCAGAATGGCAGAATACTATTTAAATGGAGATAAATTGGAAAATATTCTGGATAAAGGATGCCCTTGTATAGCAGTCACTGAAAGCATGCATAAAGTGCAGCAATACATTAGGAAGGTGAATGATTGCTGGAGGGATTGAGTGCTGGAGCAAGAAAGCCATAGTAAAGCTGAACAACGCCATGGTGAGAAATGACATAAAGTATTGTGTCATTGCTGCTCTCATTATCAGCGAGAAAGAGAGAGAAAGAGAGAGAGAGAGAGAGAGAGAGAGATGACAGAATAAGTTCACCAGGCTGATTCCTGTGATCAAAAACAGAAATTGCTTGGAAAACTCAGCAGGTCAGGCAGAATCTGTGAAGAGAAATCAGAGTTTCTGTTTCTGGTTTACAGCATCCCCAATTCTTTTGATGATCCTAGGGATAGCAGGTTGAATGAGAGGAGGTTTCATTGAATAATATAAAATTCTGATAGGGCTGAATAGACTGGACGCAGATAGATGAAGGGAAATGTCTTCACTGAGAGAGTGGTGACCCTGCAGAATTTCCTACCACAGAAGGCTGTGGAGGTGAAATCACTGAATATAGTTAAGAAAGGTATTGATGGATTTCTAGAAATTAAAGCTATCAAAGGGAAAGAAAGGGAGGACTTCATTGAGATAGACAATCAGCCATGATTATGTTGGATGCAGAGTTGAGCTGAATAGTCTATGCCTATTCTCTTATGTTCTAAGCGTACCCAGGCAAGAGATAGAGAAAATAATTCAGCCTGTGTTCCTGATCTCAGTGATGAAAGACCAGCCAGATGAGAGGGTTAGTTTGGATTAAATCATCTGGCCCATTGATTATATATTATGCAGACTCACACTTGAAATGGAATGATTTGGGTGAGGTATCAGAGGGACTAACACAAGACAGTGAATAAAACATCAAAATTAAAGGAAGCAACCTCCTCCAGAAATAGGGATGAGTGCTAAAACTATTTTAGCATACGTAAACGCACAGATGGGATTCTCTCCATAACCAGGTTTCTCAAGATAGAATAGTCATCTCTTAGTGGTATTTTCTTTTGACTAGTGAACAGAAGTCAGGATATGTTGTGTTTCCATATATATATGTATGTTATCTGAAATGCCAAATGCTATGCCTACCATATGCCATAAACTCCTGTGTCGCAAACCATACCCATAACAAGTTTGTTACTAAAATTCTCATTCATACCTCAGTTCTACCAGGCTCAATGGCTTCAACACTTTTCTGGCTTCTTCTACATATCATAAACTTGAGCTTATTCAAAATATTGTTTTCGCCACTACCTATGATTTAGATAACCTACACCAAGAATGATCACATTGATCATTGACAATATGTTCTTGTCATTCCACTAAGGATGCAAAGGTCACGCTGCAGTCATACAAAATCCTGGTTCGACCCCACTTGGAGTACCATGAGTAGACCTGGGCACATCACTTTCAGGAGGGTTTATTACCCTTGGCAGCAGTAAAATGTAGGTTTACAAAAATGATACCTGGACTTCGGAGGTTATGTTCTGAGGAGAGATTACACAAACTAGTTCTGTTTTCTCTACAACTGAGAAGGTTTAAAAGGATGATCTGATCAAAGGCTTTAGGATACTAACAAGAAAGTTATAGATAAACTATTTCCATTGGTTAGGATTGAAGAACTAGGAGCATTAGTGAGTTTTGAGAAGATTTGTAGCTCAGGTTGAGGTTCTGGATGTAGGTTTGCTCGATGATTTGGAAGGTTCATTTCCAGATATTTTGTCACCCTACTAGGTAACATTTTCAGAGGGCCTCAGGCGAAGCACTGTTGATAATTCCTGCTTTCTATTTATATGTTTGGGTTTCTTTGGGTTGGTGATGTCATTTCCTATGGAGAAGTCATTTCCTGTGGTGAAGTCACTTCCTGTTCTTTTTCACAGGGGGTGGTAGATGGGATCTAACTTGATGTGTTTGTTGATAGAGTTCCAGTTGGAATGCCATGCTTCTAGGAATTCTCGCACATGTCTTTGTTTGGCTAGAATTATCAGCAGTGCTTCGCCTGAGGTCCACTGAAGATGTTACCTAGCAGGGTGACAAAACGTCTAGAAATGAACGTTTAATTCAGTGAGCAAACCTACTTCCAGAACTAAGGGCAGTGTTTGAGAATTAGGAACAGACTGTTCAGGAGAGATGCTAGGATTCACTTCTACGCACAAAGGGTGATAGAAGTTTGGAATTCTGTTCTACACAAGGCATCCGATGCTGGATCAGTTGTTAATTTTAAATCTGAGATAGATAAAATTTTTGCTAATCAGTTGAATTAAGAGATATGGGCCAAAGGCAAGTTATGGAGTTAGGCCATAGATCAGCCATGATTACACTGAATGGTAGAACAAGCTTGAAGCGCTGAATGGCTTACTCCTGTTCCTAAGTCCTAATTTTAAAATTCTCATTCCTACATACAAATTATTCTTTGACTTTTCCCTTTCTCTTCTCTGTAACCCTCCTCCTGCCATACAACCCTCCAAGAATCTATGTTCCTCTAACTCCGACTGTGTCCAACCATCTAGGCACAAATTCCCTTCCTAAAGATTTTCACCATATTCTCTGTCTTTACAATGCTGCTTAAAAATTATTCCTTAAATATCTATTCCTCTGTCTGAATATGTCCTACATCAGATCAGTATCAATTTTTTGTCTGGCTATATTGCTGTGAAGAACCTTTCGATGTTTTACCATGTGAAAGGTGTTATATAAATGCAATTACTGCTAAATATTAACATTATCTGTTATTGGTATGGCTCATTTCACAGTCTGCCCTATTACTAAGACTAATAATGTAATAGTTGGATATTCTGAGGAGTGGCTGTCATAGTCAAATTGTTACGCTACGACTATTTACTTCCATTAGGATTGAGCTCTGTATTTCTACCTGGGAATTCCAAATTCGGCTCCATTAGTATTGTACCTGAAATCAAACAGTTCCCTCATGCTTTTGGGGAGTTGGGACATGTCAAACTACACAACCTATTTTATGGCAGTCAGTGTGCTGCGTTCTGCTATTTTAATGTCCAGCTCACACTTTGACAGCTGATGTGAAAGGGTAAGCATGCATGGTCGACATGGAGTTTGGATGGTGGCTCATTAAGGGGTTAGTGTGCCAGGTGGGTAGCATGCCAGGGTGTAGAGAGTGTGTTGCTAGAAAAGCACAGCAGGTCAAGCAGCATCTGAGGAGCAGGATAATTGATGTTTCAGGGCGGACCGCTTCATCAAGAAACGTGCCAGGGTGTGTAGTGTGCCAGGATGGGTAACATGTCAGGGTATGTATTGTGCCAGGTGCATAATATGCCAAGGTATGTAGTGTGTCAGGTGGATAACATGCCAGGGTGTGTAGTGTGCCAGGTTGGGTAACATGCCAGAGTGTGTAGTGTGCCAGGGTAGGTAATATGCCATGTGGGTAACATGCCAGAGTGTGTAGTGTGCCAGGGTGGGTAACATGCCAGGGTGTGTAGTGTGCCAGGTTGGGTAACATGCCAGAGTGTGTAGTGTGCCAGGGTAGGTAACATGCCAGGGTGTGTAGTGTGCCAGGGTGGATAACATGCCAGGGTGTGTAGTGTGCCAGGTTGGGTAACATGCCAGAGTGTGTAGTGTGCCAGGGTAGGTAGTATGCCATGTGGGTAACATGCCAGAGTGTGTAGTGTGCCAGGGTGGGTAACATGCCAGGGTGTGTAGTGTGCCAGGTTGGATAACATGCTAGGGTTTGTAGTGTGCCAGGTGAGCGGAGTCTCAGGTGGGTGATGTGTTGAGTCTGTAGGGTAGCAATTTAGTCAGGTGCTAAGTGGATGGTGGAAGCTGTACTCTCAAACTCTAATTCAATTTCCTATGGATTTTGCTGTATCTGGGATTCCAGATGGTGCTGCTCCTTCACCCCAAACTACATGATTCCTGAAGAAGGGCTCATGCCCGAAACGTTGATTCTCCTGCTCTTTGGATGCTGCCTGACCTGCTGCGCTTTTCCAGCAACACATTTTCAGATCAAAATATTGGGACCAATATTCTCTATTCGGTTTTTTTACATTATCTCACTACCAATGTTGCTGGAGCATGAGCTGATAACAATGTTGTGAGGAAACAAGTGCAAATGGGGACTTGTAGTATGTCTAGTAAACATATATCCTTCACCAAAGAGTCTTAAGGATTGAGAATGAATAGACTGAGGAAGAGTTGAAATGCAGTCAGAGGATTCTTTGTCCTATCAAGTACAGAAAGAAAAATACAAAGGGGAAAGTAAGAGTCAGTAAAGAAAACTATGAAATCAAATTTACTTTTAAAGATCTAAAATAATTTTTAACCTGAAAGAATGAGACTCCACACTTAGAATTTCTCACTCAAGAAGTTGAGTGGCAGTCATTAACAGGCATCACATTGTTAAAACAGAATTATAGTGCTATTTAGACTTGCTGTGCCAAATTTAATGCAATTAATGTGGAAATGCAAAAGTATCATAAAAGTCACAGGGTTGTTAAAAACAGAATGCTATTTTTATTGAATAAACAGTGGAGAGGCAGAATCCAGCAGTAATTTGTGGTCATTCATATTGAATATTCTCTCTCAACAAGCTATGGGTCAATTTACACATAATTAATGACCTGTGTCATTCAGATCCCATAATTCTTTATGGGATAATTTGGTTGTATATTAGAATACGATTGAACAATGTAGGGTATCTGTACACAATTGAAAATAAACCGTAAGCTGCTGATTTATTCATAATTCTATAATAAGTATGCTATTTTACACAAATCTGAATTTTGTCTACACTTGAACCTATTTTGTTCTCAATCATGTGCTATTCATCATAAAAAAGGCTGACACACGTTTTGCAAATGTCTTCTGAGTATATACAAGATTTGTTCCACAGCCTGTGCTATTGCATCCAATTTGCACATCGGCAAGAGTGGACCTCCGAATCTCGGAGGTATGGAGGGAAGTCATCAATGTTTTTTGATACTGATCACTATTAAGTGCTGATTTCTGGAGCAAGCCTTTGTGGATATTAGTGTTTGATTTGATTTAATTTGATTTATTTATTTTCACATCATGTACCTAAGTACAGTGAAAGGCTTTGTTTACGAGCAGTACAGGCAGATGGTAGTAAGAAAGGAAAGACAGATTCATAGGGTGAAACAAAAAACTTAGACAGAGGCATAAGGTTACGTTCCACAAGGCATGCGCTGGGCAAGATCAATATTGCCAAGGTCAGCATTAGTTGAGGTTAGAGAGTCCATTCATCGGTCTAATAATGGCCAGGAAGAAGCTGTTCTTGGACTTGGTGGCGTGTTCAAGCTTCTGTATCTTCTGCCTGACAAAAGAGGTTGTAGAAGAGCACTACCGGGATGTGGTGGGTTTTGGTGAAGTTGGCAGCCTTTTTGCGGCAGCGATCCATATAAATGGAGTCCATGGATGGGAGGTTGGCTTCTGTGATGGTCTGGGCTGTGCACACAACCTTCTGTAGTTTCTTATGCTCCTTGGCAGAGCAATTGCCATACCAGGCCGTTATGCACCCAGACAGTGTGCTTTCAAAGGTGCATTTATAAAAGTGTAGCGCAGGATTTAAATTATTCCATTTCAAAAGATGGGTTGTATATAAATGTAGTAACAGTAATGCTTCTCGACAACATCCTTCCCAACCTCTGTTTGGTGCAACTGAACTGGTTACAATCTCTCCCATTGTACAAATTGTCCCCCATTTTCACAATCGTTATGTTAACTTTTCTTTCAATCACGAGTCTAGCAATAGTCCTGAGTTCAAGAGAACCACATATGTGGTGACCAGCATTCTCAGTTGCAAAAACTGTCCATCTATGTGTTTATTTTGAGGCTTATGACTACAATTGTAAATTCATCTTGAGCTACCTTGCTCTCTCCCAGTTAAATTTTAAATTTAATTGTTTTCACGCAAGCTTTGGGACAATGCCAGGTTCAGACATGTCTGTTATGGCCCATGCTGTCATTTAATAGAATTGTTACACACTTTACACGCATTACATGAAGCACTCCAGGTACAAAAATAAATTGGATTGCAACAAAATTAATCATAATGCATTTGGAGAATTTGTCATCTCACAGTATTCATGTTTAAATCTGTTGAAGTGCCAGGGTGAGTCATGGTGAGTTATTAAAAATGCCTTTAATTAGATTACAGGATTATGGAATAAAAGATTAATCTCTGTGGTGGTATGGGTGTTATAATAAGCCTTGGCAGCCTTGGGCTAGAAAGGGGAAATCAGTTCATGTCTCTTCCTGGTCAGTGATATTTTTTCTGGAAAGTGTTGAAGTAAAGTGGAGCGTCAGGCCTAGGAAGGTCTTAACATTAACAGTAGGAATGAAAGTTAAAAGATAGTAAGTGAAAATGCAGCTGTTTGGATCTCCTCTGACCCTCCATTTCCCACTGTCTTCAGCTGACAGAAAACTGCAATGACCTTCTGTACTCAGGTCATCTATTAAAATTGCAGTCAGGACCTGATGGTCTGGTCTTTATGGGAGGGCCTTACTGGCTTCAAGTAAATGTCATTGCTGGCTGCTCATAAAAGTAAATTAATATTCTGGAAGGCAGGATGAGAGCTGGATGCAGTGGGTAGGTCATGCTGCTGATTTAACTGTCCTTCTGCCCGAACCTACCATGTAGCTAGGTTTATAATCACCTCTTTATTGTGGTGAAAGCATTTCAAACTGACTTCGCACAATGGAGTAAAGGGAGAAGCTTTCTACATGAAGGAAGCTGATGCACACTTTTCCTGTCTGTCATTTTTATATGTTCCTCTGAAGAGATTGAAGAAATACACGTGCAAATGAAACAAAGATCTGGTCCAGATCAAAAGGATCTTGTTTCATCCTTGGGCTGTTATCATACAAACACACAAATGTATGTGCGAATCAATTAACAAATAAGTAACCTGTCTTTATTGTGTGCAGGAGCACTGAACCTGCAAAGAGATTTAGGTCAGGCCCAAATTAATAATAATTATGGTGAATCCAGAACAAGACTGATGCAATCTCTCTATCCACATAATGCTCCTGACAGCCTCCATTATATCTGAGTGTGTTCAATAAAAGTAGTTTCGGTTCTGTCAGAGATGCTAGAATGTTGCTCCTGAGGGTGGTAAATCTTATAGAAATTCTGTCTCAAACTCATTCACTGGGGTTATGCTCAATATGGTACAAGGGGGGAGGACCAAGCAGAGCAACAAAGCTTCCTGAGTGGGGAAACTTCACAGTCCAGCTCCAGAGACAGACTTGTGTGGTCCAGAATGAATTAGTAAACTTACAAAACATGCCACAGACAGCTAGAGATCTGGCAACTATGTGGCTCTTGTGTTGAACCTATAACTGCAGCAAGCTTCTTGGACACCATAATTCTCTTGATACATTAATCTTCAAGTGGTGAGACAGCAACACCATGAGGGGCATAGATGAGGCAAATAGCAAAGGTCTTTCCCTGTGGACAGGGGAGTTTAAACTAGAGGGTACATTTTTAACATGAGAGCAGAAAGGTTAAAAAGGGCAACTTTTTCACACAGAGGATAGTTCATATTTGGAATGAACTGCCAGAGGAAATGGTAGATGCAGGTACAGTGACAATACTTAAAAGACATTTGAACATGTACATAAACAAGAAATGTTTAGAGGGATATGGGCCAAATGCAGGCAGGTGGACTGGTTTAATTTGGGAAACTTGGTTGGTATGGATGAGTTGAACTAGAGTCATAGAATCATAGAGATGTACAGCATAGAAACAGACCCTTTGGTCCAACCCGTCCATGCTGACCAGATATCCCAACCCAATCTAGTTTGACCTGCCAGCACCCAGCCCATATCCCTCCAAATCCTTCCTATTCATAAACCCATCCAAATGCCTCTTAAATGTTGCAATTGTACCAGCCTCCAAACCTTCCTCTGGCAGCTCATTCCATACACGTACCACCCTCTGCATAAAAAAACTTGCCCCTTCGGTCTCTTTTATATCTTTCCCCTCTCACCCTAAACCTATGCCCTCTAGTTCTGGACTCCCCGACCCCAGGAAAAAGACTTTGTCTATTTATCCTATCTATGCCCCTCATAATTTTGTAAACCTCTATAAGGTCACCTCTCAGCCTCTGACGCTCCAGGGAAAACAGCCCCAGGCTGAACAGGCTGTAGCTCAGATTCCCCCATCCCTGGCAACATCCTTGCAAATCTTTTCTGAACCCTTTCAAGTTTCACAACATCCTTCCGATAGGAAGGAGACCAGAATTGCATGCAATATTCCAACAGTGGCCTAACCAATGTCCTGTACAGCCGCAACATGACCTCCCAACTCCTGTACTCAATCCTTTGACCAATAAAGGAAAATATACCAAACGCCTTCTTCACTATCCCACCTGCCTGCGACTCCACTTTCAAGGAGCTATGAACCTGCACTCCAAGGTCTCTTTGTTCAGCAACACTCCCTATGACCTTACCATTAAGTGTATAAGTTCTGCTAAAATTTGCTTTCCCAAAATGCAGCACCCCACATTTATCTGAATTAAACTCCATCTGCCACTTCTCAGCAACTTGGCCCATCTGGTCCAGATCCTGTTGTAATCTGAGGTAACCCTCTTCGCTGTCCACTACACCTCCAATTTTGATGTCATCTGCAAACTTACTAACTGTACCTCTTATGCTCACATCCAAATCATTTATGTAAATGACAAAAGTAGAGGGTCCAGCACCGATCCTTGTGGCACTTCACTGGTTACAGGCCTCCAGTCTGATTAACAATCCTCCACCACCACCCTCTGTCTTCTACCTTTCAGCCAGTTCTGTATCCAAATGACTAGTTCTCCCTGTATTCCATGAGATCTAACCTTGCTCATCAGTCTTCCATGGGGAACCTTGTTGAACGCCTTACTGAAGTCCATATAGATCACATCTACCACTCTGCTCTCACCAATCTTCTTTGTTACTTCTTCAAAAAACTCAATCAAGTTTGTGAGACATGATTTCCCACGCACAAAGCCATGTTGACTATCCCGAATCAGTCCTCGCCTTTCCAAATACATGTACATCCTGTCCCTCAGGATTCCCTCCAACAACTTGCCCACCACCGAGGTCAGGCTCACCGGTCTATAGTTCCCTGGCTTGTCTTTACTGCCCTTCTTAAACAGTGGCACCACATTTGCCAACTTCCAGTCTTCTGGCACCTCACCTGTGACTATCGATGATACAAATATCTCAGCAAGAGGCCCAGCAATCACTTCTCTAGCTTCCCACAGAGTTCTCAGGTACACCTGATCAGGTCCTGGGGATTTATCCACCTTTAATCTTTTCAAGCACTTCCTCCTCTGTAATCTGGACATTTTGCAAGATGTCACCATTTATTTCCCTGCAGTCTATATCTTCCATATCCTTTTCCACAGTAAATACTGATGCAAAATATTCATTTAGTATCTCCCTCATTTTCTGTGGCTCCACACAAAGGCTGCCTTGCTGACCTTTGAGGGGCCCTATTCTCTCCCTAGTTACCCTTTTGTCCTTAATATATTTGTAAAAACCCTTTGGATTCTCCTTAATTCTATTTGCCAAAACTATCTCATATCCCCGTTTTGACCTCCTGATTTCCTTCTTAAGTATACTCCTACTTCCTTTATACTCTTCTAAGGATTCACTCGATCTATCCTGTCTATACTCGACATATGCTTCCTTCTTTTTCTTAACCAAACCCTCAATTTCTTTAGTCATACAGCATTCCCTATACTTACCAGCCTTCCCTCTCACCCTGACAGAATTATACTTTCTCTGGATTCTTGTTATCTCGTTTCTGAAGGCTTCCCATTTTCCAGCCATCCCTTTACTGCGAACATCTGCCTCCAATCAGTTTTTGAAAGTTCTTGCCTAATACCGTCAAAATTGGCCTTTTTCCAATTTAGAATTTCAACTTTTAGATCTGGTCTCTTCTTTTCCATCACTATTTTAAAACAAATGGAATTATGATCGCTGGCCCAAAGTGCTCCTCCACTGACACCTCAGTCACCTGCCCTGCCTTATTTCCCAAGTTTTGCACCTTCTTTGAATCAGAAAATTGTCTTGTACGCACTTAAGAAATTCCTCTCCATCTAAACCTTTAACACTATGGCAGTCCCAGTATTTGGACTGTTTGGAAAGTTAAAATTCCCTACTATAACTAGCCTATTATTCTTACAGATAACTGAGATCTCCTTACAAGTTTGTTTCTCAATTTCCTTCTGACTATTGGGGATCTATAATACAATCCCAATAAGGTGATCATCCCTTTCTTATTTCTAAGTTCCACCCAAATAACTTGCCTCAATGTATTTCTGGGAATATCCTCCCTCAGCACAGCTGTAATGCTATGCCTGATCAAAAATGCCACTCCCCCTTCTCTCTTGCCTCCCTTTCTATCCTTCTTGTCACATTTGTATCCTGGAACATTAAGCTGCCAGTCCTGCCCATCTCTGAGCCATGTTTCCGTAATTGCTATGATATCCCAGTCCCATGTTGCTAACCATGCCCTGAGTTCATCTGCCTTCCCTGTTAGGCCCCTTGCATTGAAATAAATGCAGTTTAATTTATTAGTCCTACCTTGTCCCTGCCTGCCCTGACTGTTTGACTCACTTCTGTTCTCAGCTGGACCCATCTCAGATCGACCTCTTTCCTCAATATCTCCCTGGGTCCCACCCCCCACCTCCACCTTACTAGTTTAAATCCTCCCAAGCAAATTTCCCTGCCAGTATTTTATTCCCCTTCCAATTTAGGTGCAATCCGTCCTTCTTGTGCAGGTCACTTCTACCCCAAACTAAAAGGTCTGTTTCTGTGCTGTATGATTCTATGACTCTATGGAAGCTGGGAGACACTCAAGGACAGAGTCAATGTACAACACTTTATAACAGCTGACAAAGTTCCTGGTTTCAACAGCTTGAAAGAAATATGCAATGTTATTCATTGAAAGAAAGGCTGGATTAATGTTAAGAGTCCTTAATCTGGAAATTTTAGGACTCATAGAATCATAATCATTATGGTGCAGAAAGAGGCAATTCAGCCCAGTGAATCCACACCAGATCTATTATACAGACAGAAGTCAATATTACATGAAGTTGTCAAACTTATGAAGTGACATGACAAATTGATTAACATGTTCACTCGTTTCAACACCAACAGATACATGTATTAAAAACAAAACGAGTGAAAAGGAGAGCAAGTCAAGAAAATGTTTCCATCCAAATTATAATCGAGGAATTTGAAGTAGGCAACAGAAATGGATCCAACAGGCAATTAAATACTTTCTGCAGAGAGATGGTGTTAAAGCATATGGTGAGAGGGTGTTAAATGCGATTGACCTATCATGAAGGATTGAGTTTGGGTGAAGCCAACAGCCTTTGCCTGTTCTTAAGAAATCTTGTTTTATGAACTGCCCTTAAGTGGCTATTTTTAAAAAACAATTATAACCCACAACAATTCCATTTGGAAACTAAAGAAGAGAGGAGAGAGCTATTTTTCACCTTCCTGAAATATTCAACTGGTGATTTGGAGAGGTGCACCTTGGTGCACCACACTTGTAATTTTATTTTATTTAGCTGTAAATAGTTAGCCAATCCCTGCATGATTCAATCTATTTTGTTTGTTGTACAGATGCTGTACTAGCTTGGGATGCTATTTCTTCAATAAAAAAATCACAAGCAAGAAGTGTAATGCATGTCTAATTATAGAGTAGCCATGAGGACTAATACACAAATTGCTCTCAAACTATTTCTGCGGTCACTTCTGGCCTTCGACATTTCATAATGATGGCTTGTCGATTTAAATCCATAAAATGGCTTACGATCATTCGTGAATAAATGAAGATATAATGTGGGAAGAAATTAAATAATGATTGGAAAAGCAGAAAACATCCTGACACTTAATCTTCCATGAATTGGAGAAATTGATTCATGCAGCCCAGAGCCAATGTTACTTATGTTGCCATTGAACACGACCTAAAGATTTCATAAATCAATTCATTTGAGAAATGACTTAATATCCATTAAATGTCACATAACCAGAGAGGAAGCATTTTACAGGCAGGCTATACTAACTGTTCCATATAAAATGAGTGTACGCTGGGGACTGCAATTGGCTGGATCATAAACCAATTGAGCAGTGTAGTCACTGGCACGAATAAAACATTCATTTACAAGTTAAGTAGAAATGAAAAAAGAGAGAGTTACGGTAGAGGACGGGAAAGAGGATGAAGATATGCTGCTGTGATTGACATTGAAAATACCAGCTGCTTCTGGCATGATCTGTATGGAGCTTCATCATGAAAAGAGATTGTTGACATGGTGTCTGAACATGTGATTAAATGTTTTGACCTGAGGCTATTATGATGCCCCTGGCTCTTCTAGTTGGTTTGATGCTCATTCTCCTCATTTGGATCAGGTACATCCAGCGTCATCTTTGTCTATCATTATTGGTTAGGCATTGGAATGTATCCTGAATCAAAGCACTTGGCTGAGGGGGAAAGGAGGTGTTTGTGATTCATTTTAGTCTTTGTGCAAGCAGTGTGGTGTATCTTTGGAATTGTTCTTTTGACAATCATTACTTACAGCCAGCAGTGAATCATCCCTGACCCAGGTATGTGTACTGTGGTATGTGGAGGAGGTGGAGAAGAGGAGGACAGTCCTACCTAACAAGAGTTTTCAGGCATCATTTCTCCTACCTTCACTTGGCTCTGGATAAGTGACTGAGGTGACTCAGGTTCAGCAAGAGCACTGATCTATGACTGTTACTTCACCACCAGCTGGAACTTCACAACAGGGAGAGAATCACCCTGTCAGTGGCTGACAAGATCATCATCACCCTCAAACATTTACATCTCCATGTCCTTCATTGCAGCAACTGGAGACAGTGGACGTGCATTGCAACAGAAACCATATGCTAGTGGGACAAATAGGGTGAACAATGAATATAGGAAGAGTGGAGCCAGCTTCACTACTCAACAAGATCATGGCTGCTCTGCCCCCACACCTCAACCACTCTTTCATACTAACTACTCATCATGGCTGCAATCCTCATAGTTCAAAAATTTATTACAACCTCTTTAAAGACCTTTAGTGATCTAACCTCCTCAACCCTTTGACAAAGAGAATTCTAGACATTCACTACTTTCTGAGAGAAGAAATTACTTCACTTCTCAGTATTAAATTAGTGTCTCCTTGCACTCTAGTTTGAGATCCCCTATTCAAAGAAACCTTTTCTCAACAGCTGCCCTGTCAAGCCTCCTCAGTATTTTGTATGCTTCATTAAATGCACCCATTATTGTTCCAAACTTTACTGAATAAAGAGCTGATTTGCTTAAGTGTTCTTGATAGTCAATCCCTTTGTCCCAGTAATTAGCCTTATGATTTTTTTTCAGAATTGCTTCCAATGCTAATATATCCCTTCTTAAATACAGCATTCAGAACTGTACACAGCACTCCAGATGCAGCCTTACAGACACACTGCACAGTTGTAAGAACATTTCTCTATTTACCTATAAACTTCAATCTCTGAGCAAAAAAGTCCCCAGTTCCACTTGCCTTCTCATTACTTGCTGCACCTTCATGGTAACATTTTCTGTTTCATGCATAAGAATCCCACTGTTTTGGAGTTTCTCTCCATTTAGATAACAGTTGGCTGGGGCTAGCATCAATCTCTACATCTGGTTACATTGAGTGAAGTTGGTGTCTACTTGAGAGCAATCAGTCTTGAAGAAGGGGGTTCTCAGACAGGGCTGAAGCTGCTTACTTGCACACTCAGAGAACCTGACACCTTTTTCATACATTGACAAGAGATGCGTAGATTTTATTCTTAAACAAGATAGCAAGCAGTGCGTTACAGGCCAGAAATGGATGCACACTTCCTGCCTATTATATTTGGGCCTTAAGTCTGTAAACCTAGTGCTGTGCAGACCAGTTTCTAAGCTGCTTTCAATAACAGCAAGTTACAGAAGATCTTTTTTTTATAAAATGGAAGCAGATGACAAACGGACCACTCGGCATCAAAACTTGCAAATATTATTTTTTTCACTCAGGCCCAACATTGTATCTGTTTCCCAGTGTTTATCCTGTCTGGCACAGATTTAGTGATCCAAATTTTAGCATTTTGTAAGTTTTGGATATGATTTCAGTAGTTGCAGCCTTAAAGGTTTCTTTTTAAAGAGATCTGAAATCTTTCCTTTGGCAGATGTGTTATGTTATTCAATTCAAATTATTCAAATAAATTCCAAATTGTCTATAGCTTGTTTGAGAAACTGTAAAATAAAGAAAGCAAGTGTTGAAAAGGCATTCAAAGAAATAAGATAAGATGAAACTGGTGAGGTTAGAAGATTGGAGTTTAGAAGATTAAGGGGAGACTTAATAGAAACTTATAAGATAATACATGGCTTGGAAAGGGTGGACGCTAGGAAATTTTTTCCGTTAGGCGAGGAGACTAGGAACCGTGGACACAGCCTTAAAATTAGAGGGAGTCAATTCAAAACAGAAATGCGGAGACATTTCTTTAGCCAGAGAGTGGTGAGCCTGTGAAATTCATTGCCGCAGAGTGCAGTGGAGGCCGGGACGCTAAATGTCTTCAAGGCAGAGATTGATAAATTCTTGATGTCACAAGGAATTAAGGGCTATGGGAAGAATGCGGGTAAGTGGAGTTGAAATGCCCATCAGCCATGATTGAATGGCGGAGTGGACTCAATGGGCGGAATGGCCTTACTTCCACTCCTATGTCTTATGGTCTTAAGGTGGACCTCAAGAAAATTTCTCAATTTCTGGGGTGGTACCTGGGATCTTTCGGATGGTTCTTATAATGATCATATCAAAAAAGGGAAAAAGTGAGGACTGCAGATGCTGGAGACCGGAGTTGAAAAATGTGATGTTGGAAAAACACAGCTGCTGTATTTTTACCAGCATCACATTTTTCATATCAAAAAAGGGGTCAAGACTCAAGGAATAAATGAACTGTTGGTCTGATATCAGTAATGAGGAAATGCTGAGAGCACAGAGAACACAAAGGGCAGTCACCATGGAGTTAGAAATGACCTGTCATGTTTCAGCGACCTGTTGCAATTCTTTGAAGCAGTATTTAATGCAATTGGTGAGGGCTCTGCATCCAATGGATATAATTGGATATTCAGAAGACATTTGAAATTTGTCTGCCTGAGGCTTCTAAAGGTTAAGGTTTTTGGAATTAATGGTAAATTAGCTGCTGGACTGAAAACTGGCTGAGCAATAGAAATCAGAAGATGATGACAAATTAGCACCCTCCAGGGAAGTGACTAGACAGACTTCCACAAGGGCTGTTCTTGGTCACCTATTGTTCAGACTGTTTCACAAAGGCAGTGCGGAATGCGACTTCTCATTTTTTAAAAAATTATATTTCGTTATGAGGTCAGGCAGCTAGGGGAGATGCTACAAATCAAGAAGATTCAAGCAAATTAAATCATGGGGTCTGGAATGGGCATGAATAAAAGCTGGAGTCTTGCAATATCAAGGGGAAGTGTGGGGTGTCTGACAGTATTAATAGCGATGACAGGAGTTAAGAGACAGTTTAATGTGAATAAATATGAGAAGTGCAATAAGGCAGAAAAGATGTACAGCATAAGGTCAGGTTTTGCAAATGGGAGGAGTAGGATTGAGAAGATTCAATTATTGATCATTCATTAAAACATCTAGCCATTGTGAGGTTGATATCAAAAGATGAAATTACAGTCTCTAACACTTAGTTATCAATTCAAGAAGTGTGTTTGAACTCATTATCTGAGCAACACGTTTCTACCAGAGAAAATACATGACAATCACAGATCTCAGAATTCCAATTTCAGATTCTAATCCGCACTCAGAGTGCTGCTCACCATGGTCCCAGGCTCTTTAACATATCTCAGTTTTCTGCTTATTCTTAGTAATGAATGAACAACTGGCAATAGGGCAACAAAGCAAGTCCGCAGCCACAATATGAAGATAAGGAATAAGAGCAGAAGTAGACTATTCAGCCCTTCAAATCTGCTCCACCATTCAATAAGAAAACGACTGATATGTTTGGTTTCGAATTCCATAATCGCATCTACCCCAATTATATTTGCTTTCTTTGTCTAATAAGGATCAACTGACCTTAGTCTTAAAAATATTTCATGATCCCCCCACCTCCACTGCCTTCTGAGGCAGAGAATTGAAAAGTTACACAACTCCTTGAAAGAAAAGAAATTCTCTTCAATTTTGTCTGAAATGGGTGATCTCCAATTTGAAAACAATCCTCTTGAGTTCTGGACCTGTCCACAAGAGGAAACATCCTCTCGGTGTTCACCTTCTCAAGATCATTCAGGATCTCATATATATTAATCAGGCATCCCTCACTCTTCTCAACTTCAGTGGAAACCAACCCAACCTGCCCAATATACTCTGACAGGACAAGCCACTCATTCCAGACATTAATGCAGTAAATCACCTCTGAACGGTCTCCAATTCCTTAAATTAGGAGATGAAAGCTGCTTTCACTTACTTTAGCAAGGATGTCGACGTTGTGAAGACTATGTAGAGACGACTCAGTAAAGTGATTGCATGGATGAGAGGCTAAAGAAGCTGGGAACTTTTCCATTAGCAACAGAAAAGTTGAGTAAATGATTGAGGTCTTCAAAATTCAAAGTCAAGATTTGTTGGAGCACAGCATGTGAGGCAGCGCTGGAAGTAGAATTCAGTTTTATTTTCCAAAAGGAAGTGGCTAGAGAATCATAAAAGTAAATAAGTTTCAATGATGTTGGAAGTGAGCACAGGAGTCTGGCTTAATCCACCAGACCAAACAGTCTCCTGCTGTGCTGTAACCATGATTTGATGTGCATCCTTTCCACTTCAAGCATCACAGCTCAGGCCTCAGATTTAGCATGTTCGGTATGTGTCATACCTGCAATCAATTGGCTCAAATGTCACCTTCATAAAACACCTTCTAGTCAGAGCTGAGAAGTCAAATCTTACTCAAGTACGATAAAGCAATAACGTCATTTCAGATTTTTAAAAGCTATCAATTATGTGATAATTAGTAATAGCAAAGAGAAAATGCTCTTGTATGTCACTTGTTTCCTTTTGCATTCACCTCCAATTGAGCAGTTTTGAGCATTTATAACACAATGTCAAATAACTTGCAACGGAAAATGCAAATTTTCCATAAAATTGCTCACTTTCTGTTGGAAATTAACCTATTAAGCTAACCTCGGTCAGGAGACAGAACCTTGAGTTTAGCCTTAAAGCTGCTGTTTGTGTTCTGGGTCCCAGATGCAGCAAACGCACTTAGTCCAGCTTCTCCATTTATCTACTGCTTCCTACACACTAACTTCTGAAGAAAAGCTGGTTAGACTTTCCATTGGAGGATTCAGAATAATGAGAGGTGACTTCATCGAGACAAAGGACTCTGAGGGGGTTGACAGGGTGAATGCGGAAAGGATGATTCCCCTGGTGGAAGGGACTAAAACTAGAAAAAATAATTTAAAAATTAGGAGTCTCTCATTTAGAATTGAATTTAAGAGAATTTTCTGTCAGAAGGCCATGAATCTTTGGAACACTTCCTCAGAGCGCTTGGAGATGGGGTCATTGAGTAGTTTTAAGGCAGGAAGTTGGTAGATTCTTGATTAACAAGAAAGACAATGGTTATTTTTGGAGTCAAGGCAGTGGAGTTAAGTCATGGTCAGATCTTGTCAAAGGCAGAGAAATCTGTTGGAGTTTTTTTGGCACGAAGCATGTCCTATGTATAAAGAAAACCAGCAGATGCACTGCACTTAGATTTTCAAAAGGTATTTTGTCAGGTGTCACTTGAAAAGTTATTGTAGAAAATGGAAGGTCATGGTGTCGGGGATAGCATATGGGTGGGGATAGAAAATGATTAGCTAACAGGAAAAAGAGAGTATGCACAAATAGGTCTGTTTCAGCTTCACTCGATGTGTCAACTGATATGTCAGACATCAGTGCTGAGACCTCATCTGTTTACAACTTATATAAAATGATTTAAATGAAGAGACAGAATGTATGATGTCAATTTTTTTAATGACACAAAAGTAAGTAGGAAGTAAGTTGTGAAGGGAACATATGTTGCAAAGAGATATTAGTAGGTCAAGCAAGTGGATAAACACTTGGCAAATGGAGTATAATGTGGGAAATTTTCCATTATGGCAAGAAGCATTTTAAAAAATGCATATTATCCAAATAATGAGGGATTGCAGAGCTCTGACATGTAGTGGATGTCCTTGTGTATGAACCATAAAAGGTTAGCATGTAGACACAGCAAGTGTTTTGCAAAGCCAATAGAATGCCACCATTTATTGCAAAGAAAATTGAATTCAAAGGTAGTGATGTTATGCTTCAGTTCTACTCGGTGAGACTGCATCAGGATGACTGTGCACAGTATTAGTGATCCTGGTGATTGGATGTCAGTGCATTGGAAACATTTTAGAGAAGGTTTACTGGACTAATGCTCAGAATGGGGGAAAATGTTATATGAGATTATGTTAGACAGGAGTTACAAAGAATAAGAGCTGACTTGATTGAAACTTAAAAGATATTGTACAGTTTTGACACAGAACCTTTGGTGGGGATGATTTCCACTATGGGAGAATGTGGAACTTGACATCACTGTTCAAAAATCAACAATGAAGAGGATTTTTTTTCTTTCCCTCAGAGAATCCTGAGTATTTAGAACTCTCTTGCTGATAACATAGTGGAAACAAGAATCCTCGAATATTTTTAAGGCAGGGTCAGATAAATTCTTTTTAAAGGCGTAACAAGTTATCAACAGTAGTTGGGAAGGCAGATTTGAGGTTGTAATCAGATCAGCCAAGAACTGATGGAATGGCAGAGCAGAATCAAGAGGCAGAATGGCCTTATCCAATTCCTAGATCATATCTTTCTATGTTGATTGCTGATTCATGTCCTGGTTTGTTCAGAGAAAAGTGTATGGAAGACTTAGATTAGCTGATGATTAGATTACTTACAGTGTGGAAACAGGCCCTTCGGCCCAACAAGTACACACCGATCCGCCAAAGCGCAACCTTCGCAGATCCATTCCCCTACATTTACCCCTTCTACTAACACTACGGGCAATTTAGCATGGCCAATTCACCTAACCTGCACATTTTTGGACTGTGGGAGGAAACCAGAGGACTCGGAGGAAACTCAGACAGACACGGGGAGAATGTGCAAACTCCACACAGTCAGTCGCCTGAGGCGGGAATTGAACCCAGTCTCTGGCGCTGTGAGGCAGCAGTGCTAACCACTGTGCCACCGTGCCGCCCATCTTTGGTGCCATTTTGCATCCGAAAGAAACCTTGCACATTGGTTCTTGAAGCTGAATATGTGACACAATGAGGCTGAAACAAAACTAAGATTCAAAAGGGAGTAATATTTTAAATGAAATAAGTTATGATGATCTGGAATGCACTGCCTGAAAGAGTGGTAAAACAAATTCAATGTTAATTTTCAACAGGGAATTGTAAGCACTTTTGAAAAGGGAACATTTACAGGGCTGGAAAGAAAAAGCAGGGAAATAAGACTTGTTGGTTGGATAGATCTGGTGCAAGCACAATGGGCCAATGGCTTCTTTCTTGGCTGTATGATTCAGTGAAATACAAAGATTCTGAGCTAGCATGCCTCACTTATCCTTCATAGGAAACAACATCTCTGAATAACAACATGATCTATTTATTGTTGTACAAGTTTTACTGGCAGAATATGCTTCTAGTACTTTCAGGTCAGCTAACAGATCCTCTTAGATTATAAACTTCTATTACTAATTGGTCTCCAGATGATGTCCAATTTAACACATCAAAACATTATAAAAATTATATACTTTGATCAAAACCTTCAAGATTCTATTCTGCCTTCAGTTGTCCATTCTCTATCAAGAAACATCTTCACAATTTCTTCAGCTATACTTCATCTTCCGAGAGCCTCTCCCCTGCTGCCTAAACTTTGCCAGTATGTCTGCCATAATCCAGTTGGCTTTACTTGTTTTCCTGGACAATGCTTTTGCTGCTGCCTTGCGTTTGTCATTTTCCAGATCTGGTCTTGGGTATGTGTGAGGCCAACATTGAGACAATTCCATCCTTATGCACTATCTTCCCAAACCCAGTCTCATGTATTGGTGTTAATTCACCTCAACTATTCCTTAAGTGTTGCCTTTCAGTCTCATCCCCATTCTAGGTTTTCCTAGTCTCTATTCCTTTTGTCCCTCTCAGTGTCCTTTGCTTGTGCCTTGGTCCTTTTATTATTCTGTGTCCCTATTTGTCATACTCTCTCTTGTATTTCCTACCACAAGCCACCACATTCTTTCCCCATTCAGCAACCCATCGAGGTTCCATATAGAATCAAAAATCCCTGTAAAAATAGAAATTGCTGGAAAAGCTCAGCAGGTCTGACAGCAACTGTGGAGATAAATCAGAATGAACATTTTGGGTCGAGTGACCCTTCCTCAGAACTTCCGTAGAATTTCTATATTGTGGAAATAAGCCATTTGGCCAATTAGGTCTACACCAACCCTCCTACATCATATCCCCCAAACCTATCCCTGTAGGCCTGCAGTTACCATGACTAGGCCATCTAGCCTGCACATCCCTGGACATTATAGACAATTTCCCATGGCCAATCCACCTAACCTGCATATCTTTGGACTCTGAGCAAAAACCAGAGCACCCAGTGGAAACTCAATGTACAAACTCCACACAGATTTCGCCCAAGGGTGAAATCAAACCCAGGTCCCTGGCACTGTGAGTCAGCAGTGCTAATCACTGAGCCATTATTCTGCACTAAGGAACCTTTCTTTCTGTTGCCAGCATTTAAATTCGTCCTGTGAATGCTGAAAGGTCCACATATATTCATTAGATGTTTAATTGCATTCAAGTGGCGTGCATTAACTTGCCAATTACAGTCCTATAAACAAGATCAGACTAGGTTTTGGTTTTGAAGGTGATTGGTTGTAATGTGTGAGTGAAAGCTTTTAAAAGGGAAAAAATAAGATAATAGTTTTATATTTCACCACTTAGTTATCTTCATTGTAACAGTCCATACTCAAAATATTAACTTAAATTCTCATATCCAGGTACTGTTTTGTTCTTATTGCTAAATTGTCTGTTTCTACGTGTCCAAAAAACAAACATGTGTGGAAGGGGTAGGTTTCTATAACAAGAGAATGGAGGGTATTTGTAGCTGATAGTTCCATATGGTTGTATCTGTGATAATTTATTCAGAACACACTGTTTAAAACCCAGTGGAAGAAGATAGTGTTAATTAACTTCCAGTGAAAGTATATATTGATGCTGAGACATGTTTTCAGATTGAGTTTCACACCTTGGAAACGAATGTACACGTTCTGACAGCGTATCGATGTAAAACAAACATTTTGTTTACACTCAAGGATCACTGAAAGGCTTTTTCTGATTATCACTTAGTATCTAAGCGGGAAGACCTAAGCCAGGCAAAGTTTTATGATTGGCTGAATACTGGTTTAATTAGTTCAACCTCAGGTTACTCCCTTGACTTTTAAAAGAACAACATTTGTTGTAAAACACCAAACTCCCTTTGATGATCAATGGCAGTCATAGAATCATAAAGTCATAGAGATGTACAGAACGGAAACAGACCCTTCGATCCAACTTGTCCATGCCGATCAGATATCCCAACCCAATCTAGTCCCACCTGCCAGCACTTGGTCCATATCCTTCCAAATCCTTCCTATTCATATACTCATCCAAACACCTTTTAAATGTTGCAATTGTACCAGCCTCCACCACTTCCTCTCGCAGCTCATTCCATACACGTACCACCCTCTGTGTGAAAATGATGTCCCTTAGGTCTCTTTTATATCTTGCCCCTCTCACCCTAAACCTATGCCCTCTAGTACTGGACTCCCCGACCCCAGGGAAAAGACTTTGTCTATTTACCCTATCCATGCCCCTCATGATTTTGTAAACCTCTATAAGGTCACCCCTCAGCTTCCGATGCTCCAGGGAAAACAGCCCGAGCCAACTCAACCTCTTCCTATAGTTCATATCCCGCAACCCTGGCAACATCCTTGTAAATCTTTTCTGAATACTTTCAAGTTTCACAACATCTTTATGATAGGAAAGAGACCAGAATTGCACGCAATATTCCAACAGCGGTGTAACCACTGTCCAGTACAGCTGCAACATGACCTCCCAACTCCTGTACTCAATACTCTGACCAATAAAGGAAAGCATACCAAAGGCCTTCTTCACTATCCTGTCTACCTGTGACCCCACTTTCAACGAGTTATGAACCTGCACTCCAAGGTCTCTTTCATGTTTCATTCAAGTCACCTCTTACTCTTGTAAGCCCGAGTGATCATTCTTCATCAGCCACAACCTGCGATTTATCATTGACCATGTCATGACTGTAGATGGTAGTCCTGGAACTCCCTTAGACATCGAGTTTTAGAGTCATATAGCATGGAAACAGATCCTTCTGTCCAACTCGTGCATGCCGACCAGACATCCTAAACTGAACAAGTCCCATTTGCCAGCATTTGGCCCATATCCCTCTGAACCTTTCCTATTCATGTACTCATTCAAATATCTTTTAAATGTTGTAATTGTACCTGTCTTTACCACTTCCTTTGGTAGTTCATTCCATACATGCAGTATGCTCTGCGTGAAAAAATGTTCCCTAGCAGAAGCAGTTGTGCAGAGATTCAAAAAAACAGATCTCCCAATCATCCAACCCAAACTTTGGGTCCACTACCTGGATAACACCTTTGTCATCACTAAACAAAACAAATTAGAGGAAACCTACAACACCATCAATAATAGCCTCACTGGCATAAAATACACAAAAGAGGAGAAAAATTACAACAAACCACTCGAGTGATGACCTCCTACCAATGACCACTCCCCCCACACCCCCACCCCCCCCACCCCCACCCCCAATCCCTGTGGTGCTCTCTCCCTGTCAACAATTCCAGTCAGTTCAGCTGGGAGGAAAGTCCGTACACACCCACAGCCATCTATGTTGCCTCTCCATTCCTCAGAAAGCACACTCTGATAAGGTCAGGACTGACATCATCATTCAAGAATGGATTAGACAGGAAAAATTGAAGGCACATTGGAATTGACACAGAGCAGATTGAGTGAAAGAGACTTCATAGAGGAAAAGTATCAAATAGGTCTATATAAGACTATTCCATGCTCATGTAGTGATTCTTATCAAATTCTATTCAAAAATTGCAGTGGAGTGCAGGTCTGAAGCTTCAGGAACCGGGCAGGGAATATTCTAGAATGTTCATATTGTTAATGAAATAGAGACAAGAAACACTGAATAGAAGATATTTTAGCTACTAGACGTGTGAGGTTTTGGATGTTAAAATAGTGCTGATATCTTGGAAACAGTTATCCTTTAGGAAAAATTTAAGGGTGTTGAAAGGTAAAAAACCATTGGTAATAAAGAGGAAACTAGATTTTGAGACGGTATCTGAATGCCTGATTACAGATAACAAGCTGTAGTTCTCTGCTGTCTATCCACTACACATCACTTGTAACCAGCATCATTCCAGAAGCAATCCCCAGAAACAGCAGTCACGACTGTATGAAGACAAGCAGTGAGCACCCTCCCTTCTCCAGTCATTAGTAATTCACAGCAGCTCCGGGTCAGTTTAGCAGCATCTCTGGTACAGTTCCTAGTAACTAGCAGTAGCACGACTATCACCCCTAATAACCATCAGAATCCTTGTGTGCAGCTCTTTGTAAGTAACGGAATCACTGGTACAGCTCCCAGTAACTGGCAGAATCCCTGGCCCAATTTCGAGTAACTAATAAAATTGTTGGGAGCTCTTGCTAATCGAGCAGTATTTCTCCTGCTGCCTTGTGTAACTAGCAGAGCCTCTATAAATCCTTTCATAACAGTTGGGTGAGCACCCTCTACTGGAAATACACCAGGTCTCTGATTTATATATTCAGGTGACTCCCAAGTGAAGGAACAACTTGGTAGATTGTGATCCATTTATTCTTGCTCTTGATACGAGCTTCCAAGCTTTGCCATAATGGTCCCTAATGTTTTTAACCCTGTCATAGAAACAGCAAATAGATGATGAACACCATCTATGTTATTTCTGAAGCTGAATCATAAGGCTAAACTGTTACTTGTCAGGAGGACCAATGAGCCACAGTGACGCTGAATCAAGGAAGGTATTAACAGACAATTTAATATTGTTTCTTCTAACTGGAATCTTACTTGAAGATGGAAATTGAAATATGCAGCAGTATGAAATATATAATATTAAGGTAAATCAAAGTACTTGTATTAAAAAAGACAAACTTAAAATTAGCCAAATCTTCTTATTAGTAACAGAAAAATCTTAAAACCTTCCCATGGTTTTTATTAAGATGAGAAAGCTTAAAACTTAAAAGAATCACAAAGAATCTTTTAGAAAACATACAGTTACCCCTTAGGCAGGCAGTCTAGATTGACAACAGTTTGATTAGCTCTGATCTTGTGTTATGAGGGTGTGGAAGTGTACTATACCTTTAAGAGAGTGAAGGACTTAGAAAGGCCTACAGAGTGTTGGAGAATTTACAATGCAACATGTGGTCCAGCAGCTAGAGTACCTGGTCCATTTTGGGGCTATACAAAAGGCCTTGTAGAATGTTCAGAAGGTCTGTGTGTTGAAAGGATTACATGATTTCCTGGAAAGAGAAAGGATTGCGACGGAGGATGAGACAGTCACTTGGTGAGATTAAACTTCCAGAAACTGCTAATCCTCAAGTAGCCAGGCCCTGTAGCAAGGATGAAGGTGGGCAATAAGACTAAAAAGTTCAGAGAGGTTGGTTTTACAGGGAAGTACAAGAACCTCATTTGTGAGACACTTCACACAGAAGTTGTATCACACATGAGCTGGCCTGAATCATCCAGCTGGTTCCCACCTCTGCTCATTTGTGGCCTGGACTCATTAAATATGCTGAGTGCGAGAGATGTTGTGTTTCCTAATGAACTGAATCCCCACCTCAGTCCCTATCCATGCAAACGCCAAAAGACTTTTGGGCAGGAACATGTTGAAGAGGCTTTCAATCCCAAAAGTTACAGTCATGCAAATTTGACTTAGAACATAGAACATAAAAGTACAGCACAAAACAGGCCCTAAGGCACACGATGTTATGCCAAGGAATAGTCCTAATCTAAATAAAACAACCTAACCTATGCACCCCTCAATTCACTGCTGTCCATGTAAATGTCCAGCAGTTACTTAAATGTCCCTATGTCTCTGGCTATTGACTCTATCCATGCCTCTCATTACCTTGTACATCTTGATCAAGTCATCTCTCTTCCTCCTTCTCTCCAGAGAGAAAAGTCCAAGCTTAGTCAACCCCTCTTCATAAGACAAGCCCTCCAGTCCAGGCAGCGTCCTGGTAAACCTTCTTTGCACCCTCTCCAAAGCCTCCATATATTTCCTATAATAGGACAATCAGAACTGGACGCAGTATTCCAAGTATGGTCTCACCAGGGTATTGTCCAGCTGCAGCAAAACCTCGCGGCTCTTAAACTCGATCCCCATCTTAACGAAAACCAAGGCACCATATGCTTTCTTAACAACCCTATCCTCTTGGGTTGCAACTTTGAGGGAATTGAAAAGTTATTGGAAACTTGCAGCTGATATAAACACATCTGAGGATGGGTTCGCATTTAAAGTGGGATGTTTCATCAGGACATAAGTTGTCTTGAAAGCCAAATTACAGAGAAAAACCAGCTGGGGTCATCAATATTAAGCACTAACTTTGCTGCTCTCTCTATGGATGCTGCCTGAACTGCAGAAGATTTTCAGCATTTTTTATTTCAGCTGTAGAAAAGAAGATGCAGAATACTTACAAGACCCCAATGACCAAGAATATCTGATTTGCAGTACTAAAATAACAGTATCAGCAGTATTAGTCCAGAAAACTAGCAGCATTTCTTATCCAACATCTAATAACTACCAGCAACTCTCTTAATGTCCCTAATGACTAGTACCATCCTGTGATATCCCATGGTCATTAACACTATTCCCTACTCTCTGATTCAGGTTCTAGGAGCCTGCAACATCTCTGTAAAGCTCTTCAAGCCAATAAACCTTAACTTCTACAGAAGGGGCTTCTATGGATCACAGAAGAATAGATTTAGATCAATTCAGCCTGAAGAAAATTTACAGACTCAGGAGTTAACCTGATTTGAGAAACAACTGAATAAAACCTCCTTAAAAATCTAAACATGACAACAGAAATCAAATACACACATCTCATTTCTTACATTTTGGGTTTGTCAGGCACTGGCAAAATCTTCTCTAGTTAGAGATCAAATGTTTAAAAATGTATTGATTATTATTCTGATTAAGACCTACACAGACAAAGGAGCAGAAAACTGAAAAGATTTGAAGATGAAAAACTGCCGAATTGAGTGCAATTGACCTTTGAAATCCTTGAGATGAGGATGAAGTGTAATTGTTAAGCTCATTTTTGATATAAATAAAATGACGTGCACTGAAAACCTGATTGGATTTAGTTGTAAAGAAGTTTGCATACTTGTCCTGATATTGCTAGAGTAGCCAAATCAGGCCTAAAGTAAAGTAACTCCCAGTTTTCTGAAAAGCACAACTTTTTGTAAGTGGAAGAGGCACCCTGTTAGAGATTTGACTCCATTACAACAGTCAGGATAAGAGTGTAGATCATAAGAACATTTGACTAGGAATGGGAAGAAACAATACAACCCCTTGAGACTGTTCTGTCATTTGGTACAATCATGGCCGATCTCATCTTGGCCTCTTCCTGCCAAGTCTCCTTTTAAATTCTAACTCTCACAGTAAGTTTTTTAGTTAGAGTCGTGGAGAGTTTAAAAATTATTAATTAAAAATCTGTCTATCTCCTTCTTAAATTTACACAATGTTCTAGCATCTACCACATTCTGGGAGAATGAATTCTACAGATTCATGATACTTTAGAACATAGAACATAGAACAGTACAGCACAGAACAGGCCCTTCAGCCCACCATGTTGTGCCGACCACTGATCCTCATGTATGCATCTTCAAATTTCTGTGACCATATGCATGTCCAGTAGTCTCTTAAATGTCCCCAATGCCCTCGCTTCCACAACTGCTGCTGGCAACGTATTCAATGCTCACACAACTCTCCGTGTAAAGAACCTGCCTCTGACATCCCCTCTATACTTTCCTCCAACCAGCTTAAAACTATGACCCCTCATGTTAGTCATTTCTGCCCTGGGAAATAGTCTCTGGCTATCGACTCTATCTATGCCTCTCATTATCTTGTATACCTCAATTAGGTCCCCTCTCCTCCTCCTTTTCTCCAATGAAAAAAGTCCGAGCTCAGTCAACCTCGCCTCATAAGATAAGCCCTCCAGTCCAGGCAGCATCCTGGTAAACCTCCTCTGAACCCTCTCCAAAGCATCCACATCTTTCGTAAAATAGGGCGACCAGAACTGGACGCAGTATTCCAAGTCCGGTCTAACCAAAGTTTTATAGAGCTGCAACAAGATCTTACGACTCTTAAACTCAATCCCCCTCTTAATGAAAACCAAAACACCATATGCTTTCTTAACAACCCTGTCCACTTGGGTGGCCATTTTAAGCGATCTATGTACCTGCACCCCAAAATCCCTCTGTTCCTCCACACTGCCAAGAATCCTATCCTTAATCCTGTACTCAGCTTTCAAATTCGACCTTCCAAAATGCATCACCTCGCATTTATCCAGGTTGAACTCCATCTGCCACCTCTCAGCCCATCTCTGCATCCTGTCAACGTCCCGCTGCAGCCTACAACAGCCCCTCTATACTGTTGACACCTCCAACCTTTGTGTCGTTTGCAAACTTGCTGACCCATCCTTCAATCCCCTCATCCAAGTCATTAATAAAATTTACAAACAATAGAGGCCCAAGGACAGAACCCTGTGGTACAGCACTCATCACAGACTTCCACGCAGAATATTTTCCTTCTACTACCACTCACAGTCTTCTGTTGGCCAGCCAATTCTGTATCCAGACAGCTAAGTTCCCCTGAATCCCATTCCTCCTGACCTTCTGAATGAGCCTACCATGGGGAACCTTATCAAATGCCTTGCTGAAGTCCATATACACCACATCCACAGCTCAACCCTCATCAACTTTTCTAGTCACATCCTCAAAGAACTCGATAAGGTTTGTGAGGCATGACCTGCCCCTCACAAAGCCGTGTTGATTGCATCTAATCAAGCCATACTCTTCCAGATGGTCATAAATCCTATCCCTCAGAATCCTTTCTAACAGATGACAGACGTGAGACTTACTGGTCTGTAATTGCTTGAGATTTCCCTATTTCCTTTCTTGAAGAGAGGAATTACATTTGCCTCTCTCCAGTCCTCAGGTACGACTCCAGTGGAGAGCGAGAATGCAAAGATCTTCGCAAGTGGCGAAGCAATTGCATTTCTCATTTCCCAAAGCAGCCGAGGACAAATCTGGTCCGGGCCTGGAGACATGTCAATCTTAATGTTTGACAAAATTTTCAGTACATCAGCTTCCTCTACCTCTATCCATTTCAGCACGCACACCTGCTCTTCAAAGGTTTCATTCACTACAAAGTTCATTTCTTTCGTAAAGACAGAAGCAAAAAACTCAGTTAGGGCTTCCCCTACCTCCTCAGACTCCACACACAAATTCCCTATGCTATCCCTGATTGGCCCTACTCTTTCTTTGACCATTCTCTCATTCCTCACATAAGTGTAATATGTCTTTGTGTTTTCCCTAATCCATTCTGCCAAGTCTTTCTCGTGCCCCCTCCTGGCTCTCCTCAGACCATTTCTGAGCTTCTTCCTCGCCTGCCTGTAATCCTCTAGAGCTGAGCTTGACCCTAGCTTCCTCCACCTTATGTAAGGTACCTTTTTCCTTTTGACGAGAAGCTCCACTGCTCTCGTCATCCAAGGTTCCTTTATCTTACACTTCTTGCCTGTCTCAGAGGGACATATTTATTCATCACTTGCAATAACTGTTCCTTAAACAGTCTCCACATGTCGATGGTGCCTTTACCATGAAACAACTGCTCCCAACCCATGCTTCCTAATTCATGTCTAATTGCATCATAGTTTCCTCTTCCCCAATTAAATATCCTCCCATTTTGCCTAATCCTCTCCTTTTCCATAGCTATGTAGAATGTGAGGCGGTTGTGGTCACTATCACCAAAATGCTCTCCCACCACAAGATCTGATACCTGCCCCGGCTTGTTTCCGAGCACCAAGTCTAGAATGGCCTCTCTCCTCATTGGCCTGTCAATGTACTGAGTTAGGAAACCCTCCTGAACACACTTTACAAAAACAGCTCCATTCAAATCTTTTGCTCGAAGGAGGTTCCAATCAATATTGGGAACGTTAAAGTCACCCATTACAACAACCCTACTACGTCCACCCTTTTCCAAAATCTGCCAACCTCTGCTTTCTTCCATCTCCCTGCTGCTATTGGGGGGGCCTGTAAACCCCTAAAGAGGTGACTGCTCCCTTGCTGTTCCTAATTTCCACCCATACTGACTCGGTAGGCAGATCCTCCTCGACAATGGAAGCTTCTGTAGCTGTGATACCCTCTCTGATTAGTAGTGCTATACCCCCTCCTCTTTTTCCCCCCTCCCTATTCTTTTTAAATGCTCTAAACCCTGGAACATCCAGCAACCATTCCTGACCCTGAGAAACCCATGTCTCTGTTATGGCCACAACATCATAACACAGGTACTGATCCATGCTCTAAGTTCATCACTTTTATTCCTGATACTCCTTGTGTTAAAGCAAACACACTTTAACTGATCCCTTGGGTCCTTCCCAGGAAAATCCTTCCCACTAGCTGGTCTACCTTTTGCTATTGCCTCATCTGTATCAACTCTCACCTCCTGTATACAGCTCAGGTTCCCACCCCCTGCCATACTAGTTTAAACCCTCTCGAACTACTCGAACAAATCTTCCACCCAGGACATTGGTCCCCTTCCAGTTCAGATGCAACCCGTCCTTCTTGTACAGGTCCCACCTTCCCCAGAAGGCATCTCAATTATCTACATAATTGAAGCCCTCCCTCCTACATCAGCTGTACAGCCACGTGTTAAGCTGCACCCGCTCCCTGTTCCTCACCTCGCTATCTCGTGGCACCGGTAGTAAACTAGAGAACACTATTCTGTTCATCCTGCTTTGCAGCTTCCATCCTAACTCCATGAAATCACTTTTTATATCCTCGATCCTTTTCCTGGCTATATCATTAGTGTCAATATGTAAAACGGTTTCTGGCTGTTCACCCTCCCCTTTTAGAACTTGATACACCCGATCAGCGACGTCCCAGACCCTGGCACCAGGGAGGCAATATGCCTTACGGGAATCCCGATCCTGGCCACAAAATCTCCTGTCGATTCCCCTAACTATCGAGTCCCCTACCACGAGTACTTTTCTATTCTGTCCCCTTCCCTTCTTTGCCACAGTGTCAGGCTCAGTGCCAGAGAACTGACTGCTGTGGCTTTCCTCTGGTAGGTCATCCCCCCCAGCAGTATCCAAAATGGAATACTTATTGCTGAGGGGAATGTCCACAGGGGATCTCTGCACTGTCTGTCTGTCCCCTTTCTTCCCCCTAACTGTAACCCATCCAGCCTTGTCCTGAGCCTTAGGAGTGACCAACTCCCGGTAACTCCTCTCAATTACCCCCTCAGCCTCCCAAATGATCCGTAGTTCATCCAGCTCCAGCTCCAATTCCCTAACATGGTTTTCAAGGAGCTGGAGTTGGGTGCACTTCCCGCAGATGTAGCCAGCGGAGATGTGTGTCGAGTCTCCCACCTGCCACATTCTGCAGGAGGAGCGAGCAACTTTGACAGAAGTATTTCCACATCATCTCTGTTTTAAGTCTTCTCCTTTTAGCTTAGAACTATGACTTCTCACTCTAGATTACCCAACATTAGGAAACATCCTCTCCAAGTCTACTTTGTCAATTCCCTTTAGAATTTTACATACCTCAATTAGATCGCATCTCATTCTTTTAAACCCCAGAGAGTATAAGTCTGACCTGCTCAATATCTCTTCACAAGAGAAACTCTCCTCTCTGGAATCAATCTAGTGAACCTCCTCTAAACTGCCTCTAATTTGACCACAACTCTCCTCAAGTAGGGAGACCAAAATTGTACGTAATACACCAGGTGCAATCTCACTAGTGTTTTGTACAGTTGAAACAACATTTGTCTACCTTTAAACTATTTTCCTTTAGCAATAAATGACAAAATTCCATTTATCTTCCTTATTATCTGCGGCACTTGCTTTGGGCAATAGAAAGGAAAAATGAAACTATGAAGAAAAATATCTGTTTTTTTGTTAGAAGAAGCTTGAGAGCTGACTTAATTGAGACATATAACATAATTAGAGGGTTAGATCGGGTGGACAGTGAGAGTCTTTTTTTCTCGGATGGTGATGGCTAGCATGAGGGGACATAGCTTTAAATTGAGGGGTGATAGAATAGGATAGATGTCAGAGGTAGTTTCTTTACTCAGAGAGTAGTCAGAGCATGGAACGCCCTGCCTGCTACAGTAGTAGACCTGCCAACTGTAAGGGCATTTAAATAGTAATTGGATAGACATATGGATGAAAATGGAATAGTATAGATTAGATGGGGTTCAGATTGGTTTCACAGGTCAGCGCAATATCAAGGGCTGAAGGGCCTGTACTGTGCTGTAATGCACTATGTTCTATGGTGCACACAGAATAGCCAATGATGTAATGGACCATGGAGGCAAGCCCAGGAAGATTAGATTAGATTACCTACAGTGTGGAAACAGTCCCTTCGGCTCAACCAGTCCACACCGACCCCTTAAAGAGTAACCCACCCAGACCCATTTCCCTCTAACTAATGCACCCAGCACTATTGGCAATTTAGCATGGCCAATTCACCTAACCTGCACATCTTTGGACTGTGGGAAGAAACCGGAGCACCCGGAAGAAACCCATGCAGACACGGAGAGAATGTGCAAACTCCACACAGACAGTTGCTTGAACCTGGAATCAAACCTGTGACCCTGGTGCTGTGAGGCAGCAGTGCTAACCACTGAGCCACCGTGCCACCCATTTTTAAATTTCTTTTTTATTTGTATGGGTATAACACCTCGTGAGCAATAAGCTCAGAATTGAGACAAATGCATGAGTGAGGAGCACAGAGGAGGTCACTCGGCCCCTTGAGCTTGGTCTGTCATTCAATGAGGCCATGGCTGATTTGAAAACTCCACCTTTCAGTCCATGGTAAACTTGGCAATCTCCTTTGCTTCTTAAAATTTATCTACCTCTGTCTCAAAGACTCTGCTTGCAATGCTTTTTGAGGAAGACCCTAAACATTACATTTAGATTAGATTACTTACAGTGTGGAAACAAGCCCTATGGCCCAACAAGTCCACACCGACCCGCACCAACCCAGACCCATACCCCTGCATTTACCCTTGCACCTAACATTACGGGCAATTTAGCATGGTCCATTCATCTAACCTGCACATTTTTGGACTGTAGGAGGAAACCAGAGCACCCGGAGGAAACCCACGCAGACACGGGGAGAATGTGCAAACTCCACACAGTCAGTCACCTGAGGCGGGAATTGAACCCGGGTCTCTGGTGCTGTGAGGCAGCAGTGCTAACCACTGTGTCACCCACTAAGACTTAGATTTGAGTCCTCCTTTTCTCTTGCCTTCATAGTTGATGAAAGCACACAGGAAGGTGCATAGAGCACATGGGCTGACAAATATACATGTACAATGACCATTTAATCTATATGATGCCATTTTGATGTGCCTCAAAACATATGCAATTCATGTGTTTTATCATGTACTTTCTTTGTGAGGCTTCCAGACACAGTGATTCTACAGTTCCCAGTCCCTCAGGACATAATGGCTGAAACAAATTAATCAAGGGTTGCACCTGATCCCAATAGCTCCAAGTCAAGTGTTAAATTGTAATCCCAAGATAACCTTGTGAACTAATACCCTAACTGCAACATGACCTCTGCTGATCAATGGCAAAGTTTTGGGACCTAGGTCCGAATCCTGCCAAGGCAGATCGTGGAATTTGAATTCAATACAACATGGAATTAAAAGTCGAATGATGACCATAAATCCATTGTCAAGTGTCAGGAAAACAAAACCCATCCGGTTGACTAACGTTCCTTAGGGAAGGAAACTGGCCTATGTGACCCACAGCAACGTGGTTGACTCTTAACTGTTCTCTGTGGAATTAGGGATGAACAATAAATGCTGGCCTGGCCAGTGATGCCCTCATCCCATGAACAAATTAGTAACTAAAAGAAAACGATGTGCTCAGATAATGGGGATTGATTAGTTCAGTTGGTTGGACAACTGGTTTGCAATGCAGAGCAATAGCAACAGCATGGACTCACTACCCAGACTGATGAGGTTCCCATGAAGGATTCTTTTTCTCAGTCATGCTCCTTGCCTGAAACCTGGCAACCCTCAGTTTAAATACCACCAGTCGTCTCTCTGTAATGAGACTCTGGTGAATTTAGTTTTATCTTTAGTGACTGTTAAATGTGTTTTGCATCTGATAAACACACTACTGAGAAACAAATTGTAAATAAACAAAATGGTTAACATAAAATCAATCATTAATTCAAGCGAGCAAAAATATTACTTCAAAGCCAATCGTAAATTTTCGTCAAAGGAGCAGCATGGACCATTGAGGGAGCAATGCATGGAGGACCAAGGAGACATGATGGAATATTGAGGGAGCAGCAAGTGAAGTTGAAGGAGAAACACAGACCATCAAGGGAGTAGCATACAGAATGTCAGGGGAGAAGCACAGGACATTGATACAGCAATACATGAAGTATTAAGGGAGCAGCAAAGACCATTAAAGAAGCAGTACATGGAGTCCCAAGGGAGCAGTGTATGGACAATCGGGGAACCAGCATTCCACATTGTTATCTTCGATACAAAAGGATGGTTGCTGCCAAGTGAAGCTGGGTAAGTCTCACATCTGTCGTCTGCAAGGTGTTAGAAAGGAGTCTGAGGGATAGGATTTATGACCATCTGGAAGAGCATGGCTTGATTAAATGCAGTCAACATGGCTTTGTGAGGGGCAGGTCATGCCTCACAAACCTTATCGAGTTCTTTGAGGATGTGACTAGAAAAGTTGATGAGGGTCGAGCTGTGGATGTGGTGTACATGGACTTCAACAAGGCATTTGATAAGGTTTCCATGGTAGGCTCATTCAACAGGTCAGGAGGAATGGGATTCAGGGGAACTTAGCTGTCTGGATGCAGAATTGGCTGGCCAACAGAAAACAGCGAGTGGTAGTAGAAGGAAAATATTCTGCGTGGAAGTCTGTGGTGAGTGGTGTTCCATAGGGCTCTGTCCTTGGGCCTCTATTGTTTGTAATTTTTATTAATGACTTGGATGTGGGGATTGAAGAATGGGTCAGCAAGTTTGCAAATGACACAAAGGTTGGAGGTGTCGTTGCCAGTATAGAGGGCTGTTGTAGGCTGCAGCGGGACATTGACAGGATGCAGAGATGGGCTGAGAGGTGGCAGATGGAGTTCAACCTGGATAAATGCGAGGTGATGCATTTTGGAAGGTCGAATTTGAAAGCTGAGTACAGGATTAAGGATGGGATTCTTGGCAGTGTGGAGGAACAGAGGGATCTTGGTGTGCAGGTACATAAATCCCTTAAAATGGCCACCCAAGTGGACAGGGTTGTTAAGAAAGCATATGGTGTTTTGGCTTTCATTAAGAGGGGGATTGAGTTTAAGAGTCGTGAGATCTTGTTGCAGCTCTATAAAACTTTGGTTAGACCGCACTTGGAATACTGCGTCCAGTTCTGGTCGCCCTATTAAAAGAAAGATGTGAATGCTTTGGAGAGAGTTCAGAAGAGGTTTACCAGGATGCTGCCTGGACTGGAGGGCTTATCTTATGAGGCGAGGTTGACTGAGCTCGGACTTTTTTCACTGGAGAAAAGGAGGAGGAGAGGGGACCTACTTGAGGTATACAAGATAATGAGAGGCATAGATAGAGTCGATAGCCAGAGACTATTTCCCAGGGCAGAAATGACTAACACGAGGGGTCATAGTTTTAAGCTGGTTGGAGGAAAGTATAGAGGGGATGTCAGAGGCGGGTTCTTTACACAGAGAGTTGTGTGAGCATTGAATACGTTGCCAGCAACAGTTGTGGAGGCAGGGTCATTGGGGAAATTTAAGAGACTCCTGGACATGCGTATGGTCACAGAAATTTGAGGGTGCATACATGAGGATCAGTGGTCGACACAACATCGTGGGCTGAAGGGCCTGTTCTGTGCTGTACTGTTCTATGTTCTATATAACAAGATGCAATTATCTAAATGCTGCAGGAAGTGGCGATGACAGGATGACCTGAAAGCATAAAGGTTGCACCTCTTACTGTAAGAGACTATTGGGCACGCAGACATGAATTGATAGCCCAAGATGGCATATTGTACAGAGCTAAAACAAACAGTCATTAATCTCCAGGGAAATGAGAAAAGAAAGGCTGAAACATATTTACAAAGCCATAAGGGAATTAAATCTAATCTGAGGAAGCCAAGTTTCCTGGCAAAACATGAGTATTCAATTAAGGACCACAACAGTCAGAGCAGTGCTTTTCAAGAGCACCAAGATAAAAAGCAGCTTATGACTCATGACATCAGACAGACCATGGGTGAAGCTTGGAATAGACCTCTTCAGTCTCACAGGAACTGATTATCTTGTCACTGTTAACTATTATCCTGACTATGGCAATTAAACTGGCTGACCTTGACAACTATGAGTGAGAGTATAGAATGCCTAAAAGCAAGCTTAGGACTTTATGGCATTGCAGATATTGTGATGAAGGACAACACCCCTCATTTTACAACAGAAGGATTTGACCTTCTGGTTTGGGAAACTCAATACAATGCAACATTTCCACACTATCCTCTACTGGATGGAAAGACTGAGGCAGCAGTGAAAATCATCAAAGAGATCATAAAGAAGTCAAGCAAATTCAGCACAGATTTGTACAAGATAATACTTGAGTGGAGAAATATACCTACTGAAGGAATGTAGTCCAGTCCAAAGACAATTGTCTGCATTCAAACTATACTTGCAATCATTGAAAAAAAAGCAGTCTGAAGTACTAACAGGAGTGAGTCACAAAGTCAAGGTTAAATGACAGAAGGCCAATTTTCATTTTTATAAACAAAACAGAAATTGCTGGAGAAACTCAGCAGGTCTAGCAGCATCTGTGGAGAGAAAGCAGAGTCAACATTTCGGGCCAAGTGACCCTCCTTCAGAACTTCAGTTTGATAAAACTGCCAAGTTATTTGCCAGATCTGAGCATTGGCGAGCCATTCAGAGTTCAAATATTCAACATTCTCAACAAAAGTGAGCCCACATGGCAACTTGGAATTTGTATGGAACAGTTGTGGAACCTCAATCATATGCAGTGAACTTGAAAGACCAGATATATCGCAGTAACCACAGATGTTTACATTCAATTAGAGAAGGTGTTACCTCATTACAGTCAGCTGATCAAGCAGATGTGATCTCACCATCTGCACAGAGTATAGAATGACCATCACTCCCAGAGGTTCACTGTACCCCAATAACAGAAATGGATCAGCAACAACAATTACCATGCAACATTCTTCACCACAGAAATAACACTCCCCAGAGAAGGAACATCACCCTATTAATGAGTAGATACTAGACAAACAGTCAATGACAACATGCGTATATGTCATTAGGAATTGTGCACAATTTAATGACTATGCATGCAACGTATTTGCAGAACTAATAGAAGTGGAACTGACTAGAATTAACATACAGTTGTGATAATGAATGATAATTTGTGACCAGATATGCTGGGCAACTTTGGTGGTTTATAATTGCAAACAATAATGCATACTCTTTTATTCTTTTATGAGAAAGGGAATGTTTGGAGAAATCAAACTGTATTTATGTCCTGGCTGACTTCCTGTGGTCATGTGACCTCTCCCTGTCCTTTAAGTGCAGCCTATGGGAGCTGCTAAACACACAAAAATGGAAACATTGTTATCCCTTTGTTGTGCTGGAAGAATGTTGCTCTAATTTACTGAGGAAAAATATACCTACTCAAAATAAATGCTGAAATCTTAGATATTCCACGCCCTCAGCGTTAATGTCTGCATTGACTAATACTGCCTGATTTGATCTGATTAACTGGTGGACTTCTGACATCCTGCTACTCATAAAGTGATACAATATGGAAACAGACCCATCGGTCCAATTTCTTCATGTTAATCAAATATCCTAGATTAATTTAGTACACCTGGTCAGCATGGACAAGTTGGACCAAAGGGTCAGTTTCCGTGCTGTACAACTCTATGACTCGATGACTTAATGATTCTATGACCTAGTCCCATTTGCCAACATTTGGCCCATATTCCTCTATAACCTTTCCTATTCACGTACCCATCCAAATGTCTTTTAAATGTTGTGATTGTACCCGCCTCCACCACTTCCTCTGGCAACTTGTTCCATAGATTCATCACCCTCTGCACAAAAAGGTTACCCCTCAGGTCCTTTTTAAATCTTTCTCCTCTCACGTTAAAGTTGTGTTCTCTAGTTTTGGATTCCCCCATTATAGAAAATATACTTTGCCTATTTCACCCTATCCATGCCCCTATTGATTCTATAAACTTCTGGAAAACGGTGACTGGACCTGAAACCAGATTTAAATCAGATTTCTTTTCACAGATGCCGCCAGACCTGCTGAGCTTTTCCAGCAATCTCTGTTTCCGAACCTTCTTCACAATTGATCATATCACCAACTTTAGTGTCACTTGCAAACCCTCTAACTATGTCTCCTAAATCCTCATTCAAATCATTTATATAAATGTCAACCAACAGTGGATCCATCATGATCCTTGCTGGTCACAGGCTTCCATTCCAAAAAACAACCCTCCACCACCACCGTCTGTCTCCAATTTTATATCCAATTGGTACACTCTTCCTGAATCCCATGTGACCTGACTTTACTAATCAGTATACCATGCAGAACCTTGTTAAAGGCTTTACTCAAGTCTATGCAGACAACATCTATTGCTCTGCTGTCATTAATTGTTCTGCTTACATCCTCAAAAAACTCAATCAAGTTTTTGAGACATGATTTCCCACACACAAAACCAAGCTGACTATCCCTAACCCCAGTCCTTGCTTTTCAAAATGCATCTAAATCTTGACTGTCAGAATCCCCTCCAACAACGTACCCAAGGGCATGGATAGGATAAACAGACGAAAGTCTGTTCCCTGGGGTGGGGGAGTCCAGAACTAGAGGGCATAGGTTTAGGGTGAGAGGGGAAAGATATAAAAAAGACCTAAGGGGTAACTTACTCAGACAGTGGGTGGTATGTGTGTGGAACGAGCTACCAGAGGAAGTGGTGGCTTCCTAGTACAATTGCAACAATTAAAAGGTATTTGGATGGGTATATGAATAGGAAGGGTTTGGAGGGATATGGGCTGGGTGCTGGATGGTGGGACTAGATTGGGTTGGGATATCCAGTTGGCATGGAAGGGTTGGACCAAAAGATCTGTTTTCATGCTATACATCTTTATGACTCTATGAAACCACTGACATGAGGCTCATCAGTCTGTATTCCTAAGCTTCACTTTATAGCCTTTCTTAACTAAAGGCACAACATTAGTTATCCTACAACAAACCAATGAAGGGGTGAAATGTATGGATTTATCTTTAAACATATATTGCAAATTTTCCTGCTTTTTGACTCAGTTAGGTGGAACATTTCTTGCATGTCCACCAAACTTAGTCCCATTCGTAGATTTATAGTTTCAGTTTTGTGTTCACCACAGTTTTGTGCTGTCAGATAAATATGAGAGCTTAGCTGCAATCTTCACACAGGCAATAATTTCTCATTTCCCTCACGTTCTCTGCAAAGAGAAACCACCTCACAGCAGACCTTACTGGCTTGCTTATTGGGCATGCTTAATATTTTCTTCAGGCAGACCAGGCTGCAGACAAAAGAATTTGGACCATTAACTCTCTGCTGATTTGTTTATTAATTGAAAGAGAGAAATATTCATGTTGCATTAGGATCATCAGTCAGCCAGGCACAGAATGGACTCCTCTGGAATATGTTGTTTTAAAATAAAATTACTATTCATAGACTAGGGTCTCCAAAATATGAGATGTCGAACATGATAAGAGGGCTTTAAGCCCCTTCAGATTGTGTTGGTGAAGTATGATTTAAAGGCATACATTATTAAAGCTGTCAATACTTTTTCATCAGGAAAGCAAACTTAAGGACTCTGAACAAGATCCTTTCCCTGCCCTACTCCTCTCCTGTCCAGATTTGATTGTATACAAAAGAATAGTGACTGTTGCCAAGAGCAATGCTACTTCAACAACATTTTAATTGATTTTTTCCAGACATAGTGGCTTATCTTCTGGAGCAACTATTAGTCCAGTCAGATCCAATAATTATACAAGCTTTGAAGTAATTGTTGGCCTTGGCTGAAGATTTCAAAACTATTCTTAAATATTCTCCTGTCTGTCAACTGAGGTAACCATTTATTCACCTGAAACAAATTAACAGTTCTGCTAACGAAGAATGTTAAAACAACATTATAATACTGCTAGTTGAATGTATTATTCTAATATTTGGAAGATATGAAGAACGTTACTTCCATAGATGTAAAAAAGATCAACAAAATTGACTTGTATAACTTAATATAAAACTGCCTAATGGATAACAGAAGCAGATTCAATTGTTTTTAATATATATTTGGAAAAGCAAATTTGAAAAACTATTGATGAAGAACAGTGGAATAGGACTAATTAGATAGCTTTCTTACAGGCAGAATAGCCTGAATGGACTTCTCTGCGATATGGTTCAATGGAACGCAAATAAGCTTAGTAAGAGCTTGGTGGAGGAAAAAGCTGAAAAAAAAAGAAATTGAAGGAACAATTGGTAGCTGCATGGGAGGAGGGCAGGATAGATCAATTAAGGTTGACTATGTTTCCTTTCCTATAACTGTCTTAGAATCCTGCTCTGTCTCTTTTTCTTCACCACCTTGATGACTGTCAGTACTTGACAATGGCACATGGTGGCACCAAAGACCAACACAGTATTATTAACAGTGTCAGGATAACAGAAGTACAGAATTGCTACAGATCAAAAGTCGGCTGTTTTATGCACTAACTCCACAAACATTTTAGCATAGCACCAATCTCCTGCCTTTTCCTGTGACCACTGACATTCTTTCTGCTGAAATAATCATCTAATATCCTCTTGAATGCTGAAGTTGAACCTGCCTCCACCATACATTCAGGCAGCGCATTCCTGACAATAACTTCTGGTTGTGTGCCTGCAGATTTATTGGAGGTATTAGGACTGACAGTCCTCCAGGGCTTAGTCTGGAGTTCCCTGGGAATTGAACATCAGGACACTACCATATGCAACCCTGGAGAAAAATCACAGGGACTTTATGGAAAAAAAAGACCGACTTTTGTTTGCAACTTTCATAGAGTCATAGAGATGTACAGCACAGAAACAAACTCTGCAGTCTAACTTGTCCATGCCAACCAGATATCCCAACCTAATCTGGTCCCACTCGCCAGCACTCATCCCATATCTGTCCAAACCTTCCTATTCATATACCCACACAGTTGCTTTTTAAATGTTGCAATTATGGCAGCTCATGACATACACTTACCACCCTCTCCATGAAAACGCTGCCCCTTAGGTTTCTTTTATATCTTTCCCCTCTCACCCTAAACCAATGCCCTCTAGTTCTGGACTCCCTCACCCAGGGAATTATCCAATCCATGCCCCTCATGATTTTATAAACCTCTGTAAGGTCACCCCTCAGCTCCAATGCTCCAGGGAAAACAGCCCCAGTCAAAACAGCCCCAGCCTATTCAACCTCTCCCTATTCCTCCAACCCTGGCAACATCCTTGGATATCTTTTCCGAACCCTTTCAGGTTTGGCAACATCCTTCCCATAGGAAGGAGATCAGAATTCCATGCAATATTCCAACAGTGGCTTAACCAGTGTTCTGTACAGCCACAATATGACCTCCCAACTCCTATACTAATACTCTGACCAATAAACAAAAGCATACCAAATGCCTTCTTCACTATCCCACTTACCTGCAACTCCACTTTCAAGGAGCTATGAACCTGCACTCCAAGGTCTCTTTGTTCAACAACACTCCCTAGGACCTTACCATTAAGTGTATACGTCCTGCTAAGATTTGCTTTCCCAAAATGCAGTGTCTCACATTTATCTAAATTAAACTCCATCTGCCACTCATCAGCCCATTGGCCCATCTGATCAAGATCCCGTTGTAATCTGAGGTAACTTTTTTCGCTGTCCACTACACCTCCAATTTTGGTGTCATCTGCAAACCTACCTCTTATGCTCACATCCAAATCATTTATATAAATGATGAAAAATAGTGGACTCAGCATCAATCCTTGTGGCACTCCACTGGTCACAAGCCTCCAGTCTGAAACACAACCCTCCACCACCACCCTCTGTCTTCTACCTTTGAGCCAGTTCTGTATCCAAATGGCTAGTTCTCCCTGTGTTCCATGAGATCTAACCTTGCTAACCAGTGTTCCATGAGGAACCTTGTTGAATGCTTCATTTAAGTCCAAGTAGATCATGTCTACTGCTCTGCTCTCATCAGTCCCCTTTTTTCACTTCTTCAAAAAACACAATCAAGTTCTTTGAATATTTCTCTTAACCAAGTATAAAAATAATGAAAACACTAAAACCAAGCCTATTCGGTGACATCCATTAAACAAAGAACTGTGGATGTCTGAAACAAAAACAGAAATTACATGAGAAACAGGCAGCTTCTGTGAACAGAAAGCTTGGAGAGCTTGAAGTCTTCAGGCCTCAATATCGAGTTGATAATTTTGGGCCTGAACACCTTCTTCCATGTCCTTTAAACCCCCATCCCGCCTCACTCCCCAGGCTCTGTCATCACATGGGCTGCTTTCAACACAGCCAGTTACACCTACTCATGGTTTCCATTAGCAGTTCTGCTTCCTCTTAGCTTACCATTGTCCATTCCTTTTTCTAATTATCTTTCTCTCCCTTTAGGCTCCACCTCCACCAATTCCTCACTCCTTTACACCTACTCCCCAGTCTTCAGTAAATATAGTACCTTTTCCTAGCTCCCACCTGTCCTGAAGAAGGTCCACTGGACCAGAAATGTTCATGCTGCTTTCTCTTCAAGATCCTGCCAAACCTACTGGGTGATAGTAAAGCACTATTTAATTGGACAATGAGTCCTTTCGCTTTTTAATTGGGTTACATAGAACATAGAACATTACAGCACAGTACAGGCCCTTCGGCCCTCGATGTTGTGCTGACCTGTCATACCAATCTGAAGCCCATCTAACCTACACTATTCCATGTATGTCCATGTGCTTGTCCAATGACGACTTAAATGTACTTAAAGTTGGCGAATCTACTACCGTTGCGTAGATGTGTCCCTATTAAGTCACCTCTCAACCTTCTTCTCTTTAACGAAAACAGCCTCAAGTCCCTCAGCCTTTCATCGTAAGACCTTCCCTCCATACCAGGCAACATCCTAGTAAATCTCCTCTGCACCCTTTCCAAAGCTTCCACATCCTTCCTATAATGCGGTGACCGGAACTGTACACAATACTCCAAGTGCGGCCGCACTAGAGTTTTGCATAGCTGTAGCATAACCTCATGGTTCCGGAACTCGATCCCTCTATTAATAAAAGCTAAAACACTGTATGCCTTCTTAACAACCCTATCAACCTGGGTGGCACTTTCACGGATCTGTGTACCTGGACACTGAGATCTCTCTGCTCATCTACACTACAAAGAATCTTACCATTAGCTCAGTACTTTGCATTCCAGTTACTCCGACCAAAGTGACTCACCTCACACTTGTCCGCATTAAACTCCATTTGCCACCTCTCAGCCCAGCTCTGCGGTTTATCGATGTCTCTCTGTAACCTTCAACATCCTTTGTCACTATCCACAACCGGCCTTAGTGTCGTCTGCAAATTTACTAGCCTACCCTTCTACACCCTCATCCAGGTTGTTTATAAAAATGACGAACAGCAGTGGACCCAACACTGACCCTTGTGGTACACCACTAGTAACTGGACTCCAGTTGACATTTCCCATCAACCACTACCTCTGTCTTCTCTCAGCAAGCCAATTATTAATCCAAACTGCTATATCTCCCACAATCCTATTCCTCTGCATTTTGTACAATAGCCTACTGTGGGGAACCTCATTGAACACCTTGCTGAAATCCATATACACCACATCAACCGGTTTACTCTCATCTACCTGTTTGGTCACCTTCTCAAAGAACTCAATAAGGTTTGTGAGGCACGAACTACCCTTCACAAAACTGTGCTGACTGTCCCTAATCAAATTATTCTTTTCTCGATGATTATAAATCCTATCTCTTATAACCTTTTCCAACACTTTACCAACAACTGAAGTAAGGCTGACTGCTCTATAATTACCAGGATTGTCTCTACTCTCCTTCTTGAACAGGGGAACCACATTTGCTATCCTCCAGTCTTCTGGCACTATTCCTGTAGACAATGACAATCTAAAGATCAATGCCAAAGGCTTGGTAAACTCCTCCCTGGCTTCCCAGAGGATCCTAGGATAAATCCCATCTGGCCCAGGGGACTTATCTACTTTCACACTCTGCAGGATTTCTAATACCTCCTCCTTGTGAACCTCAATCACACCTAGTCTAGTAGCCTTTATCTCAGTAATCTCCTTGACAACATTGTCATTTTCTAGAGTGAATACTGTTGAAAAGTATTCATTTAGGGCTTCCTCATCACCTCTGACTCCACACACAACTTCCTACTACTATCCTTGATTGGCCCAAATTTTACTCTCATCATTCTTTTATTCCTTAAATACCTATGGAAAGCCTTAGGGTTTACCCTGATCCTATCCACCAACAACTTCTCATGTCTCCTCCTGGTTCTTCTGAGCTCTATCTTTAGGTCTTTCCTGGCTACCGTGTAACCCTCAAGCGACCTAACTGAGCCTTCACATCTCATCCTAACATAAGCCTTCTTCTTCCTCTTGACCAGAGATTCCACTTCCTTAGTAAACCACGGCTCCCGGGCTCTATAGCTTCCTCCCTGCCTGACAGGTACATACTTTGAATAAGCTCCACATTTCTTATGTGCCTATCCCCTGCAGTTTCCTTCTCTATCCTATGCTTCCTAAATCTTGCCTAATCACATCGTAATTGCCTTTCCCCCAGCTGCAACTCTTGCCCAGTGGTATACAACTATCCCTTTCTATCACTAAAGTAAACATAACAGAATTGTGATCGCTATCACCAAAGTGCTCACCTACTTCCAGGTCTAACACCTGGCCGGGCTCATTACCCAGTACCAAATCTAATGTGGCTTCGCCCCTTGTTGGCCTGTCTACATAATGTGTCAGGAAGCCCTCCTGCACACACTGGTCAAAACTGACCCATCAATAGTACTTGTACTATAGTGTTCCCAGTCAATATTTGGAAAGTTGAAGTTCCCCATGACAACTACCCTGTCTCTCTCACTCCTATCGAGAATCACCTTTGCTATCCTTTCCACTACATCTCTGGAACTATTCGGCAGCCTATAGAAAACTCCCAACAGGGTGACCTCTCCTTTCCTGTTTCTAACTTCAGCCCATACTACCTCAGTTGATAAGTCCCCAAATATCCTTTCTGCAACTGTAATACTGTCCTTGACCAACAATGCCACACCTCCCCCTATTTTACCATCTTCTCTGTTCTTACTGAAGGTTACGATGGCAGGACATTGCAAAAATGGATGAATCACCTGATTAATGGCTGGAATATGCAGCCCCTTTAACAAGGTTATGTTGTCCTTTGGTTTTTTTTTCCAAGAGGGGTTGTAAAGTCAAATGGTACTGTAAATGGCTAACAGACACTGCCCAAGGCAACAATCAGAGGAGGCCTTTAGGCCTTGTTAAAAACAGTTGTACAATGAAAGGGGAGTGGCTGGTTTTCCCAGTTCAGGTACTTTCTAGTTTGGTTTGGTTTTGGCAGGGAGTTGGAAACTGCTGGTCGCAGGGAAGCAGCTGCAGTAAAAGGAGGTTCCATGCTTCAACAGAGGTCTTACCTGAACTTTCTCTCAGAAATCTTTCCTGTCCATAAGAACCTGTGTTTGAATTTATCATTTGCCAAGTGGCTTGTTTATGGGATGTTTCAGGAATTGGAACAGTGTCGTTTAGTTGTAATTTCAAGTCGGTTGGGTTTTCAAATACTTAAGTTATTCCAGATTATGTTTTCTTTTGTTTGTGTTTCAACTGTAGTTCATAAAAACATTCTATTTTGCTTGAAGTGGAGTTGTTTGACTAGCTGCATCACTCCTGGAATATCCACTTTACATCTATCATTTAAAAAAATAAAAATTAGGGTCTGAGCAACCTTCTTAAAATATTTTGAGGGCATCTGGCCTGGTCCATAAGAGGGGTCAGGTCATGAGCTGAAACCTCAATACTTTGACAATGCATAGATGTGTGTGGAGGTGCAGGTGAATTTCTGATGGATATTGAAGGATCCCTTGGGGCCTTGTAGGGTGCAAGTTTTGCATTTCTTGTGGTTGCAGGGGAAGGTGCCGGGAGTGGAGGTTGGGTTGGTGGGGGGTGTGGATCTGACAAGGGAGTTGCAGAGGGTGTGGTCTTTCCGGAACGCTGATAGGGGTGGGGAGGGAAATATATCCCTGGGGTTGGGGACCATTTGGAGGTGGCAGAAATGATGAAGGATGATCCAATGTATCTGGAGGTTCGTGGGGTTGTAGGTGAGGACCAGTGTGGTTCTGTCCTGGTGGCGATTGGAGGGGTGGGGTTCAAGGGCAGAGGAGCGAGAAGTGGAGGAGATGCGGTGGAGAGCATTGTCAACCACATCTGAGGGGAAATTGCGGTCTTTGAAGAAGGAGGCCATCTGGGTTGTTCGGTATTGGAATTGGTCCTCCTGGGAGCAGATGCGGCAAAGGCGAAGGAATTGGGAATATGGGATGGCGTTTTTACAGGGGGCAGGGTGGGAGGAGGTATAATCTAGGTAGCTGTGGGAGTCAGTTGGTTTATAGTAGATAGAGATGGAGAGGTCTAGGAAGGGGAGGGAGGAGTCTGAGACAGTCCAGTTAAATTTGAGGTCGGGGTGGAAGGTCTTAGTAAAGTGGATGAATGTGTTCACCTCCTCGTGGGAGCACGAGGTAGTGGCGATACAGTCATCAGTGTAGCAGAGGAAAAGGTGGGGGGTGGTGCCAGTGCAGCTGCGGAAGATGGACTGTTCCACATATCCAATGAAGAGGCAGGCATAGCTAGGGCCCATGCGGGTGCCCATGGCTACTCCTTTGGTTTGGAGGAAGTGGGAGGATTGGAAAGAGAAGTTAAGAGTGAGGACCAGTTCAGTCAGTCGAAGGAGAGTGTCAGTGGAAGGGTACTGGTTGGTTCGGCGGGAAAGGAAGAAGCGGAGGGCTTTGAGGCCTTCGTGATGGGGGATGGAGGTGTACAGGGACTGGATGTCCATGTTGAAGATAAGGCGTTGGGGGCTGGGGAAGCGAAAATCATGGAGGAGGTGGAGAGCGTGGGTGGTGTCCTGAACATATGTGGGGAGTTGTTGGACTAAGGGGGACAGGACCGTGTCGAGGTATGCAGAAATGAGTTTGGTGGGGCAGGAGCAGGCTGAGACAATGGGTCAGTCGGGGCAGTCAGATTTGTGGATTTTGGGCAGGAGGTAGAACCGGGCGGTGCGGGGTTGTGGGACTATGAGGTTGGAGGCGGTAGATGGGAGATCCCCTGAGGTGATGAGGTTATGGATGGTCTGGGAGATGATGGTTTGGTGGTGGGAGGTGGGGTCATGGTCAAGGGAGCAGTAGGAGGAGGTGTCCACAAGCTGGAATTTAGCCTCAGCAATATAAAGATTGGTGCGCCAAACTACTACCGCGCCTCCCTTGTCTACCGGTTTGATGGTGAGGTTGGGGTTGGAGTGGAGGGAGTGAAGGGCTGCACGTTCCGAGGTGAGAGGTTGGAGTGGGTGAGAGGGGTGGAGAGGTTGAGGCGGTCAATGTCATGGCAGCAGTTGGCTATGAAGAGATCGAGGGCGGGTAAGAGGCCAGCACGGGGTGTCCAGGTGGATGGGGTGTGTTGGAGGGGGGAGAAGGGCCAGAGGGTGGGCAGGAGTCCTGATTGAAGAAGTAGGCACGGAGGTGAAGGCGGCGGAAGAATTGTTCGACGTCTCACCGTGTGTTGAATTCATTAATCCGGGAGTGTAGGGGGATGAAGGTGAGGCCTCTGCTGAGGACTGATCTTTCATCTTCAGAGAGGGGGAGGTCTGGAGGGTTTGTGAAAATACTGCAGGGCTGGGAGCTAGGACCTGGTGTGGGGCTGGAGCTGAGAGTGGGGGTGGGGTTAGGCGTGGGGGCAGGGATAGGCGCGGGGGTGGGGATCGGCGCGGGGTGGGGATCGGCGCGGGGGTGGGGTTCGGCGCAGGGGCGGAGATCGGCGTAGGGGTGGAGATCAGCGCAGGGGCGGAGACACATTCGACGTGTAGGCGAGTGACGTCACTGGGGCGGAAGTAGATGATGCGACAGTGGGGGTGGAAGTGGCTGCAGCGAATGCAGAAACGGTATGTTCCCTGTAACTGTGGACCCTGCAGAGGCCGCGAATCTGTCGGCGATGGTCTTCCTGGCAATAGTGGAGGTGGTTGTCTGGGCGGCGATCGCGAACGTTGCATGGTCGGTGGGGGCGGAAGTGACGTCATGGTTCGTGGCGGTGGTTGCTGCAGCGGCTGCATGGTTAATGGCGTCCGAGTGCTTCCGGAGGCCAATGGAAAATTCTGGAATGGTTAAGGAATTCCTAGAGGCATGGCAGTCATCCACAGATTCAATCAATAAGCACATCGACCTGGACCCAATATACTGACCACTGCAACGGACAGCTGGAACTGACAACCACAAGCGGCAGATTCAAACCACTACAAATGCTGGAGGAAAGATCACAGAAGCGCTTCACAGGAGGCTCCCAAGCACTGAGGATGTCACCTAGACAGGGGACGAAATGTCTGCAACACAAATTCCCAGCTTGAATGGTAGCTTTTTGTGATTCCTAGATGAGGACTTCCAAATCCTTTTGCAGCTTTCTGCAGTCTTTTTCCATTTAAATAATAATCACTTCCTTATTCCTCTTGCCAAAATGCATAACCTCACATCTCCCTACATTCGATACCATTTGCCAAGATTTTGTCCACTCACTTAATCTGTCTATATCATCTATAGACTAACTGTGTCATCCTTATCACTTGTTTTCCCACTTATTTTTGTGTCATTTCAAACCTGGTAACAGTACATTCATTTTTCTCATCCAGGTCATTGATATACACTGTAAATAATTGATCCTGTGGTACTCTATTAGTTATCACCCTGGAAGGATGCCCTTTACCCTAAATCTTTTTTAGTTATCAAATTTCATGAGCTACATCTTGTTCAGACAAGAGCCCCTTCTTGTTAGGCTACCAAGTGATTTTCCTGTAGACCCCATGGAACCCCACCCTGAATGAATTTCGTTTCAGCAATTCTACCTAAGAGTAAGCAGTGGTATAGATAGCTCATACAATCTGATGAACAATGGTGCAGAATACTCATTCAACACCCAGACGTCAGGAGAGGTGAAGACCAGAAGCAGAAATTATTTATGATTCCTTGCATTGTCAAAATACTGAGGTTTCAGCTCATGACCTGACCCCTCTTATGGACCAGGCCGGATGCCCTCAAAATATTTTAAGGTAGCCCAGACCCTAATTTTTATTTTTTTTAAATGATAGATGTAAAGTGGATATTCCAGGAGTGATGCAGCTTGTCAAACAACTCCACTTCAAGCAAAATAGAATGTTTTTATGCACTACAGTTGAAACACAAACAAAAGAAAACAGAATCTGGAATAACTTAAGTATTTGAAAACCCAACCGACTTGAAATTACAACTAAACGACACTGTTCCAATTCCTGAAACATCCCATAAACAAGCCACTTGGCAAATGATAAATTCAAACACAGGTTCTTACGGACAGGAAAGATTTCTGAGAGAAATTTAAGGTAAGACCTCTGTTGAAGCATGGAACCTCCTTTTACTGCAGCTGCTTCCCTACTACCAGCAGTTTCCAACTCCCTGCTAAACCTAAACCAAACTAGTAAGTACCTGAACTGGGAGAACTAGCCACTCCCCTTTGTGGGTGGCACAGTGGTTAGCACTGCTGCCTCACAGCGCCAGAGACCTGGGTTCAATTCCCGCCTCAGGCGACTGACTGTGTGGAGTTTGCACGTTCTCCCCGTGTCTGCGTGGGTTTCCTCCGGGTGCTCCGGTTTCCTCCTACAGTCCAAAGATGTGCGGGTCAAGTGAATTTGTCATGCTAAATTGCCCCTAGTGTTAGGTAAGGGGTAAATGTATGGGTGGGTTGTGCTTCGGCGGGTCAGTGTGGAATTGTTGGGCCGAAGGGCCTGTTTCCACACTGTAAGTAATCTAATCTAATCTTTCATTGTACAACTGTTTTTAACAAGGCCTAAAGGCCTCCTCTTTCAACTTTCCAAATATTGACTGGGAACACTATAGTACGAGTACTATAGATGGGTGGGTTTTTGTCCAGTTGGTGCAGGAGGGCTTCCTGACACAGTATGTAGACAGGTCAACAAGGGGCGAAGCCACATTAGATTTGGTAATGGGTAATGACTCCGGCCAGGTTTTGGACTTGGAAGTAGGTGAGCACTTTGGTGACAGCGATCACAATTCTGTTATGTTTATTTTAGTGGTAGAAAGGGATGGTTGTATACCACTGGGCAAGAGTTACAGCTGGTGGAAAGGCAATTATGATGCGCTTAGGCAAGATTTAGGAAGCATAGGATGGAGAAGGAAACTACAGGGCATAGGCACATAAGAAATGTGGAGCTTATTCAAGGAAAAACTATTGCGTGTCCGAGAGAAGTATGTACCTGTCAGGCAGGGAGGAAGCTGTAGAGCCCGGGAGCCGTGGTTTACTAAGGAAGTAGAATCTCTGGTCAAGAGGAAGAAGAAGGCTTATGTTAGGATGAGATGTGAAGGCTCAGTTAGGGAGCTTGAGGGTTACATGGTAGCCAGGAAAGACCTAAAGATAGAGCTCAGAAGAGCCAGGAGGAGACATGAGAAGTTGTTGGTGGATAGAATCAGGGTAAACCCTAAGGCTTGCTATAGATATTTAAGGAATAAAAGAATGACGGGAGTAAGATTTGGGCCAATCAAGGATAGTAGTGGGAAGTTGTGTGTGGAGTCAGAGGAGATGGGGAAGCACTAACTGAATTCCTAGAGGCATGGCACTCATCCACAGATTCAATCAATAAACACATCGACCTGGACCCAATATACTGGCCACTGCAGCGTATTGCTGGAACTGACAACCGGAAGGGGCAGATTCAAACCACTACAAATGCCGGAGGAAAGATCACAGAAGCGTTTCACAGGAGCCTCCCAAACACTGAGGATGTCACTTAGACAGCGAACAAAATGTCTGCAAATTCCCAGCTCGGCGAACAAAACCACAACAATGAGCACCCAAGCTACAAATCTTCTCACAAACTTTGAACAGCTACCATTCAAGTTTAGTAGGTCGTAGGAAAAGCAAATAGAATATTGAACTTTATTTCAAAGGGAATGGAGTATTAAAGTGGGGAGGTTTAACTAAAATATACAAGGCACGAGTAAGACCACAGCTGGAATTCTGTGAATAGTTTTGGTTCTGAATCTAATGAAAGATACACTGGCATTGGAGAAGGTTCATTAGATTGATATTGGATATGGGGGGGATTTCCTTATGAGGAGAGATTGAATAGATTGGGTCCATTCTTGTTGAACTATAGAAGAATGCGAGGGAACCGTATTGCAAGATACAAGACTCCTGGAGGACTTGACAGAGTAGTTGCGGAAAGATTACTTCCTCTTGTGGTAGAGTTTAGCACCAGAGGGTGTAAAGCCAGAATACGGGAGTGCACATTGAAAACAGAGATGAGGAGGTGCTACATTCTCCCAGAGGGTTGTGAATCTGTGTAATTCTTTGCTGCAAAGGGCTATTGAGGATGGTTCATCTAATACCTCAGCCATGAATATACTAATCAGTTAGGGAATCCACAGTTATAGGAAAAGGCAGAAACTGGAGTTGAGAATTGTCAAATCAGCCATGCTCTCATTGAATGGTAGAGCAGATTGGATGGGCTTAATGGCCTACTTCTGCTTCTATGTTAAATGGTCTTCTAATAATGATGACCAAGCTACAATAATGTCATATACATTGTAACGGAGACAAATAGGAGGATGGTGGAGCTTACTCCTCTGAGATTCCAATCTATTCACCCACTAAGACATTTTGCAGGCAGTAACACTTTCAGAGCCTTATGTTGTTGTACAACAGACATCACCGTGAGAGAGGGTCCAGTGAGAATTGTTAACAGTTCCTCTTCAGTGTTGAGTGTACTGACTGGGGGTGAAATTGTCCTCTCGTGTGAGTTCTCATAGCCCAAGGCAGAAGTGAGATGGTATACGAGGATAGGGTGGAGGTGAAGCAGAGTGAGAGATCCATGATGGAGGGGGACAGAGGGCACAGGAGGTGTCCAAAGCAGTTGACATCTCAGAGAAGTTTGAAGGGATCGTGTCGGGTGAGTCCTCAGTCAAGCTGCACTTGAACCATTGACATTCTTTCATGTGGTGGGGAGGGCACAGCTTTCATTCAGTTATAACAGAAGAACACAGTGAAATCCCAGCAGGGTCTCTACATAAGTTGTCATGCTCCCAGATATCCTGCCTTGTTACAGAGGCAGAGTGAGAGCATTTATTAATTGTTGGCTTCAAGCATACTAAATACATGGTCAGTAGTGGATTGGTTGGAGGGGGAAACGCGAATGATTGAAATCAGGAATGGTTAAGAGGCAAAAATAGGTGGT